>NW_012267313.1:1057397-1399218 GCF_000151885.1 Dipodomys ordii | reverse complement strand
CACCAACGTTGTAAAGCTCGTTTTGGACATGACAACTTGTACTTCTCATTGTTGCATCAGATCCACCTGTATCCTTAAACAAGTGGTTTTTCCCCATCTAGCAGTAGAGCTATGCTGTGAGCTATGCCATGGATGATATGTCTTTCTATTAATGTAGTTTGAAGATTTTTGATCAGTGGCTATATTATTCATAAAATATCTAGTCAGCCTCTGGTACAAGTATTATTTGAACTAAAGTTAATACAACAAATAAATACAAATTATCTACTCTGTCCTGTTATAAAGGAAATTTCACAAAATATAATCAATCATACACAATTTTTTACAAATCTCATGTACGAATTCTAAGATTTTTATTTTCAACTCAGTGTTCCAGAAAGCCTCCATCTATCTACAAGGGTTGGTACTTGGTATTATGTAAATGACTTCACCTTTTAGCCTTGTACCACATGTAACATCTCGGAATGAGTAAGTTTCTATTCACACGTGCATATTGTTAAGGCACACTGGCAATGGTCCCTAGGAGGTCAGTCTCTCACTTTGTACTCTCTTTTCCCTAGGACCAGTTGCCCACAAGATACATCCTTAAGCTGTTCTGTTTTCTCATTTTTAAGATTAAAAGAAGTACACACTAAAACAGTAAGCTACCCGATAAAGTGAAAGTATTCTGTCATATTTCCTATAAAATGAAATTTCAAGCCTGTCATATTTCCCAAGAAAGAGAAATCACAGGTGAATTGAACGTACTGGAAAGATTTAGGCATCAAAAGGCAGAAGGCTCTTGACATTGGCTGAACTATTTCATTCAATTAGCCCATTCTAAAGCAGCATTGTGTCCCAGAAACCCTTCAAAATGCTAGTTAACACATGTAAGAAATTAGAATACGCCTCATCCAACCTCAGATGCAGCTAGGTCTGTGTCTAGTAGAGTAGTCCTCAATCATGGTCATTTTTGGTGTGGAAAATGGTGCAATGATGTAAAACCAGTAAATTAAATTAACTAGGTCATTTATTTCCATTATACTTCTACACATGTTTTCTACAAATTACCCAAGAGAATTTTCTGTTTTAATTTTATTTTATATTAAAATGCTGTAGAGAGGTGTCAGTTACATGAGTAAGGCAATGAGTACATTACTTGTCAATCATTGTTACCCCTTCCTTTGTTGTGTCCCACTATCCCTTCCCTCTCCCACCTCCCACACTCTTCCCCATCACCCTCCCCCCCAACCCCACCTGAAGTTCAAAAGTTTATTTTCAATATATTATCCTGTGGGTATCATTGCTGCAATAGTTCATACTGTGTCCTTGTTTCAGGGTTTTGTTATTTCCCTTCTCCTCCCCAGATTAGACAAATGTATGTACAAGATGCAGGGTACCAAAATCAAGCACAGTGACAAAAGGGGATATGCCATAAATGGAAGGACATACAAAGTAAACATTTAAAACAAACACAACAAAGACAGACCTCTTGTGTCAATATCTTGAGGTTCATTTCACTTAGCATCATCTTATATGGACATATGTACCTAGCTTTGGAGCTCATCTGATAAGATTATCCTATATGTATACTAATTATTGAAAATAAGGGAAACCATGGGATATAAATTTCTTTGGAACTGGCTTACTTCACTTAATATGATTTTTTCCAAGTATGTCCATTTCCAACACATTTTCTTGATCCACTCATCTACTGAGGGGCAACTGGGTTTGGTTCCATATTTTTGTTATGGTAAATAATACTGCAAAAAACATAGTTGTGCTGGTAGCTTTAGTTTGACCTTGTTTGAGATCATTTGGGTAAAGGCCCAAAAGTGGTATTGCTGGGTCATAGGGGAGCTCTGTGTGGAGTCTTTTGAGGAACCTCCATACTGTCCATACTGCTTTCCAGAGTGGCTGAACAAGTTTACACTCCCACCAACAATGCAGTAGGGTTCCCTTTTGGCCACATCCCCTCCAGCATCTGTTGTTATTAGATATCTTAATTATAGCCATTCTAACTGGGGTGAGGTGGAATCTCAATGATGTTTTGATTTGCATTTCTTTTATGGCTCAAGAAATGGAGCATTTCTTCATGTGTCTATTGGTCATCCTTCTTTCCTCTTCAGAGAAGTCTCCCTTTAAATCTTTAGACCACTTATTAACTGGGTGGGTGGTTGTTTCTTTGAGGATTTGTTTTTGGAAGATTTAATTTTTGATTTCTAAATATATTTTAGATATGAGGCCCTTGTCTGTTGTATACCTAGTGAAGATCTTCTCCCAGTCTGTGGGCTTTCTACTGATCTTACTAGCTATGTCATTTGCCATCCAGAAGCTCTACAGCTTCATGCAATCCCATTTGTCCAACCTTTCTTTGATTTGTTGTGTTTCTGGGTCTTTAATAAGAAAATTTCAGCCTGTGCCAAGGAGCCCTAGAGTTTCTCCTATTACTTCCTGTAATGTTTTCAGGGTTTCTGCTTTGACTTTGAAGTCTTTGATCCATTTGGAATTGACTCTGGCGCAGGGTGATATATAAGGATCTAGCTTTAGTTTTCTACAGGTGTTTAACCAGTTTTGCCAGCACCATTTACTGAATAGGTTGTCTTTCTTCCATTCTATTTTTTGGCTCCCTTATCGAAGATTAGCTGGCTATAGATCTGCAGGTTCATTTTTGTCTCTTCAGTTCTATTCCATTGGTCTTCAGGTCTGTTCTTGTGCCAGTACCAAGCTGTTTGGATTACTATGGCCTTGTAGTAGAGTTTGAAGTCTAGTATTGTTATTCCTCTAACACTGTTTTTTTCTTCTAAGGATTATTTTTGCTATTCAGGGTCTTTTATTGTTCCATATGAATTTGTGGAGTGCTTCTTCTATTTCCTTGAAGAATGAAGTTGGGAAATTCATAGGTATCAGATTGAATTTGTAGATAGTCTTGGGAAGTATGGCCATTTTCACGATGTTGATCCACCCAATCCAGGAGCATGGAAGGCTTTTCCACTCCTTTAGTTGTGCTTTAATTTCCTTTTTCAGGTTTTTAAAGTTCTCATCACAGAGGTTCTTCACTTCTTTAATTAAGTCCTAGGTATTTTATTTTTTTGTGGGGCTGTTACAAAAGGATTTGCTTTCCTGATTTCAGCTGCACTCTTCTCATTATTGGAATTCAGGAAGGCCATTGATTTTTGCGGGTTAATTTTATATCCTGCTCTTTGCCAAAGTTTTGAATCAGCTCAAGTAACAAGATATGTCATCTGCAAGGAGGGAGAGTTTTACTTCATCTTTCCAGATTTGGATCCCCTTTATGTTTGCATCTTGTCTTATTGCCCTAGCTAGGCATTCTAATACTAAATTGAAGAGGAGTGGAGAGAGAGGGCATCCTTGACTTGTTCCTGAGTTTAGAGGAAACACCTTTAGCCTTTCACCATTAAGTATAATGCTGGCTATCGGTTTGTAATGCACAGCCTTTATTGTACTGAGGAAAGGTCCTTGGATTCCTGGTTTTCCCAGAGCCTTCATCATAAAGGGGTGTTGGATCTTGTCAAATGCTTTTTCTGCATGTAATGAGATAACAATCTGGTTCTTATCCTTGCTCTTGTTGATGTGATGTATTACATGAATTGATTTGCATATATTGAACCACCTTTGCATCCCTGGAATCAATCCTGTTTGGTTGTGGTGTATGATTTTTTTTATGACTTGTTGAAGTCTATTGGCCAGAATTTTGTTGAGAAGTTTTGCATTGATGTTCATAAAAGAAATGGGTCTATAGTTCTCTTTCTTTGATGAGTCCCTGTCTGGTTTGGGGATGAGGGTTATGATGGCTTCATAGATGGAGTTTGGTAGTGACCTTTCATTTTCAATTTCATTGAAGAGTTAGAGTAGTATTGGTGTGAGTTCTGCTTTGAAGGTCTTGTAGAAATCCAGCAGTGAACCCATGGTCCTTGGCTTTTCCAAAGTCAGAGAATTTTCTGACTTTGAAGCATCAAGCTCCTACTGTTTCTTCCTCTTTCTTTCTTCTTAACTTTCTCTTCTCCAATTTTGATTCCTTTCTCTTCTTTTGTCCTAACCTCAAGCAACTTTAAGAAATACTAGGTCCTTCCTAGTTTTCTTTCATTTTTCCTAACTTTTAACTTCTAAATCATTCATCATATCTATATTTTGAGTAAATTCTCCAAGCTGGTAAAGTTTTCATTGGATTATGTTACACTGTCAAATTTACCGGTTATCTAGAGAAAACGCAGAAACAAAATCATATGTAACCCAAAGGCAAATTTCCAGGAATTCATATCTATAAAGATAAAAATTTCTACAACTGCTTGTCAAATACAATATCAAATCTGGCTTTATCCAGCTAATGAAATATGACATTTTTACATTATATGAAGTATAGTAGAAAAGTGGTCAAATACTTTCTGTAAGAAGAGCAAATGAAAATAAATATAACCAGAATTTAGGCCTGATGACAGGGATTCATGTCTGTGATTCCAGGTCCTGCGAGGTGAAATGGGGTGGAGCATGGCTTAAGATTAGCCCAAGGACACAGGCAAAATCTCTTCTTAAACAACATGTGGTTGTGGCAGAGTATGTCTGTCAACCTAGCTCTGTGTGACTCTAAGAGCCATAAAATTGTGGTTCTAGGCCAGGCAAAGCAGGAAAATTCATGGGATATAATCTCAACAGAAGAAGTAAGGCATGGTGGAACATCTCCTGTCATCCCAGCAATGGTGAGAAGTAAAAAACAGAAAGATGATAGATATTGGTATACACAGCAGAAAACCAAAGCCTACCTATAAAATAACCAGGTGAAGAATGGGCTGGAGGCATGACTCAGTGTGAGAGCTCCTGCTTAGCAAGAAGTATGGAGCCCTGAATTCAAATCCCAGTACTGAAAAGAAAGAACTTAGTTAAGCAAAATAGAAAGCTAACAAAAACTATAAACCTAGAAATTTCAAGAGGAAAACATTGGCAGATCAAAAAATAATAAATATGGAATTAAACCAAATAATGTATCACCTACTCAACCTGCTCCATTTCTGTTTTGTGCTTCTATTTTGGTGCTGACAATAGAAATAGAATTTTTTATAGGTCTAGAGATGAGAAACACTAAATTTACAAAAATGAAGAGTTTGAAATATAGGTATTTTTTTGCTTTAATTGCTGATCACATATGCCAAATAGAAAACAGACTAAAGAAAAATAAAGGCCAGTAACAAAAACTCTTTTCTACTGTCTTTTTTCAAAATCTATTTTTCAGTTGGTTCCTGGGTTCACCTGGCAGCACTTCCTGGTCTATTCTAAGTAGAGATCGCTTATAATATACTTGAGCAGTTGATCTCAAAGGATCATACTCTTTGCTTTCCACACAGGCATTCTCAGTGCTAGATGGTTCAAAGGATTGAATATTCTGAACCCCAAGACCTTAATGATCAGGTCAAAATTTAGGACTAGGTCAGAATTCAGTGTTGTTTGCACACATTCCCCACATGTAGCAAGTCTCAGGTACAAGAGCAACACAGCAACTCTAATGTTCTCTAGCTCTTTCTTCATCTTCTCTGAGGTAGTACAAGGAAGAAATGAGTTAAAACTACTCTGGACATGAAATAAGACAAAATACAAATCACAGAGACACAGGATAGATACTAGAAACACCAGTTCTCAAAATTTATTTATATGAACTTACTTTTATCAATTATTCCTTCCTTTCTGAATGTGCTACTTATAAAAATGCTTACTTATGCTCACAATAATAAATGATTTGTACTGCAAATTGCACTAAGAGTAAAAACACGTCACATATAATCCACACTCCTTATCCTTTCAAGATGTTTGGTGTGTTTCATCTTCACAAGCACCAGGTGCGTTCTTTTTACTCACTGTATCAACACAAAAGTATCATAAGAACCAATGACTGAGACTGAAGACAGGCCTATAGTATTTAACACATATAGAGCCCAGCACATGTACTAGAGACAGAGGAAAGCCATGTAAAGAATGGACGCAATGGTGTCCTCTTTACAAACTTCAAAGTGGTATTTTTATACACTAGCTTCATTGATACAATGGTGGCAAAAATAACATTTAAAAGGTACTGGAATGTTATACACTGAAACCAGGAAACGATAACAAAATCAAAGATTTGTAGAAATGACTGAGACTATCTAAGAAAACACAGAAGTCTGCCAAGTTAATCATGCAATTCTAGAATAACCCCCTTGGACAGCTTGCTACAGAAGGTTTTCCAACATCTCCAGAAACATTTCACATCTCCAGAAACATTTCACAATCCTGTTCAACTGCAATGTGAAAACCATATTTGAAAGATATCTCTACAAATATTTGAGCCATATTTCTTTTCCTGGTAAATTTATTGATATAATCTAATTTTCTAAATTAAGTGAAAACACAGCTGAATACTTGCCTGAACTTTCAATATTACACTAACGATGACACCAGATCGATACTGTTGCCAGCACAGTATATCATTTGGGGAACAGAGTACAACTGCATCTTATTTAAAAATTGGAAAAATGAGTTCACATTTCTTGAAATTGTGTTTCAAATCAATCAGCAAATGAACAGTCCGCTTGGGACAGTCAACAGCTCTAAACCTCCTAGGCTTAGCAAATACTCCTATCAGACCATGAGAAATATAAGCGAACAACAACAAAAAAGAACTTTTACTTGGAAACAACTTGATACATTTTATTAGGTTTGAAGAAATGGAGATTCCTAATTAGGAATGGCATCTGTTTATTTAATATTCTACATGAACGGGAACTATAGAAATACATCTGGTGTTTCCAGTGACTGTATGGTACTCAGTGTACCCTGACTAAGGAGAAGCAGAAGCAAAATACACTACAGATTTGAGAGAGAAATATGATCACGCTACTAGCAACTAGATGTCTTAGGTTTGCTCCTCTTTCAAAAGTGGTAAGTTCCAGCAGCTCTGCAGAATCTGTTACTCAACTGAATTCCTTCTGCTAACCCATATTTGCTAGGACCTCCTTGCAGTTCAACACTATCACATGACTAGTCTGCATTAGGGAAGATATACAAATAGCTACCAGATGAGTATCTATCCCTTTTCCCCACAACCCAGGATGCTTCATGCTACAGCAGGTGCTGCTGCCCAATTACAGAGCCTCTGACATTCTTGGCTACTGAGTAACACTACCAGACTCTAATCTAACATGTGTGAATGAGTATATGATAAAATGCCAAGATTCAAATTTCACTGGTCATGATAGGAGAATCTAGCTGATTCTAATGGATAGAGAGCAACTGCTATATTCAGTTATATTTTGTAACCACCCCCCACCCCAAAGAAATCTAGGTTTCCAACTTGTGTGGTGAGAAATGAATGAGAAATGAATAAGAAATGTGAGAGTAAAAAAAATGAAATCCATCCTCAACAGAGTAATCAATGAGATAAATTCATTACAGAGGATTGAATTTGAATGATGGGTATTATTTCCACCAGGACTTACTCTGCTATAGCCAACAAAATGGGAATAACCATTACTATCCATCTATTATTGACCTATTAGAGTACAGAAGATACAAATACACAACCTAATCAGCCAGGGGGCTTAGCTACAATGAACCTTTGCAGTGCTCAGTAATTCCAAGAAACACTACTCTTTTCTACCCTGGATATTGCCCTGATGGTTCTTGATCCTTTCTGCTCTGTGGCCTCCTCCCTCACTCCTGTGGCTGTTGTCCACTCTTGCTCATGTGCTGAGGGTCTGTGCACTTTCAAAATTCACAAGCTAAAATCAAATCACCAATAAGATGGTGTTAGGAGCTGGGGCCTTTGAAAGGTGCTTAGGTCACGAGGGCAGAGCTCTGATACCTGGAACTGATGACCTTATAAACAAGGCCCCAATTAGCTGCCACATAAGGATCTGGCCAAGGGTGCCATCTAAGAACCCAGAGACCAGTCCTCCCCACATACTGAATCCTCCAGAATATCCTAGACTTCTGACTGTGAGAAATAAACTTCTCTTCTTTATATAACACTCATGTTCACTTACAGCAGCCCTAAGCAACTAAGATACCAGGTACTTGGCCACCCTAGCTAGTTACTTTGCAGTTGGAGACTTATGGCCTTTTCTGGCTAGCTTTGAACCATAACCTTCCAGATTTCAGCCATCTGAGTAGCTAGTGTTTTAACGAAAGTTAGTCATGAGAAAGAGAGACTCCACCATATAAAAGGACAAATTATGAGTCTTTATTGGAGAGACAGAGTACTGCTGGTGGACTCATATCTTGAAGACCAGCAGTAGTGAATTCAGCTGGCACAAAGCTTAGATAGGCCAAAACCACATAAGGTGTACGTTATACATGAGCAAAGCAAACCAGATGTTGATACTTAAACTTAATAGAAAAGCATACCATCTAGGGAAACAATCAATGTAAATCAAGGGCTAATTATCTAGGGGAAGCATAGACACAGTCTCCTTCTTCATTAGGATTACAGAAATGAGCCATCAATGTTGCACAGCTAATAAAAATGAATCTTACCACTCTTGTCTAAAAGGGTTGCATGGATTCTCATTCTAAGAAAATGAAAGGTAACTGGTTGCATTCTAAGTTACTTTGTGATATGACACTACCTACTCAAACCCCAAGAATTTCTCTGTAAATTGATGATAATCATGCTTCCCTCATAGAACTGCTGTGAGGATTAATTCAGCAAGACCTTCTGCTCAACTCAATTCATCAGATTTGCAGTTGGCAAAAACAAGGCCACATTGGCCAATAGAATTACTGCTGTTAGCATTCCTAGGTTATCCATTACTTTTCCCTTTCCTCCCACTGTTGGCTTCTGAAAAGTATAAGGTCTTATCTGCCTGTAGATTTTTCACTTTCTCATTTTTGCTGGGCTGACAAGCTTCTCTTTCATATTTCACCTTACCTATCCATTTCAGACCCCATGTAAAATGCTTGTTGACACTTGCTTTTCTCCAACATTGTGCCCTGTGTTTTTCTTTGGCTAAAAATTTGACTGTCTCAATTAAATTTCATTTAGTTCCCTGCCTCATAGATTCAGGTTCACAAGGTGGAGAGTATCTTCCTGGCTTGTTCACTGTCGTATCTTATGTGCCTACAATACAGGCTCACTTGTCAAACATTTCACAGACACTGACGCAATGAATTGATTAATACGTTTACAAATAAGCCAGGAGTTTTAATTAGAATACGGTCTGAAAAATAGTTTGAAACACTTGAATCACGTGTAGGCAGACCAGCTCAAAAGCACTTTTCCTTTCTGGCTACAGGATTCGTCAAGATTAATGGCAAGTAGATCACAAATGTTATCAAGACAAAAGCTCAATTACAGTATTCAGGTTTTAATTGTAGAGGTTTAACTGATTAATATTGGCAAATGTTTCACTAGTTATTTCTTACAAGTGTATGGTACATGCCTATAACGCCAGCTACTAAGGAAGATCATGGTTTGAGGACAGCTGGGCAAAAAATGAGTGAGGTCATATCTCAACCAACAAGCAGAACATAATAACTGTAATCCCAGCTATGTAAGAGCCAGTCAGCCCATGGAAAAAGGTAAGACCACATCTGAGAAACAACTACAAGTAAAAATGGCTGGAAGTGATAGAGCACCTGTCTAACGAGCACAAAGCCCTGAATTCCATCCCAGTACTGCAAAACAGAAAAAAATAGTTACTTCTTACAGGACAGTTTAATAGGTGACTAGACTATAAAGATGAATGAAAAATCTCAAGGGGATTCTGAAAAAACTCAAAAGGAAAAATGTACAGAAAAAGAAACTAGTAAAAGTAGAACGTCTAAAGGTTGTATTCTCTTAGGCAGTAAATTACTTAATGAGGGCTGTGGAGATTAAATACTACAGGATTGGACTTTCATTCAAACAAGCTGTTGATACGGGACTTCAGCAGAACCTAGAGAGACATAAGGCCTCCCACCAGAATTAACAGAGGCTAGAAGGGGAATACAAGCACACCTGGGCCACTCTATGATGCCCAAGGGATTCATCACGAGACAAATTAACAGCCAATCGATCTAGCATGTGAGCTACATTGATTAAACACTTTGTGTTAGAAGATGAAGCACAAAACAGAACAAGGCATGTTAGTCAGGCTCATTGGTATTTACTGAGTAATGATCACATGCAGGACTCTCTGGCTAAAATATTTGCATTTGTATAATGTGTCAGGACATAAGATACATGCATATATTTTATCTGAATTCACAACAGATAAGTTAGATTAAACACATCATTTTCCTGGATAAAGCCATGTTTTAAAAATTAAAAAGGCTAAATGATGTTTTCCTAGGTAAAAAAGATAAATTTAAGACATTTCCAAGGCAAGCAGTAGGTAAATCTCAATCCAGTGAGGGTAATCCAGATCAGATTCTGGTCCTATGTTCTCTTACACTGCTGCTAGGTCTGCCTCCAGTAGCCAGAGGTAATTTTTGTCACTTCAAATACAATACCAATATTAGGAATAAATGCATAAATTGCAGTGTTTGTATGATTTAAGTCTTTGTTTTGAAACTAGTGAATCTCTTCTTAGAAACAGTGGCTGAAGATTGTACCAACTGTCTTATTTTCAAAGGTATCTAAAAGAAGAAAATATATTAACCCTCTTTATCAAAGGTTGAAATGCTGGAAACCAAGTCTTTCAGAAAACTGTGTAGTGAAAAAAATATTTTTGGACTGTCTTGCTGTAGAATTAGCATATAAGAATTGAATGTCAAAAGTATAGTTGTATAATACAAACATACTGTGTTATTTGAGCATTTTTTAATAACTTAAGTGTTTAAGGGTTTTGGAATTTATCATTTAGAACTTTACTACATCAAATATTACCAGACTTTTCAGTCATCCTTTGAATAATTCACTCATAATCTCAGGCATCAGATAATCAATATTTTACTTCTTATGTTTGTGTAAGTATTATGAATTAAACCCCATTGAGGTTCATTGTATTCATAAACTGTTTTGTTGAATAGTAATTCCTTTGTACAACTACTATTTAAAAATAATAAAAATATTTTAAAAGAAAAAAATAATCTGAAAACTTAGAAGAAAATATATCAAATGGAAAATTCAGTATAGAATATGACTATGCACTAAATCACACTTATACTTTGCTTTAACTGAACATGCACATGGTAATTTTTCATTAATAACTTTCAGAAAGTTCTTGTAATATCTTTTGTTACCACAGATTGGGTTAAAAACTGGATTTTCTTTGCTGAACATTGTTTTAATCCTAATGTGACATTTTTTGCTTTGTGCACAAACACTTTTCTTTAGGTCCCATTTTAAAAAAAAAGAAAGAAAAACACTAACCTGAAGAGTGTGTATCTGTCTCACTGGTGATGACAAGTATGTTAATTGCTTGCAGATAACATCTGTTCTAGTGAAATCAAGACTCAGAGTCTGGGTTGGATCTGTGGTGCTAGCTGCTTTCTAAAGCTGTGTCTGGGAGATGTGCTGCATGCGTTTCACAGGCTCGCCAGGCAGCTGGAGGATTTTTGAGCCTTTTTGAGAACCTTCCAGCAACTGAAACAAAATCTGCCAGGAATCCTGGGTCATCGAAATGTCTCCCTTTGAGCAGTGGACTCACCTTTGAAGATCCAAGATATCCACTGACCATGACGCCTGAGTGAGCTCTGGCTAAAGCAAGTTCAGGGTGAGCTGCCAACCGCCTGCGTGCAGGAAAGAGTCTTTGACTTCCTCTTCTGTTTACAGAGCAAGGAGAAGGCCCTCTGTAGAGAGGAGAGCATGAGCCTGGTCAATATAATGTCAAATATAAAGGAACTTTATGCTCAACAGGCCACACTGACAATGTTGCAGGGTTCATGGATTACAATTGCTCACCAGATGTGTCCATGGAAGCTGACTAACCGTGGCATCATGACTGGTCTGGTCTCAACCCTTTCCAGACTTTATATGTTTGTTTCTCTTTTAAGCTATGAGTTTGTGAAAACCCTAAAGGACTGTTCCTGGAAGAGTTATTTCTACTTACCAGTGGAGCAGATAGCCATGTTGCCTTGAGCCTGCTGGAAGCATATGGCATACAGTCTGCAATGTTTCTTCCCAGATTTTATAGATCCGGCTCACTATGTCAGCCCAAGATAGGAGGCAGAAGGCTCTCACTAGCTCTGCAGGTAGACTTGAGGTGATGTTGTTGAAGAAATTGGACAATGTATATCTGTATTTGTTACAGGTTATGTAATTAAGAAATAAGAAGCAGGGCTAGGAAGGTGGCTTAGTGGTAGAGTGCTTGCCTAGCATGCATGAAGCCCCAGGTTCAATTCCTCAGCAACACATGAATGGAAAAGTCTGGAAGCCGCACTGTGTCTCAAATAGTACAGTGCTATCCTTGAGCAAAAGAAGCTCAGAGACAGTGGCCAGGCCTTGAGTTCAAGTCCTAGGAGGAGAGAGAGAGGTAGTTGAAGAGAGAGTGAGAAAGAAATAGGAAGCAAGAAACATGGGTAGGAAAAAAATGAAGGAGAAAAGCATAATTGACACATGAGGAAGAGATTAGTGATGAAATCCCAGAAGTAAGAAAAGTAATTGCAAGGAGAATAAAATATTATATATTTTTTTAGCTTTTTGTTGGTTATGGGGCTTGAACTCGAGGCCTGGGTGCTGTCCCTGAGCTCTTTTCCTCAAGGCTAGCACTCTTACCACTTTGAGGCACAGCACCACTTCTGGTTTTCTGAGGGACTAATCGGAGATAAGAATCTCCTAACTTTCCTGCCCAGGATAGCTTTGAACTGTAACCCTCAGATCTCAGCCTCATGGGTAGCTAGGATTACAGGTGTGACCACCAACCGTGATCAGAAATATTAAACATTAAATGAGTTTGTACCAGTGTAGAAAATTTATTTTAAATAGTTTAACTCAAAATTCAGTTCCTTCTTGCCAGCATAAGGTGGTCATATATGGTCAGCAGTTTTGACATATTCCATTTGTAAAAGATCTAATGGTGTGCCTTAAAATAAACATACTCCACTTTTGAACTCTAAAAAAACAAAAGGTCTTCATAGTCTTCCACTCGAGGATCCTTCCTATGTAATAAGCAATGTTAGAGCATGCTGGAAAATACATTCTTCCACATGTGGAAATTCTCCCCTCTCAGGGTTTCCTGGCATTATTCTGAACTCCGCCAGTGGATAAATCAATTCAATCATTCTTACAAACTTAGTGCCACTCGATAAGATATACATCTGTTAAGGAAAGGAGAGCACAAGTACCCACAAGGTCAACAACTGGGTTCTCAAGATTATAGCTCCAGAGCATGTACTATAAGACAAATTAGACACAGCAACTGGGAGGTGGCCTAAATGATTCCCATCAGCACAGATATGAGGGAGAAGATTTTTTGGCTGTTTTCAGTGGCTTACTTTCTAGATATTTGCAACAAATAAGGACATTATTCTTGTACACCAGTTCTGTAACAAATAATATCTTTTCAGCGATCTATCACTGTACTCAATCTAATACTGAACCCAGGAGCTCACCCTCTGCTGTGAGCTGCTGTGCCTGACACAGTTTGATTAATATGAGTTATTTTCTTAAAACTTGAGTGTGATGTTTGAATGTAAAATTCAGAAACTTTAGAAGTATGATGCATACATGTTACATGTATACCTGTTTTGTATACATGAGTGTATATTTGATATACTTACACACATATTATCATCTGCAGGCATTTTACTTTTTTCCTCTTAATTATAGAAACCTCATAAGAAACACAGACATTGCTTTACAAAGAATGTATTTTACAAAGAATGCCCAAAGTACTAGGATTAGTCCCCAGAACAGAACCTAAGAAAATATAACAGTTAAAATATCTTATTATGTATAAGTATGAACTGAATTTGTAATCTGAGTTTTAGAAGTTCTTGGGAGATCATTTTGCATAGCTATTGTTCTCCATTCCTTAACTTGAACTGAATAAAAGCACGTTTAACAAATCATTCATTTTTTTACTATAAAAATTAGCAATGCCATTTTATGGTTATTAAGTGATTATGTAAGTTTCACAAATTTCATAGTCTTGTGATATAGTGATACTTAAAGTCACAAACACATTCTAACAGCAATGCCACTTTGAAAGAGAAAGTTTGATTTTAAAAATCGCACATATTAAAATCTGAGTGGGCCTAGTAGTGTCCACCTGCAATTCCTGCTTCTAGAGAGTCAGAAACTAGTGACTCAAGGTCTGATGCTGGTCTTAGCCAAATCTCCAGAACCTATCAAAACAAAACAAAACAAAAACACACAGAAAAAATAATAGTCTCATGCCTGTAATCCTAGCTACACAGAAAGCTGAAATCTGAGCATCATGATTTGAAACCAGCCTGGAGCTGTACCTCAAGTGGTAGAGCTCTAGCCTTGAGCAAAACAGCTCAGGGACAGCACTAGGCCCTAAGTTCAAGCCTCAGAACCATCACACGTGTGTGTGCGTGCACGCATGCGCACACACACATATACACACACACACACAAACACCCCATAGGGGCTGGTTAAGCATTCAAGTGATAGAACTCTCAAGACCCTTGAAATCAAATTTCAGTACTACACACACATGTCAAAAATGTATTTATAAAAAGTTAATTATTTCTTTAAAAATACTGTAATCTTGTGTCTCCTATACTTGTACATATGATCGTGTTTCACTATATGCATTACCTCTTTTTAAAGAGCCACTATTTTTCCTTGATAGAATTTGTCCTGCTTCTAAGTCATTAACTGTGGGCAAAGAAGTGCATTCCCTAGTCAGTACTGAAGATGGTAGAGAAGTAGAGCCAAATGTCTTACTTCTCAATGGAGCTTTACTTCCGGATCCCCATGGTATAACCCCTGTTTTCACTATATGTGATGTTGGTGTAATTTGGGGAGGGGAAAGGGAAAACAACAAAATATTTAAATAGGGATACAGGTTGACTATTGTTACAATGAGAAGCACAAGACACTATGTTGAAAAATGAACTTCACCATTGCGGGGGGAGGGTAGTTGTGGAGGTGGGAAGGAAGGGATGGTAGGGGAAAAACAAAGGAGGAGACAACAAGGCTTGGTAAGAAATGTACTCATTACCTTGCTCATGTAACTGTAACCCCCCTGTACAGTATTTTCTCAATTAAAAAAACTTATTAAAATAAAAGAAAATCAAACTCTGATTATTGAGAAAGGAGAGGGGCTGAGAAGATCAGAGGATAGAGGGGAAGAAAAAGATTTCATAAAGTGGAGGTGTAGAGGGAAACAGAGAAGGGAAGGAAGGACCCACTGAGCACCCTAACCATCTGTGAAGGTTGGGTTTTGGTCAGTTAAGCCTTGGGAAGAAGAATCACTGCAGAGAAGGAAAAGGGATCGATGCCACATTTTCACAGAAGTTGGGACAATGTTGAGGAAAGAGAGGGGAATGATTCAAAGCAAAACATCAATATAAAGGAAAGGGCGGGTTAAAGGGGTGTGAAGACATTGAAGCGTTGACACGGATCGAGATGCATTGTACACATGACTGCTTCACTCAGAGACAAAAAAAATTAAACACACAACCTAAAACTAATTAAGGTAGGGATGTGTGGGTGAGCATGTTGAAAGGGATGACATTGAGTGGCTTTGATGGATAGCAACCCTTCTGTGTAGCTACCTCAACATAATAAAAAAAATATACTTTTTAAAAAGTATATAAGGAAAACCATGCTAAGTGCTTTAAAGGGAGAAACACAAAGGCCAAAGCAGGTTAGATTCATATTTGTGTGCTACCTTCCAATTGAAGGAAGGAAGGAAAGAAATGAATTTGTTTCTTAGATAATTTCTACTTTTCAATGTGATTCCTGCACCAGTGCTGGATCCTGTAATCTGAACAAGTAAGCTCCAAATTTGACAATCCAAATTTTGAGATGTTTATGCAATTTGCAGGATAATTTTGTGTCTGTTGAGCCCGATAGAGGTTGATTTTTACACTTTCATTTTAGGCAACTATTTTTAAATGTATTTTTATAAGTAAAATAATAAATTCAAAATGTAAAACCAACTTGAAAAATGGAAAAAAAATTAAGTGTTTAAGTTTCATAACTACCTTCACCCAAAATAGTCACAGAAGCAGTGCCCCAGATATTTGTCTGAAAGCAAATATACACAAATATTCCTCACATGAAAACAAAATTAAGCATAGCACTTGGAGATTATTTTTTAAAACTTACTAACTAGTGATTACAAAAATTGATGAGGGCTGGGAAGGTAGCTCAGTGGTAGAGCGCTTGCCTTCCATGCGTGAGGCCCTGGGTTCGATTCCTCAGTACCACATAAGCAAAAAGAAAAAAAGCCGCAAATGGTGCTGTGACTCAAGTGGTAGACTGCTAGCCTTGAGCTGAAGAGCTGAGGGACAGCCCCTAGGACCAGAGTTCAGGCCCCCTGACCGGACCCCCTCCAAAAAATTGATGAGACACAAACACCATTAATGCAGACATTTTTGGTTAGTTTTAATACATAAATTTAAGACATTGATAAAATGCTGGTATACAAATATACCATTTTTTGGACACTGTCAAGCAACATGTCTTGCTCTAATATAGGGTTATGAAATGTTCCTTTTGAATATACTTATAAGCAGAAATATTGAACTTAAAGATTTTTATAAAACACTCCAGTTTTTCCATTCTGAAACAGTACTTCAGATTAAAATGTTGGTCATATTTCACCTTTTCTCATCAAATACAGTTTATTAGCACATAGGTCAGACAAGCAAAGGTACACTAGGAATAGCATGCTAGAGATGTACAAGTCGTTATGTCAAAAACGAACTTTACAACTTTGGTAGGGGGGTAGGGGGAGGAGGACTGGGTGGGAGGGAGGGGGGAAGAGGATTGGGTGGGGGGACAAGGGGAGGATGGGAAAGGATGGGAAGGGGAAACAAAGGAGGAGGCTACAATGCTTGATAAGAAATGTACTCATTATCTTGCCCATGTAACTGTGACCCCTCTGTACGGTATTTTCACAATAAAAAAAATAAAAAAGGAATACCATGCTAAACACTGATATGTGAAGTACTTAACCTAGAGAATTAAATATTCATCTCTAGTTGAAGACCTTGGTAACTCCTTGCTCTGATCATGTTATATCTCTGCATTTCATTTATCCTGAGGTAAGACCTGTCTCGTTGTGCTTTGCTAGTTTAAATAAGGTAGGCGAGTTTCTTGTTTTTCTGGTGCTAATGACTGTAGTCTGACCCTACACAGTCAGACTCATGATGCTGAAGAGCAGGTAATTTTTTTTTCCCTTCCAACTGCTGTGTTTTCAAGCAATCCAGTAAGCAACATCCTTTTCCCCAACTGAGTTCAGACCCGAGTGAAAGACAAACACAGAAGTCAGACAGAAGATCAAAAGGCCACCTGTTTTAGATCTGGATATGTGGCTTCCTAAAACTCCTCTGACCTGACCAGCTCCAAAGTGACCAAGCAAAGGCCAGCACATGGTTTTTTTTTTTTTTCTGACACAAGAAGAGAAAGGTTGAGCAGAGAAAGCAGAACTCTGTACTCTCAAATCACCCAGTAGATACCAAACTCCTTTTCTCTTTGGAAAAAATGAGTGGATGAAAGAAAGCATTCTGGTTCTGGAGGAGCCTACACTTGAAAACATAAAGCCAAGTAAAGGAAATTCCTTTCATGTAAACTATGGCGCAAGAATGTTCTGCTTTTTACGTCCTGTCTCTCACACACATTCACTCTCTCTCCACATAGACATATACTTTTTTCTCACAAAGAAATTATTAAAGGATTGTTTTTCAGTTTTAACTAAAATAGTATTTGGATCTAAGGCTTAGTGTTCACTTCTTGAAGTTCCCTATTTTATCTCACTTCTCAGTATCTCTCTCTAGTCTCTTTCTAAAGGGTGCTGTTTAAGATATAATCCACACGCTATCTAATGCACAATTTAGTGTTGTTTTAGTATATTTGAACAACTACAGCCATCACCACGGTCAATTTCAGAACACATTCAAAATAAATCCATTTCCTTCTCTGTACATATTATATCTCTATTTCTCCATCCAACCTCCATTGCTTAGCAACCCTCTAATCTGCTCCATCTCTAGATAAATCCTCAATTCAGATAATTCATAAAAATTCTGCAGTATCTTGTCCATGCACATATCTTTAAGTCTCATTCATTCAGTGACTCAGAACATGAGTTACTCATGTTCTCATGTGGGAGAATACAAGAATATGTGTATTTTGTTTGGTCACTTGTCACTTGGTGGCTACTTGGTTGTCCCCATAACCTGGGTGGTGAATGATTATGTTATAACCATGTATGTCCAACATGTGCCTCCCACAGATAATATAGAAATAGAGCTTGTTTTAAGTAAACATATGATTTTGTTGTGTATTCATGTGCACTAGGTTTGAGCTCAATGCCTCAATGCTAGGCAGGCAACCTACTACTTGAGCCATTGGCTTTCAGCACATCCTCCTTTGCTTTTCAGGTTACCTTTAGGCTTGGACATCTCCATGTTCTGTTGAAAGTGAAGTCAGTTCATTTAGGCAGATTGGGAGCTCTGATCTTTTAGATGTTAGAAGTAAGTGCTATGGCTTGCCTCCCACCACCATGTATCCTCATTTCTGTGTTCACCCTTAATGTTCCCTCTTTATGGAATACATTAGTCGATATCATCAATTTTTCCAACTTATATACATTCTTGAACTTCACTTAACTTGGGAATTAACTTTTACAGGAGTCTTTTCCAAGCCTTTTGTTGTTAGCAGGCAAGCAAAATGCTGGTTGTAGACACAGGGTAACTTCTGGGAACATGCAACTCCCCTGGCTCTATTTCTAGAAAAAGACCAATAGGAAGAAAAGATAGACCACGTTAACACATACAGCAATTTTAACATGTTATGAATTGTTAGCAGGGCAGTGACAAGAGTTGAATGACTATATTTGGACCACAAAACTAGAAATACTTATACCCATAGTAGAGCTTGATGATGATCTCTACTTCAGGGAACAGGCTACGTTTGAGAGAAATTACAAGAAAAACAAATACTCGAATTAATTTTGTTTTCACCTTTGTTTCATTTCTAACACTCTATTTCTTTATATATATTGATGCTTTTATAGTCATATTCCTGTTGCCTAAAGATCTTTTTTTAAGATTTCTTACAGAGAGAGTTTTTTTTCTGGATCACTATTCTATGAGTTATGAGCTGGATTCTCAAAATGAAGGAACTCTCACCTAAATATCAAGACTTAGGATATCTATGTTTTAATTCCGTTCTTATAACATAGCTCTCCTAGTTTTCTCACATTAAAAGAGATATCAAACCAGTAGGAAAAATTGCAGGATTATAATAAAGTGCCAGATAGAGTCACTAGAGTGCCTCCTGATAGTTATATTTTGCCACATTTACTTCTCTATACTCACATACTCATGAATATGAACATTTTATATCAGCTGGAACATTTAAGAATGTCAGTCATTAGGGCCTTTCATCATATAATAATTTGTTATTCATTTTTTGAAGAAGATTATTTAGTGCATCAAACTTAGAACAACTATAAGCCTCAGAAAATTAAAAAATAATATATATATATTATTTATTGTCCCAATGTTATATTATATATTATATTGTTTTGAGTATCCACTGTAAAATCATATATACACTTAAGCCTTTAATCTATTTGAGTCTCAGAGATTTTCAGTCTCTTCGCCATGAGATTATTTTTAAGAGTACATGGTAGATGATTCATAGAAATTCTATTTATATTCTGTGACTTTTAAAATTTTTTTCATGATTAGATATAGATTCTAAATATTCTTGGAGGAATACGTTCTCTCTCTTTCTGTCTATATGTGTATATATGTACACCTGTATACATATATACGTATAGTTCTATATGACTATAGGTTAGATATAGATATCTATCTAGATATAGCTCTATCTATCTATCTATCTATCTGTCTGTCTGTCTGTCTGTCTGTCTGTCTGTCTCTGTCTATCATCTGTCTTAGAAAATTGTTTCAATAGTCACATGCTTTTTGACCTTTTTTAGTCAGTCAAGTGGGGTTGGAACTCAGGGCCTGGGAGCTGTCTCTTAGCTATTTCACTCAAGGTAGCATTCTACCACGTTGAGCCACTTCCAGTTTTCTGGTGGTTAATCGGAGATAAGAGTCTCACAATATTTTTCTGGCTGGGCTGGCTTCAAATGGCAATCATCAGATCTCAGCCTCCTGAGTAGCTGAGATTATAGGCATGAACCACCAGCATGTGGCTTCTTTGGCCTTTTGGTGTTAATTATAATCACTTTGCTAAAAGAAAGTCTGTCAGGCTTTATTATTGTATAAATATACTTTTCTATTAGTTACTACTAGACAATAGGCAGTGAGGATTTTTTGGGACTACATAAACACTTTAGTTCTCAACTTCATCCCATGATTTTACCTAAGAGTGACCACTTAGCACAGGAAGTTTTCTCAATTTTCAGGTAACGTCTAAGTCAGTTGTGAAGAGGCAGTGAATTCCCAGTGCTCCACATTTTCTAGGGCTTTTATCTCTTGTCTCTTCTGCCTTTTGGGTTTTGTTCCCTAATTACTGTGAGACTTTAAGATTTCACTTTGAATTTCAAGTGGTTACATAGCTCAGATTTCAACTTCTTAGAGTCTTAGAATATAGAAAATGTCTATTGTGGAGAATTGTGATATACTTGTGGCTTTCAAGCTCTCATTTCTTTCCTCCACATTCCCAAGTGTCTACTAAAGGACACACTGTTTTTGTCTTTCTGCTACTGCTCAACTTCTGAGCCAACCCACAAACTTCAGCTCACATACCAAGATGGGTGAATTTCTGTGTGTCAATTCACCACTGAAAGTTTCTCCCTTCTGTAATTTAGGCTATTAAGTCTTTGTGATTTCTAAAGCTATAATGCCTTTACAAAGGTGTTTCTTAAATTTATGTTTTACTCCTAATAGTAAATTTTGAGCAATATGCAGGCTTCATGTGATTTTTAAATTCTTTTCAGAAGTCAAAACATAGTTAATTTTTAATGTTAGTCCATGACTTCAACATTTCCAATTCCCATGGTTCTGTTTCTTTTAGCTATTTCTCCTTTTCCAGATTTTATCATTTGATTTATATCCTTAACAACCTGATAAAATTTTCACCAGTTGATAATTGAAATGAAAAATTGTGGGAAGAATCTGAAATTGTCAGTGATGTCTTTGTCAAAAATGGATTCATTTCATTGTAGGTTGACAAGCTGAAGGCAAATTAGGAATAGAGCTATCTCAAACCAGACTTATTTGTTATAAGGGACAGTCTGGTTTCCCCTTACTCCTTAAGTAAAAGACTAGAAATTGCATCTGAAAGTTTATATTGTATATCAAATTACTTTTCTTGAAAAGCCTTAAAATTTCCAGCTTTTTTCTCCATATTCAGAAAAAAGAAAAACGCTGCTAGAAATGTCACTGTTCTGCAGCCTTTTAGAAGTAGCTTGCTAACTGACCAATATCAAGTGAAAATGGTGTTGTGATGTGATACTGCTTTTTTTTCTTTCTTTAATACTCTTTAAAAAATCTGAGTTTCTATGCTTAGCTCTCCATATCTTAAAACACATGACATCAGTCAAGATGTACTGGATTCATAAACTGATTATTGAAAGGTAACTCCTTTGTACAACTATTTAAGGATAATAACTATGTGGTTAAAAAGCAGATTTTGATGTTTGTGTGTGAGAGAAAAAGATAGAGACAGAGACAGAGACAGATACAGAGACAGAGATTGTTCCTTTTCCAGTTGTTCTTAAAGCAAAAGTTGTTCTGGAATAAGCTGTACAGACATTTCTAAGAGGATAAAGATTCTTGCTTTTGTTTGTTTGCATTTGCCTGGATGTTGCACACATTATATAAACACCTATACATTTTGTGCACCGTTCAGGTTTTAATTATTTTATTAACACAGTAAAGTTTGGCTTTGTGATCCAATATTAAAACATTTTCCTGTTAATAAGTTTTTCTCTTAAGCCACTCACATACATTAATCTGACACATATTTGACTCTAGATCTGCCTATCTATTGAAGAGAATATTTTTGTTTTGGAATTTTAGAAGTCTTTTAGTCTTTTTCCCTTGGTCAGTATATTTGTAATCACTAAGATATGTATATTCTAGAAACTGCATTTGTAATTTCATATTTTGTTCCAGTCTTATATTTAAAAAGTCATATTCATCCCATCGCAATCACTTTTACATTTCCATGTGTTATCCTCCCCAAATCTATTATCTTAACTGAGCAAATACATTTTATATCTTAATATTTAAGTTATTTTAATTATATAAATTTACACTTTTATTACATTATCTATTTATTTTAGTATGAAATGAAACCACTTCATCCTAATATTTATATGAAAGCAAAAGCAACTTTCTTTAAATTCTACTTTTTTTATTGTGAAAATACCATACAGAGGGGTTACAAGTACATGGGCAAGATAATGAGTACATTTCTTATCAAGCATTGTTGCCTCCTCCTTTGTTTCCCTATACCATCCCTTCCCATCTCCCACCCTCCCCACCTCCCTTCTTTAAATTCTACTTTTAAATTGCAAAGTTAATGTTTAAAGTGCAAAGTTACACTATAACCAATATTTTTGGTGTTCAGTATTTTCAGTTACTGCCCTGTTTTATACTTAATATTCAAGGATTTAGAACAGGGCCTAAAAATACAATGAAAATGTTTGTGTGTATATAAGGCTTATGTGGTTTTTCTGGGTTTTTATTTGTTTGTTTGTTTTGTGGTCCCCCAGTTCCTTACTTGATGAGCTAAACTTCATCCTTTCATCCCCTGATAGTTTTCTCAAAAAGCCAAGAAAAATTTTACACATAAAAATTGTTTTAATTTTCACTACTAGAAAGGTACTTTGGCTGGATATAAAATTCTTAGGTGACATTTATTTTTACTGAAATTGTTAGATATTCAGTTGAGTGGCATAATTATTGCTTTGAAGTAAATTTAGCAATTCTGATGTTTTTTAATTAATTATGAGAAATATTTGTTTGTTTATGGCCAGTCCTAGGGCTTGAACTCTGGGCCTGGGCACTGTCCTTAGGCTCCTTTTGCACAAGACTTGTATTCTACCCCATCAGCCACAGGGTCACTTCTGGCTTTTTCTGTGATTAATTGGATATAAGAGTCTCATGGAGTTTCCTGCTCAGGATGGCTTCAAATAAAGATCTTCAGCCTCCTGAGTACCTAGGATTACAGGCATGAGCCACTGGTATCCAGCTATATT
Organism: Dipodomys ordii; assembly: GCF_000151885.1. Taxonomy (NCBI): domain Eukaryota; kingdom Metazoa; phylum Chordata; class Mammalia; order Rodentia; family Heteromyidae; genus Dipodomys; species Dipodomys ordii. The sequence goes on along the minus strand of NW_012267313.1, from coordinate 1,375,948 downwards.
TTTTTCACTGTTGATGGTTACTTTACTTTTTTCAACACTGTCTTAATATTGATTAGTCTGGGTCAATTATTTGTTAATGAATTATGCATTTTTAAGACTTAAAGTCAAGTGTTCATATATCTGTATGGATACAATTGTAATCATTATGATTTCTCTTCCTCAACTTTAGTTTTCTTTGAGTCTTCATTTATAATCTCTTGATTGCCTTCTATGTTTATTTTGTTTGTTTGTTGTGTCAGTTGAACTCTGGGCTTGGGCACTGTCCCTGAGCTTCTTTGCTCAAGGTTAACGCTCTGCTCTTGAGCTACAATCCCACTTCTGGCATTTTTGGTGCTTAATTAAAGATAAAACTCTCATGGACTTTCCTGCCCTGAGTTGGCTTCAAACCACAGTCCTCAAATATCAGCCTCCTGAATAACAAGGATTATAGGCATAAATCAGTGTGGCCCAGTCTATCATGATTTTGTTTTCCATAGCTATGTAATTTGAGTGCAAGAAATGAAAATTTAAAAATCTATTAACTTATTATTCCTGATTGTTATAAAAATTATTTAGTCTATTTTTAGAGCACTAGATATATGAAACTAAAAGGAGTTACCTATTGCAATTTCCTCATCTCATAGGAAAAAAATTGATACCCAAAGAGGTGAGGTGACTTTTTTATTATTCTACCAAACATAATCTTTCTCATACATTCCTAATACTGGCTGTGAAAACAATAAACAAATGGTATTTCAATATCCTTATTTTTCTTCTGATCTTTAAATTTCCTAAAATAATTTGTGAAGAAAAAAATGAAAAAAATCTACAAGCCATATTTCATTGTGTTGGGTTATGAAATCCAAGGCACTGATTTCCAACTTTAATTGGAGTAGATTATGAGCAAATTAAAGTGAGATACTGAGAGTTTTGATCAATAACATAGACAGTAGCTCCAACTAGAAAAGATATTTTGTATTAGCTTAAGTTTCAATAAAAATATTGAACCAGTGTTAAACAGAAGGTTGAAATTTATTGCCGCAAAGCTCTTCCCTCATGTGAAAACAATAACAACAGCTATTCTTAAGTGTGCACCATATGCAAACTAATTTTTGTTGCATGGCACACAGTAATTCTATAATAAATAATCCTTATTGAAAGTCTTAGAGATGGCAAGTGAAATTTTAACATGCGAGGCAAAACTAAGATTTAAAACTATTCTGCTCATTTCACTCCTGAATTAAATATTGAATTTTTGAGAGTTCATTTATAATATGACATGAGGCTGGTTTGCAAATCAAGTTATCAGTCTAATCATATTTGAATGTTTCCATTTGTCCATGCCCCATTCTGAAATGTAACATCTAAAAGTATCTAAACAATCCAGTTATGTTGTCTGAGTTGAGTATAAAGTAGATCATTTACAAGTCTAGCTGTTCACTGGGAATAATGAGGAATTGCTGTATCTTGGATGAACTCAAGAAATGGGAAGAGATTTTTGGTGGGAGGAGCTTAGAAAAATTATCTTATTTCAATTGGGTCACAATATTCTGTTTCTGACAGAAGATTGTCCAAAATAATCATTGCTTTTACTGAGTTCTAATGATATAAATATGCCAGTTATTCTGAAAAAAGCCACCAACGTCAAACTTTGTAATACTGTAGAACAGTTACTGTGGATAGCTGTTTATAATGAAGTTCCTTACTCCTAAGAGGGTAGGGAAATATTTTCTGTGTGTTGCCTGTATGTTAAATATAGTTATTTAATCTAAACAGCAACCCTAAGATGCAAGGATTATTGTGCCCATTTTATCATAACCAGAAGGAAGTTAGGGTAAAGTATTCATTCCTTTACCTTCACAATGAAGGTTGGAGACTAGGCCCAATTCAAAGAAAGTAACAGAGCCTAGATTCTGGCTTACATCTGAGAGACATCCACATGTCCTTATCTTTTTTCTCCACGTCAGATTGCCTCATGGTACGATGAGTGGTAGTAGCCTCAAAAAATGTTCTCTAATAATTGTCTCCATTTTGCTATTTATATGTCATTATACCCTTCTTTTGGGTGTGTCTCAGAACTAATGATATCTTTTCAATGAATAGATAATGACACAATTCATTTTGTATTGTGATTGGATGTAATTTCACACTGAAGTTAAGTAATAAAAAATGTTTCTTTCATCTATGGTACTACTTCTCATTTCCATCATTCACTCACTGCTATGTTGTGAGCTCTCCTATAGGAGGGTCTACATAGTAAGGAAGGAGCCAGCAGGAACCTGAGGCAAATGAGCAGTCAGATGAGTGCCCTTGAAAGCAAATTCTCCCAGAGAGAAGCCTGAAAATGAATGCAGTCTTACTGGGCACTTTGCAGCTTGAGCCAGAGACACGCAGATAAGGCATATTCTGATTCTTAACTCATTAGAACTGTGAGATAATAAATGGTTGCTCTTTCCAGATAAGAAGTTTCAGGATTATGTGTTTTGCAGCAATGGTGAGAATCTGTGGGAAAGAAACACAACTGGGAACGAAACCCCCTAGACCAGTGCCTTCATTCACAAAATAACAAGGGTATGTAAACTCATGCTCATTCCAACTTAAAACATTCCTAATGTAGTTGTTGTCTCCATACGCACATTAAATTTCTTTGCCTACAACTGTTCTATTTTTCCTTAAGTATTATAAAAACAGATACATGTCTCGTGCCTTCTCTTGTCCTGTGTACAGCCATGGCTGCTAAAATATAAAATATAAAGGTGTAGTCTTCATACATACATAGAGTTTATTCATCAGTGCATTTCCAGGTAGCAGTCATGTTATAGGCAGAAATGAGGACTTTCAAACAATTCTATTGTGTGGGAACTTAATTGTGTTTAAGATTAAAAATAATAAAAGAGAAACCATAGCCCAATTGTTATTTTTCAGTTCTTGCCTCCAAGAGGCAAGACTATAAGAAACTGACACATGGAGCTTGGTCAAAAAATCTTTTCATAAGTATTGGTGTGCCCCTGTCTCTAGCAAAGTTTAAGTCCCCTCCCTATGTCCATGTACTAATGAATACTACTCAGTACTTTAATTCTTCTTATGAAGTAAATGTAATAAAGGGACAATTGGCTAAGTCCAGAATCTAATGAAATGAACCAAATGATACCAGTTTCAGAGGCTGGAATTTTGAGCAGGCAAATGAGTCTGCTAGTAAAAATTTCATTATTAGTAGCTCTATGGATTTTAGGATAGCAGGGAAGAAGTTAACTTTGTGTGTGTGTGTGTGTGTGTGTGTGTGTGTGTGTGTGTGTGTGTGTGCTGGTCCTGGGGATTGAACTCAGGCCTGGGTGTTATCTCTGAGCTTTTATCCTCAAGGCTAACACTCTAGTACTCCAGCCACAGCTCTACTAGCTTTTGGTGATTGATTGGGGATAGAAGCTTACTGGTGTTCATGACTGGGTTGACTTTGAGCTGTGATCCTCAGAGCTCAGCCTCCTCCTGAGTAGCTAGGATTATGGGCAAGATGCCTACCAAGATATTATCCATTTTTAATAGCATATACATGTTATCCACTTGTAGCAATCATTATGCATAATCGTTTAACATGAATTTTTAATAGCATATACATGGTATCCACTTGTAGCAATCATTATGCATAATTGTTTAACATGAATTAAAAGCTGACAAATTTTTGATAAGAGTAACTTCCTCCCAAGGAATGTAAAATAGACACAATTCTATATTCTAGTAAAATTTAGAAACTTAGTTTAACTTTTAAAAAAGCATGAACAATGAATAAATTCTCCATCAAACAGTTTTTGCCTTTCTTATATTGACACCACTGATATTCGTCACCCAATATTATAGCTATCTTCTCAATATTCCATCCAATTCCACATTTTTTTACTAAACCTTTATTCATTATTGGCCAAATTTTCTTGCTTTTCTCACAAATAGCTATGACAGCTGACTCTGCCTGGGAAAGGAATTTTAAGAAGAGAACTATTACTAGGGCACAATCATATAAGAAAAAGGTTGCAGCTTTATCTTCTCTTCTGTTGCCAGTGATGGCCAGAGTTGCAAAAACCCTCTAAAAGGAGATATCTTTTTCTTATATTGAGGTCCTATATTCAGCAGAACTTTAGGAATGCAATGTAGCATAACCTTAAATGCAACCACATTAAGCCATTCCCATTTGAGTTCTGCCACTGGGTCCCATCTTCCATCTTCTGAGACACACTTCACACCTTAAAACTGGCTTCTACAGGTCAGAGATTGGTAAGAAATCACAACTACACACTTACAGGGGAGGTATGAATTAATAAACACTTCAAATTATCTGGGAGCATGCCCTCACTTTATGTCCAAAGATGTAAGCCTGATTGCCAGAGGAAGTTCCTAATACGTAAATCAGAAAAAATAGAAAGGCAAGGCCAGAGGCCAGTGGCTCATGCCTGTAATCCTAGCTAGTCAAGAGGCTGAGGATCTGAGGATCATGTTTCAAAGATAGCCATGGCAGACACATATGAAACACTCTTATCTCCAACTAATGCAAGTGATGGAGTGTTTCAACAAAAAAGCTCAAGGACAGTGCTCAAGCCTCAATTTCAAGCCCTACAATTGGCACACACACACACATACACACACACACACACACACACACACACACACACAAGGAATATATATTCTTCTTTGGAGGAATAAAAGTCTGGTTAGAATCTTTTCAGTGTTATTAACTATGGGAAAATGAGCATGATTTCCCAGGGAATTTTTTTTTAGTTCTTTAACAGTGATAGTTTATGACATAGAATAAATACAGAGATAACTAAATAATAGTTTCAGTCTAATTTTGCTGGAAAATTTCCCCATGTTTTTAGCGTTCTTAGGAAGTCCCATATTATGTTTTCCTTTGTAATATCTAGAGATTAAAATAGATGTTGATGGTTCTAAATATTAAGATTTTAAATTATTGCCTGTGCTATTGTTTCTATAAATCTCTTGCTTTACACTTAAATTCCACTTGCACAGAACTGGGCCTGGTTTTGTTCTTCTACTTCTCCCACTTCCATTTCTTCATGCATCTGCAAATTATGCAATGGTCCTGTCTCAGGCAGCAAATCCATCTGTCGTCTGGTAAAGACTGTGGCACTGCATATGGGACTACTGAGCCAGTCTCTGTGTCTCCTGATATTATTCATCACAGAGTTTGTGCCAGTTTTAGTCTCTTAGGCCTTTTCAGTTTACATTCCTCATTCAAAGAGATGCCAAGAAACCAGTAAGAAGGTATTTATTAAGTCGGACAGGGAGACATTACAGAAATGAAGGCTCTGGATGGATGAGTATTTATCTTTACTAGGCCCCAGCAGCAAGGCTTGTACAGATAGCCAGAAATTGCTCAGTTTGGTGCACGCACTACTTTCTTCCTCTTGCAGCATGCTGCAGTTCCCAGACAACCAAAGAGAGAGGGCTGTGAACATATTGTAGGCATCTAACCATTGCTGGGAATGTGTGAAGAGAGAAAAGCCATGCACTGAAATAAAACCACAATCTATGGGCGGAAGAAAATAATGTGCATTCTCAACTGTGTAAATGGCAATGCAAGAAATAATAAGGTATTTGGGGCTTAATTCCTTTCCACAAGTTGAAAAGTGTATGAAAAAATGCTTTATATGCCTTCCATGCAAGGATGAAGGCAGAACTTCTGCACTGATGTTTTGCACTTTGGTTGGGCTTATTATATGACTCAACTTCTACTGGTCTTTGACTAATTGGAAGCTAGAGGTCCCTTCTCACTGATCCAATAAATTCCAGTTACTGATGCTGTCAGTAGCTTCTTCCTAATTAGTGTTGGGAACAAAGTCATATTTTTTTATTAGCAATTATAAATCTGGGTATTTTCATTATCACTGCTGCCTACAGATATACTAAGGCTCCTGTATTTGGAAAGCAAGTGCTTCCTGGACTCTAAAAAGATCTTTGGCTTCTTCCCACCCCACCCCCATCTCCTGCTCTCTGTTTTTCCCATTCCAAAACCACTCACTTTCTGGAGACTTATGGTTATCAGCATTGACAAGCAATATATGGGGCTAGGTAAAGAATGCTGCTTTCTGTCCTTTGACTTCTTGTATATATGTTGGGAAGGGAGATGTTTCAGCTGTAAAAATTCTATGGTTGATAATTTGGGGATTTCTTTGTAATGAGTACTCTAGATTTCATTTCTGTAGTCAGGTAATTTGCAGAGCTTGTTTACTTTGGCTTTAGCAAAGTTAAAAGGAAGTATCTTGAATTGGTATTGCCAGAAATTTCTTGGATGAAATCTCTCTGTTGTTGAAATGAAAGCTTTCCCCAGGTACTCACACCTATATAGAAGTCCTAGAAGACTAGGACCCAATCTAATATAACTTTGCACTAGTTAAATTGCTTACTATGCACCTGGGTGCAGGAGTTCCACATGGAATAAGAGTCGTGGAAGAGGAAAGTTAATGATATCAGATTATAATTACAGCTTTTGACAGGGTAAATAAAGAAAAGCTATCTTGAATTGTTTGTTTCTAGAGTATCCCAGAGGTGAATTAGATTATTAGTTAACTCATCTGCATATTCAACTAAAGTGTTGTTAACCTAAAAGGGTGCAGTTTAAGGAGTATAGCATATAGCTATGTTCCAAGGAGTTTTAAGTTAGTTAACCATGATTCAGAAAATAATAGGAGTTATTCAAATATCTAAAAGGCCTCAGATGCTATCATAATTATTTTTGAGGCTGTACATGGTGGTACACACCTATAATCTCAATGATATTGGAGTCATAGGTTAAAGTATTGTTGCTGAAGGTCAGTGAGGATAAAAGCATGAATCTCTCTGAAAATTAACTACAGCCAAGAGAGCTGAGGATTGCGGCCTGTTTTGTAAGTTGAGGTTGAGTGCCGGATTTGAAAGCCGGAGGTTCTAAGTTCAAATCTTATATCATAATACATATTATTGGAAGATAAAAATAAGAGAATAGAATTATAATAGGGCTATAAGTACATACAAATTATAGGATATAAAATACCAATATTAGGAATCAGATTTCCATTAGAGTTGATTTATTCTGCTCTGAGGCTGCTTTATATGAGACCATTTTAGGGTAACATTATGGGTTACTTTTTACTTATATACAAATACACTGTAATAAAAATCAAAAGGAAAAGAAAATTTGAGAACTTGTGCAACCAGATGTGGTATGCCCTAGGTTTGAGTAGTTGAATGTGTTTGTTGGTGTCAGATTATTGAGCTTCACTGCCTAGCGACCTCTCAAACTGTTCACATTCTTGTGTACATGTCACACACATATATGCAGTGCTTGCTCAAAGTTAGTAGTATATTTTGAAGTGTTGAATCCTAAATTTAAAGGACTTAGTGATCCAGTAGCTAGTAAAAATAATTTATCTTTAATTGTGAAGGGAAAGTGATGAAACGTGAAATATCACTGACTTCCTTTTAGTGGCTTTATTTTATGCATAATCCAATTCTTGCAGACAAGCTCAAAAAGCAGCCTGTTGTGAATGGGAGGGTAAAATATGCTATGGTATTTTAATTACATGTCCAATTAAGGTAAGAAGGAATGGTACATGCAAATAGAGAAGGTCAAATATTTCCCAGTGCATTGAGCACTAATTTAGTGTATAACAGACCTAGAAGAGGAAAAGCCAATTAAATCAGGCAGTTGGAGATCGAGGTCACAAGGATATTACAGGAGATTCTGTAGAAGGAAAAGAAGACACATGTCAGAACATATCATCAGCAATAGATTCGGGAAGATGTACAGAAAGAATTACATTCATTCCCATCATTCTCCATCCCTTTCCATGTCTCTATGAAAATACTCCTAGCCTACATTCCAAGATGCAAAATACTAGTGTGTTCATCAGAAATTCCCCTCTTGCTTCATTCCATCAGCCTAAGGATGGGAAAGTGAGCTTAGGGAAAAGCTTATGAAATTGTGTGGAATGCAGCAAAATGTAAGAAAACATGAATTACACTGTCCCATGTAAGTAACAATTAACTGGAAAAAATGGTGACTTAAACCACAGAGCATTTGATGGTTCTAAAATTTGGCAGCAGAACCATGAGACCAAGGGCCTGCACTGTTTCCTAGGATCTTTACACTGACACAAGGGTCTAAAGCCATTCGTTTCCTCAAATTACCAGAAAATCATTTTCCGACACTTAATGTGGTTTCTGAACATCACATTTTCAGAATCTGAAATGTATGTTAGTCACCTGTAGAAAGAACATATATACCACTAAAACTGGCAAAAAGGAAGTTCTTAAAATATATAGATTCTGCCAAGCACAAGAACTTTTGTCCTTGCTCTTTATGTCTATTATTCATTATGAAAGAAAACAACATAATGCGTATATAACAAGGAAAACCAAAGAAAAGATTTTTTTAAAAAATATTTTTGCACTGATTAAAAGGTCTGGCTTCACTGCAGATGTTTATTCGAAATATTCAAACCTTAATTTCCTTTTCTTCAGGGGTTCATAAGAGTAGGCATCCCATCAACCCTTTTAGTTTGCAGGCACTTCTGCACCTTGCATTGTACATAGTTTAGATCTCTGACCAGGAAATGTGCAGTGCATGGTGGATCTGGAAGCAAGAGAGCACAGTAACATGGAGACTCTGGATGATATGTGAAAGAAAAGAAGTCAAGCAGATGAGCCTGCAGAAGCAAGCCTATGTCCGAACACAGTCCAGGGGCTAGAAATGTGGCATAGTGCTAGTGTTGCCTAGTATGCATGATGCCCTGGATTTGATTCCTCAGCACCACATAAACAGTAAAAGATAGATGTGATACTGTGGCTCAAGTGGTAGAGTATTAGCCTTGAGCAAAAGAAGTTCAGGAATAGTGCCCAGGCCCTGAGTTCAAGCCCCAGGATTGGCAAAAAACAAAAACAGAAAAAACCCCACAGTATAGAAGAAAGACATGGGAGAACAGAAGATCAAAAGATAATTCATAAAACAAAGGTAAAATAAGCAGAGGATTTTTACTTATCATTGGAGAATGAAGAATGAATTGTCCTGTGGAGTTCAGGATTTGGGGCTTATGTAAAAGAGAGATTGAGCCGGGTGCTGGTGGCTCACGCCTGTAATCCTAGCTACTCAGGAGGCTGAGATCTGAGGATCGCAGTTCAAAGCCAGCCCGGGCAGGAAAGACCGTGAGACTCCTATCTCCAATAAACCACCACCAGAAAACCGGAAGTGGCGCTGTAGCTCAAGTGGTAGAGCGCTCGCCTTGAGCTGAAGAGCTCAGGGACAGCGCCCAGGCCCAGAGTTCAAGCCCCACGGCCGACAAAAAAAAAGAGATTGAGCTTTATTGCTTCAGAGTGGATAAAAGAAAGATCAGGAGGTAGAAGCAGATGAGTGAAAGGCTTCATTTCTGAGACCAGTGAAGAGAAGGCTGGATGAGAGCAAGCTACCAAGTCCTGAGACATCACGAAAAGCTATGATTAGTAGATTCTACCCCATGTGAGAAATGGGAAATCACTGATGCAGCACACAGGGAGTGAAAAAGAAACAAGCATGTTGATAATAAATACCTGATCAAGTTCCCAGCTCCTTGACTTGAGGCAGTGTTTTCATCTCTGAGATACTTATTTTTTTCTTCTCCAAGTAACGTTTTATCTATAGTGCAGCAGCGTTGTTATAGGATTAAATATACTTACTCCTGCAAAACATTTGGGTTATTTTAATAGGTTCCAATTATTAGTTTATCTTCCTTTCCATTACAAGGAGAGTTTGAAAAGAGGGATATTAGGACAAATGGCTAAGTAGTGAGAATGTTTTGTATTGAATTTCATGAGATGACTCAATAGATAAAAACTATAGAAAGTGTTTTTAATATTACCACCGAAAGTTAGTGGACATGATTAATAATTTAACATTGCCCGTAGCCCAGAACTTGATTATAACTGTACAATTCATTTCAGCCTTAACAGCCTTTATAGGAATGATGCTATATGATCTGTCCCCTTGCCATTTTAGAAAACAAATGATAATACTACCTTTGGAGAGCTATATATTTGTCTTCACAATAACTATTCCTGTATTCTTCTAAGTCTAAATAAATGTAGTAAAAAGAGCTATACTTACTTTTAAGCACAAAGCATTTCACCATTGCAGGGGTGACCTGATTTTAATAAACCTTAATATTATTGTTGGCTCTAAATTCTTTCTATGAAACTCAATGAATATGTGAATGTATGTATGTTCTGAAACCGAATACAAACTCCAACATGGTCCAAATTCTTTAGCAACTCCTTAAAATCCATATATTCAAATGGTGTCAAGAGTATTCAAAATATATTTATAAATTTTCACCCTGTCTTTGTTATAGTATAACTTTCTATTGTTGTGAATTCATTTAGCCAGGAGTAGAAATAATAGAATTTAACAAATAGAAATTGGATGGGTCATCTATACTCTAAGTAAGAAAAAGTCTCAAGAAACTCCAAATTTTAGACATCTCAAAGCACCATAGAAAAGAAAAAAAAAAGCTGGCACGTTAACTCAGATAACTAGAGTACTTCTAGTATCTATTCAAATGAATTTGTATTGAATACTATTACAAGAAAAAAATCTATTTTCAATTTAAATTTCAGTAGAATAAAATAGGCTATTTTGTATTTTGTTTTAAAAGGGTGTGCATATTGAAACAGAACTATTACATTTGTCATTGATGGTCTTACTACACACTTTCTTCTTGGAGCTTGTAGTGAAATTTCTACGAAGTAGATCTTGAAACATTCCTGGTCTACTCTCATTGCTTCATTTCCCTATGAAATCTTGATGTGTAATCAACATAGTGAGGTAACTATGCTTTGTTCCCTTGAAGTGTGAAATACATACATAAAATTTGCTTTAAATGATTGTGAGTATAGCTGTGACTCACATCTGTAACACTATCACTCAGGAGAGTGAGGCAGGAGAATTTCAAGTCTTTGAACTTATCTCAATAAAAATTACCATCAGAGCAAGACATGGAAATCTGTGGAAGTATAAGCCAGATTTCAGGACAATATAAACAATCACATAGATGCAGTAAAGTGAGCTCTCTGTATAGCAATGATACAGACGCCCAAATAAATGAGGATTCATGTGACTCTAAAAGGTAAACAATCAGCATGTTATTGTACAATTTAACAATCATCTTTAGGTCTTGCCTAATTTTCTTAAAGTTAGGTTCCATTATGTGTCCTTGGTTTTTTTAAAATCATAGATAACATTCACTAAATGTAATGTGATTGGCTTTCTTCCTTTGTAGTCATATAATACCTGAAGTACCATATAAGCAAAGATTTCTACATAGATCTTCCATTTTAATACACTATAACATATGGTAAAATAAACATTAGAATAAGAAAAATAACAAGGTCCCCTTTTTATGTGTATGTTGGTCTTAGGGCTTGAACTCAGGGCCTGAGCTCTGTCCCTGAGCTTTGCTGTTCAAGGCTAGCACTCTACCACTTGAACCACACTTCCACTTCCAGCTTTTTGGTGGTTAATTAGAAATAAGTGTCTTACAGACTTCCCTGCCCATGGTGGCTTTTAACCGGAATCCTCAGATTGCTAGGATTACAAGTGTGAGCCATCCCAGCCTAGCTCAAGGTCACATTTTTATAAGAAATCCTAAGCTTTAGATTATCACTGTCCCCATCTCAGCCCTTTGTGAGCCCTCACCTTCCTAATCAGAGACATGCATGCATATACTTATAGACACATATCTTGGTTCTTCAGAATGTCCAGGGATATGAATTTGAAATTAAGTGGCCTGTCATGAGGGTCACAGAAAATTAAATACATAGTTGATTATCATTACCAAGAATATGGACATAGGGATGTTTGACAAATCTGTAGGCTTCATTGCTTAATTTATTTTATCAAAAATTACATGAGAATCTAATGTATGTTTAAATTTTGGAGCATCCCAGAAATCTTACAACTACTGTATATCACATTTGATCTTCAGAGTCTCTTTAACCCTGACCTAATGTAAGAAACTAGGTGTGTAATGTAAGAAAAGCAAGCTACAAAAGGTATAAATCTCACAAGAAATCAGACTCTAACATCTGCTTAAAAAAAAAAACATTGTAGCCCTTATAGCATGGTATTGTGCCCAGGGCTCTGACACAGTATCCTCTGTTGGATGATTTTTGAATAGCTAACTGAATCAATGAATGCTGTCAATTTGATTTCAGATTTTTTTCTAAAGCAGTGTATTAAAAATATGTAAAACAATAAGCAAGACATATAGCCTCTAGGTCCACATACTGAGGAATATATTCTTCATCCTCCATTATATTTGTTCCAAAATTTTCCACAGGCCTGAACTTCTTACTCCTCATTTGTTAATCTCCAAATATGACTTAGACTATTAGAAAAATGTGTACCTTTCACCCTTTTGGGAAGGAGGGTTTTGTTATTATATTAAAGAGGCCTAGTGGTTACTGAAAGTTATTGGGATTGCCTGTTAATAGGAAGATTTCCAAACGAATCCCTTCATGTGGTTGCAGTTTTGAATTCTTGGTGTGAAGGAGTCAGTGTGGTAAAGATACAAAATACTCAAACTTCACTACCAGAATAAAAGACATAGAGGAAAAGTCTGGGGTTGTGCAAACAATTCGTCCTGGGTTTTATCACCACTTGAAACATTTATACAAATGTAGAAATATTAAGAAGAGAACGTTTTCTTCTGTCTTTTGACTGTAAAATATGGAGAAAGAAATTTTGTTTTGGCTACCTCTTCAAAGAGCAAAACTCACTTGTGTGTAAATAACACCAGCCCAACAGAGGGAGCTAAATGCACACAGGGACATAGGGAGATGACAGAGATTATTAGATTATGGTCAGGCTCTTATGTTATTGCCAAAATCCCAACTCTTACTGAGGAAAAGAAGAAAATGAATTGATAGCCCACCATCATGGCTTCCTCTACTCCCACTACCCTTGTTTTCTCTTTTGTTTCCTTTAGATTGCTATGCTTTCTTGGTGCAGTCTCTTCCCCATTTTCATTTGCCTTTTGTCCCTCTTCTCATATTCTAAGTCTGACAAGGCCCTCATAACTCTTGGTTACTGCTATTATTAAAGCTTACACAACAGATATCACTGATATCTAGCAACTATCTTATTCCTTTCAATCCTGTTTTTCATCTCCAACTTTAAATACTACAGATTCCAGTAAAGGCCGCAGAGAAAAGAAAGAAATCAGTTTTTGATAATGGTAGGTTCTAAGTCAAAGACCTTTGCATGAAATAAAGAACTGTATATATTTCAAAAGTCTTAATATTGCTATTTTACATAAGACAAATGAGAAAACATACAAATCACAAACTAAATGATATAAAATGTGGAAGATGCCTTAGAATTCAGGAGATTTGGGCATAAATGGTTCTCTAAATTTCTTAAAGGAAAGTATAGAGTTGGATTTTTCAAAGTTATAGAATGTTAAAGTCACTAATTCTATTCAAATTCAGATTGATTGATATTAAATAGTCTTCTTTAATAATATGGCACAGATAAATAAAAATTTCCAAAATAAACAAACTATCTAGTGGAAACTGTACTTTTGGACATAACATTGTATTTTTAAATTGATCACATTTTTATCATTATTTCTACCCAATAGCATTGAAACATGGGCCATGGCCATAAAATTGAGAGAAAGCACCTATGAAGTAAAGGTAAATGCCTATTTTCAATGTAGACAAAGTAGAAAAGTGTGTATGTGTGTTTAAAAGAGAAATATAATTTGACTACAAGTATATTTTAACATCAAGACAACTCCTAGACAATTACAAAGAAGATATAACTATATATATATAGAACTATATATATATATACAAGCATACATATTAACATTTTATTGTCATACCACTTTAATGTTTTGTTCTCTATTTCTCCGGCTAGCCACCTCCTATATGCTACAACAATTTCCAGCTTCTCTTCTTTATTTGCACAGTTCTCCCTATCTTTTGTACTTAAATCTGCCCCTCTTTAAAAGTTCAGCTTTAAAAGTTCTGTTTCCTTCAGAACACATCTAAACTCTCTATTTCACAATATTTGTGCTTCTTGGACAGTCTTCCATTCATAGTTTCTGGAATTGACTCCAAGCATCTCAAACTTGGCTATGTGGATACTTAACTGGAAATCTGGTAGAGAGAGAGAGAGAAAAATTTCCCTAAGATATTTCAGGCAGAAAAGCAACAGAAAAAAATGTAGAGGGGCTATTATAGATTGAATGTCAAGTCACATGATGTTTAGGTACAGACCATAGGCTTTACAGACATTTTTCTCTTATTTAATTGTTGTTTTGCTGCTCCCTCAGTTCTGTTTCCCTCTGACTTTTGCAGAAATTCAGTAAATGTTTGTTGAAGGCTGGGCTTCTTTCATTTACCTATTCATTTCCCTCGGAAGTTATTGTCCCATTCCTTTGAAAAGAGTATTTTGGAGTCCCAGAATCTCTGCTAGATTTTAGACTGTTAACAGAGAAGAGAAAACTAATTGTATGTTACATTATATAAGGAAAGATAGAGTTGCCACACACTAAATCCTTGTTAAAAGGTAAAGCCTCAGTTAGAAATGTTATATATTAAGTTTAAAACATTCAAAACTATAGTATATTTGGGTAGAAAATAGTACATTACCAGCAATTTTACATGGCTCACTCCAGTAGTTTTCTCTCTTCATAATGACTGAAGTCTAACAAAAACTTTAATAAAAGAAAATTCATTGTGTCAAGTTTATGACTGTCTTTCACACACACTCAATTTTTCTTCTGTTCTTTTTTCATTTTCTCTTCTAGTCCACTGTTATTTTTCAGCATTTTGAATTTTCCAGTTTCATCAATCAACCATCAGGCCAGCATTAATTGTGGGGTTTCATTTTCCACTCTTGTTCCCTAATGTGCTGTCTGCAGTGGTAGAGCTCAAATCTCTGACATTGGCTGGCTAAGCACTTTGGCTCAGTTAAGCTTAGTTTCAATGGCACCATGGTTGTTTTCTGAACAAATCAAATCTTGATATCCAGTTCACTAGGATAACACCATGAATATTATCATTCTTGTACAATTAATACTAAACTTGTTCATTATGATGATTCACATTCGGGGAAAGCTAAGGAACCCTCGTATGATCCATCATGAGTCTCTTTTCCATTACTTGTTAAATTATTTATTTACATATTTAAGTTAAAATAGAGGGTTCTTTCAGTTCATTCCATCATCCATGGAAAAAATAAATTTGCTGACAGGCAATTTTTGCTAGGCATTTAGTACTTTTAAGTCCAAGTGTAATATTTTTCTATAGTCTTTTTTTCAGCATTTATAGTACATTCGAGAGTGTTTCTTAGATAAGGCCTATATTTCATTTCACATAAGCCTTACGAATGTTAAAATTAAACAACTTTATGACATGCTGAATCCTTATGATGCCACTATTATTTTCAGCCATTATTTTATCAAGTTAATTATAGATTTAGTGAAAATATCAAAGGTGAAAAAGTCATGTGATGCATTTTAAAATTTTTAATTAAAAAAATTAGCAAATTATAAGCTTCAAAGCAGGCTTTAAGAAATTAGGGAGGAAATTTAAGATGTTTTACCTCAGAGTTCTAATACACTCCTTAGATCTTGTTACAGATTTATTTTATAGCAGAAAATATATTCAGATAAAAAATTAATTACTTTTTACATTTGTATACAAGTACAAATTACTCATATTAAAGGGTACATAAGTATACTAAATTAATCCACATAACTAACATGTAATAGAGTAGCAAATAACCAAATTATGGATGTCAACCCTTGCCCAGAGTTTTATAGTACCTTTGATATACTCAAAATAATCTAAGGTAATCACAATTTATGTATGCTTTGAATAGCTAACAGATGCACAATTATAGGGAGAAACATTCTGAAAATTGAATGAAACTGTGTACGTTTTTCATTTTTGGAATCTTAGATGTGTGTGCATGCCAACCCAACTGAGTGTTGCTTGAACAAACTGGCCATCAATAATACAACTTCTCTGAGTTGGTTTTGTTATTTTTGTCCGTCACGGGGCTGAACTCAGCACTTGGGTGCTATCTCTGAGCTCTTTGTGCTCAAGGCTAGTGCTCTGCCGCTTTGAGCCACAGTACCATTTCTGGTTTCCTGGTGATTAATTGGAGATAGTGTCACAGACTTTCCTGCCTGGGCTGGTTTTGAATTGTGCTTCTCAGATCTCAGCCTCCTGAGTAGCTAGGATTATAAGTGTGAGCCATTGTCACCCAGCTTGTTTTTTTTTTTCTATTTGTTTGTTTTCTAATACAAAGACTAGTCATAACTAATAACAGAGCAGTAAGAGACTAGATTCTGATTAACTTTCCAAAATCTCACCGTGATTCTTCAATCGTCTGATAAGGATGACAGAAATATGTGGGGGAAAAAAAAGAGTGTGGACTTGATGCAGAAGACATCATCTTTGGAAGCATGAACAGCAGAAGGAGAATTACACTAGAGTTACCTGTTCCAGGTTTTATGAGGGTATAGTCAATAGAGGAAGAATGAGATGACTCAGTTTGTTATATGGCTAGAAATGTCCTTTTGTTTTTGAACTCAGGACCTCACACTCACTCAGTAGTGTGTTTGTTTGCTTGGCTGGCACTCTACAACTTGAGCCATTCTTCCAGCATGGGTATTTGCTGGTTATTTTGGAGAGGAAGCCCTACAAAATGTTCTGCTCTCAGCTGGCTTCAAACCAAAATCCTCCAGATCTAAGCCTCCAAAAAATAACTAGTGATGGAATATAACTGGATCTAAAGACCGCACATTTCCCTTCAACAGCCCCCCCCCCCCCGCCACCCGGGGTTTTTAAAAGAAATAGATTGTGACTGAGGGCCACATGTAATGTGGATGCAGATACTGTTGAAACTCCCTATCCTGTGACTCAAAATAAGATTGCTCTCCCACCCTGCCTCCATCTGCCCCACCTGACTTCCATTTTTCTACCTGATAAAGAGGGACCCTAGTTCTAAGGAAGGTCTGTTATTTTCTCTTCAGCCCAGCTGAAGTAGACTTGGTGTCTTTTCTAGATTTTTATCCCAAATAAAACTTGTTCGTTTGTTGTTTGCCTATCAGTTCTTTTTCTTTATTTGGACACCTGATACTCAAAAATATTTGCTTACAGCTAGGCTTACAGAGGTGAGCTCAAAAAAGTCTCATTTTTTCTTTACTTTTATTTTTTATTGCCATTATGTATTTATACAAAAGGGTTTTTTAATTCAACATGTCAATTTACCAGTATAATGTATCATGTTTAATATTACCCTGTCCATATTTTTTATTTTATATTACCTTATCTTTCATTTTTTATTGCTATTATAAAGGTGATGTATAAAAGGGTTACGGTTACCTAAATCATGTAATGAGGACATTTCTTTTTAGACAATGTCACCACTTCGCTTACCCTTCTACATTTTTAAGGTAGTTTCTTTAAATTGATAAAATAACTATTAGATCTGGCCATAAAACAAATGTTTAACAATCTAACTAACTTAATGAACATTAATGGACAGTATTAGACTACTAACCATATTTGTATTTAATTTTTACCATATATCTGTATCACAGATCCTTCACAGTGTAATTAAAATCATTATTAGCAGTGAAATGGGTTAGCTGCTTTGGTAGCAGAAATAGAGAGAAAGAGAATTTTGCCTAGGCAAAAAAATTAGTAAGACTCCATCTATACTAAACAAGCTGGGTATATTGATTTATATTGGTCCCAGTGACCGGAACTGAATGCTATGGGTAAGAGAGCTGTTATCTGAGGCTGGGCCCTGGCTAATACATGAGACTCTACCTGAAAAATAGCTAAAATTAATACAATAAAAATAACTAAATAAAAGATTGGTGGTATGACTCAAATGGCAGTATGCCTACCTAGCAAGCATAAGGCCCTAGGTTCCAACCACAGCACTATGAAATAAAGATAACAAGCAAACAAGAGAAAGGGAGAGGGAGGGAGAGAGAGGGGGGAGAAAAAGAGAGAGAGAGAGAAAGAGAGAAAGAAAGAAAGGGAGAAAGAAAGAGAAAGAAAGAAAAAGGAAGGAAAGAAGGAAGGAAGGAAGGAAGGATTATTAGTGTAGTAAATTGGTTAGAGATGGAGTACAAAGAAAGGCAACAGATAATTTTTTTCAGTTTTGTTTTGCTTATACATGCTGGGCCAGCACTCTAAACCTAAGCATTATCTCAGTCCATGCAAACTTTTAACAAACTCACATAATGAAATTTGGCTTGTACTAAGAACATATACACATTAATTTTTTATCTTTTAAAAAGATAGAGTGTAAAATTTACTGTTATCTATAAACACCTATTATTGTCCTATGCATTACTTAATTTAATTAAAGCAATAATTTATGAGCTATTAATTTCTGTTCAGATTAATGATTTGTTAGAAACATAATATATGCATTTCTATGAGGCCTGACATTTTACTTCAAACTTAATTCCTATGTATGAATAAACACTCATCCTCAAAGAGATTAAATTTTACAAAGGAAGGAATAGAGTGGACAAGGTCCAGTCTTCTAAGAGAAACTTCAAACAGTTTTTCTTTTAATTTCCCTTCTTTCTTTTTGAATAAGACCAGTTAGTTAATTTAACAATTTCCTGATTTTTCTCTTAGTTTTACTTCATCTTTCCCACTGACTGCCTTTATTCATTAATTATGTTTCCAAGTAACAAGTTTTTGCTGTATAATAATTTTCAAGTTTGCTACAAACTCTGCTCTAATTTCCTAGTAATTTGAGAAGACAACCACAGCTGCAATTTCGAGGCAGCCAGTGATTCCTGATCCTGGCAGCTTTCCTGAAAAAGAAAAAGGAAATACGAATACTCCCACAAGCTCACCACAAATAGCAAGCCTGTGGCAAACTCTAAAATTTGCATACAATTACCATTAGGTTGAACAAAAGCATCATTATCTCTCTAACAATAGCTGTCTTTAACTGGTAAAATCATGAAGTCCAGTCAAATCCAGCTACATAAGATTTTGTAAAAAATGTAAGGCGAAGCCTTCAGTAGGAATGGACCTGTAAGAGTGTTTCTCACATTGGAAGATGGATTTTTCAGGGAAATTACACATGGCTGGGATCTATTAATTCTCCATTTTGAGAACAACTCATGTAAATGAGTTAACAAATATCTGATATTCAAAACGTTGCTTAAATTACATTCTTTGAAGATAATTAGTACTTAATTTTCTTCACTAATACTAACACCATACTTAATTAGTATTCAAATGATAAAATTATAAGTTCAGGATTTAAGAGAGACATGGCTTGAACTTGTGCTTTTAGGCATAATTTCTTTCAAACTGAAGCAACTAAATCAAGCTATATGTACAAACAACTTTATATGTTGAGAAGTTACTGATCTAGAGCAAAAACTGCTTTGATAAAGACTATACAAGAAGCAGAAAGTGTTTTATCAAGAATATGAGAGGTGATGGTATCAAGATGGTGGCAAGATAGTGGACTCAAAGGCCACAGGCTATGATTTAATGAGATAGTCACAGAAAACCTTTATGAGAGATCCACAATCCAGTTAAGAAGTTGTAACTTGAACAAGCATAAAACCAAACTGAGACAGACCCCTTCCTTTGAAGGAAGTAGAAACAATTTTATTTGACTTACATCAGCTCCATACCACATACCAGCTCAGGTGAGCCCCAATTGTCTGATTGTCTCAGCCTCTAGTTTATCCATCACAGAAAGTAGAGAGTATAGCATGAATCCAGTTTCCTAAGCCATTCTCTGAGCTGCCATGGGGACTTACTTTAGTCTTTCCTTACAACAATGGATGAAAACGGCATAGTTCAGCTGTCTGGGGACATGTAAGAACATACAAACTTGGAGTACATTTTATTGCAGCCAGTCCAGTTCTGAAATGCTGGGATGATGCATACAACTCTCAAACTTATCTCCCAGGAGAGAAGAGAAATGAAGCATATATCCAACATCTCAGACTTTCAGTGCTTGTCCCCAGGGAAAAGGAGAAGGCAGCTAACTGCAGCAAGCCACGCTCTTGGAGAGTGAGAGAAGGTGAACAATACTGAGAGGTGAAAGATTTAAAAAAAAAAGCACATCTTCAGGGAAGGCTTGAGACTTCCCAGAATCTTTAGTTAGATTATCTGATAAGGCCTCTCCTTGTTAAAGCCAGTCTCTAAAGATTAGGAAAGATGGTGGTTATTTCAGTTATTTAGACATGGTTGCAAACTTGTGAGGTGCATGAAGATCCAGAAATGGGTGACACAACACAAGTAAACAAATGAATTAAATCTCCAGGGACCAATCCTCAACAAAGCATTAGCAATAATTATCTTAAAGACACTCAGTGTCTTTAAGAACTAAAAGAAATCAGGAAAATAATACATGACAAAAAGATATCAACACAAGGGGAGGGAGGTGGGGGAGAGAGAGGGTAATGGAGAAAGGGAGGGAGGGCTGGTGAGAGGGAAGGAGGAAAGGCAAGCAAATATAGCCATGATATCTATTGTACGTATGTGAAAATAGAACCAGGTAACTTGAGGGGGAAAGTGGAGCTGGGAGAGATGGGGGAAGAATGATGAGAAATCAATCAAGACGCATTGTACTCATACACGGACATGTTGAATTGAAACTCCTTTGTACAACTACTTAAAGATAATACAAAATTATAGAAAGGAAGATTATCCTCAAAGGAGTAGAAACAAAAAAAATAAGTACGAAGTATGGAGTTGAAGAACATAAGCTTGTAGAATTTGACAAAAAATCTTTGAGCAGAAAGTTTAGCAAACTTAAACCAAAAAAAATAGAATAAAAACAATGAAGAAACTCTAAAGAACTTATGGAAGACCAGAAGCAAATCTATATAGAGAGATGCATAGAAAAAGAAAGAAAGCTCCTTTAAAGAAACAATGAGTATGATTTCCTGGGTGTGGGAAGGACAATGACCATCTAGATTGATGAAGACAAAATGGACTCCAAATGAGGAGCAAAATATGGACATATCTCGTATTATCAAAAGTAGTTTGAGGCCATTGTAGAAAAGTGCCAGCAAGACCCCATCTCAATCAAGAAACAGGGCATAAAGGTACAGGCCTGTGATCGCAGCTATGAAAAACATATTGGCAGTTGAGTCGGTCTCAGTGAGGCCCTTTCTAAAGAATAGCTAAAGCAGAAACAGGTTAGGAACATGGCTTACATGATTGAGCATCTGACCAATAAACATAAGACTCTGAGTTCAAACCGTAGTACAGTCAAAACAATAAAACAGATTTATACTTCCAAACACTAGAAAAAAAAGAGAAAGAAAACTAAGGATTTAGCAGAAGGAAAGAAATAATAAAGATTAGAACAGTAAGTAGCAAAGAGAAAATACTACAGAAAAATCAACAAATTTAAGGGCTGATTTTTGAGTGGTAAATGAAATTTGCCTTTGATAAAAAAATGAGAGAAAATTTAAATAAATGAAATAAGAAAGAGGAGACATTACAACTGATGCCACAGAAATATTCAATTATAGGCCTAACTACTATGAGAACTTATCTCATAGTATGGCAACATGGGCACGTCAAATGAACATGCACAACTAATCCACATTAATAAAAATATGACATGAAGTGCAAGAAATGGGAGAAATTGGATAACCCAGAGAAATGAATAAATCTCTAAAACCACACAACCCACCAAGATTGAATCAAGAATAAGCAGACCAACGACTAGTTAGAAGACTGACTCGATCACAAGCCAAAACTGTCCCAACAAGGAAACTCTTAGAACAAAATGACTTTGCCAATAAGTTCTACCACACATTACAAAAGGGTTAGCACAAATATTTCTCAAATTGAAGAGAAGACCATTTCTAAACTAATTTTATGAGGTTCACATTATCCCAATGCTAATGTCAAAGGCAACATGAGAAGAGAAAACTATAGTTTAATATCTGTGATGAACACTGAAGAAAAACACTTCAAAAATATGGCAAAACAAATTTCAACAGCATTGAAAGGACCATACACGATGCTTAAATGGGATTTATCCTGAGATATAAGGATTGTTCAATGTATACAAAACAATAAACAGTATATCACATAAGGAGAATGAGGGAAAGCATGAAGGAATATCACTTAACTACAACCTTCTTTCATGCTAAAAGAAAAAACTCCAAATAAATAAGAGATAGAAGGAATGTACCTCAGCATGGTAAAAGGCAATAACTTACATGATGTGTACCAGTGAGAAAGTGAACGTTTCCCTCTAAGATTTTTTTTAAAAAGCACGATGCTCAGTTGTTATTCCTAGTCAACATCATACTAGAAGGCCTACCTACAGGACTTGGGCAAGGAAAAGAAACAAGAGGAATTCAAATTGAAAAGGAAGAAATAAATAATCTTGTTTTACAGATGCTCTAAGGATCCCATAAAAAATTAAAATTGTAGTTTACAAATTCAACATATGCAAATAAGTTGTATTTCCATATTTTATATTCCAATCGTGAGAAAAATAATTAAAGAGATTTTTAAAAATTCCATTTACTTTAACACTAAAAACAATTAAGAATATACTTAAGGAAGTAAAAGATGTACACTATAAAGTATAAAACAGTGATCAAAGAAATAAACATGAAAAAAATGGAAAGACATTCCACATTCCTGCTGAAGAATTGTTATTAAAAAAGCTCATACTCCACAGAGCATTTGACAATTCTATTTACATACTGACAATCTATAGATCTGATGCAATCCCCACCAAAATCCCTGTGACATCTTTTACAGAAAAGAAAAGAAAATACTAAAATTTATTTGGAATCGGAACAGGAGTCCTGAGAAAGAGGATCAATATTTAAGGCATTAAGTAATGTGTCGCGACCGCCTCGACCCGCAAGGATGACGCGACAACAGGTCCTTCTTTCAGATGGTTTATTCAGGACCTTATTTACAGCTTCTTTTCTCCTACTTCTCTCCTGCCCGCTTCTTCCTGTTTCTCCCTGCTTCTCCTACTTTTCTCCTTCCCTCCTACTTCTCTCCTGCCCGCTTCTTCCTGTTTCTCCTCCCCATCTGCCCCACGCTCCAGTTATAAGCCTCCTGGATGGCCAATCCTGAAGCGCCATGTGGCATATACTGATAGGACTGCAAACACGGAAGCAAACTAGGAGCCAAGTCGTAGCCATATAAGGAGTTGTTTTTTACAGAGAGCACTCGTCACGAGGAAGACGGAAGGCGGGAGCCCGCGCCATCTTAGGTCGCAGCCGCACCACGCGGCCCTGTCATTTTTGCTTTTGCAGCCGTCTTTGGTCGCGGCTCCCGCAGCTCTCCACAGTAATGATTTCAAAATATATTACAAAGCTATCACACTTAAACTAGCTGGTCATCATTGGTATGAAGAAAGACATGTAGACCAAAAGAAGTAGAATAGAGGGACTGAAAGACACCCAGGCATAAGGGTCTACTTATCTCTGCACAGTGAGAAAGGATAATCTCTCCCACAATGTGTGGGGGAAGCTACACATCCATGTTCAAGAGCTAGGTCCTTATTTATTGATTAACTATTGGTATGAATCCCTCAAATGTTCATGAACTGGAATTTTGCTTCTCAATGGAGTGGTGTTGGAAGGTGGTAGAAACTTTAAGAAGAGAGACCTGAGTGAGAGGCAATTAGGTCCCTAGGGACATGGCATATCACAAGAATTCTATCTCTGAGGAAACCAGAGCAGTACATGACAGTGAGGTATTAAACAGTAAGGTCAACCTTCATCCCTCGCTGCGCAAGGTCATTATCAGCCTTGTGACCCAGCCCCAGGAGCTCATCAACATTTTAGCTCCATCAGCACTGAACTTTGCACTTACCAGAATCATGAACCACATCTTCATAAGTGACTAACCTTTACTATTTTGTTGAAACAACATCAAGAGGACATATTCAAAACAAAATTGAAGCTAGATCAGGGACTCAAACTATAAAACTATTAGAAAAAAACATAGGGAGAATCTTTCTGACATTCTTCTACATAATGACTTCTTGGATATGACATGTAAAAAAAAGGAAAATCAGATAAGTGGAACTATAATAAATTAAACAATTTCTGCATAGCAAAAGAAACAAGTAACAGCCTGGCCCTGGTGGCTCACCTCTGTAATCCTAGCTACTTAGGAGGTTGAGAGCTGAGGATTGCAATTGAAGCCAGCCCAAACAGCAAAGTCCATGAAACTATGTCCAATAATCTACTCAAAAAAAGCCAGAAGTGGTGCTGTGGTTCACAAGGTAAAGCCCTAGCCTTCAACATAAAGAAACTCAGGGACAGTACCCAGGCCCTGAGTTCAAATCTTAGGACTGCCCACCCCAAATAATTTCAAACCATTTATCTGATAAGATTTGACGTGCAAAATATGTCTATATAAAGAACTTCCACAACTCAATAGCAAAAGACACAGACCTGACGAACAAAGATTTAAATGCAGTTTGCCCTGAAGGAGACACAAATGGCCAGCAAGTGTAAGAAGGGCATTCAACTTCATTAATCTTCAAGACAATGAAATTTTAAACCACAATGAAATATCACCTCATAGCTGCTAGAGAGACAATTATTAACCAAACCAAACCAAACCCAGAAGGTAGCAAGTATTACTAAAGAGAAGAAAAGGAGGACTTGAACAAAGCTAGTAATAATGTAAAATGCTGCAGGTGTAATGGGATTTCTTTTAAAAAATTGAAAGTAGAAATATAATCTGAATTTGTAGACCTGTTTCTGGGTATACATCCAAATAAATTTGTCAAGACCTTGAAGATTTATTTGTACTCCCTTCGTATTGCAACATTGTTCAGACTAGCCAAAATATGCAAAAAAGATATTGAAAGATGCATGTATAACAAAAATATAGTTTACACATACAATGGAATATTATTCAGCCTTACAAAATAAAATCTTATCACAGGCAACAAATGAACTAAACTAGAGGTTATTATGATAAATGAAATAAGCCAATAATAAAAAACTGAGTATTTCCAGTTACATAACATATCTAAAAAATAGTCAAATTTACAGAAGTAGAATAAAATGGTGGTGGACAAGAGCAGATAGTAGTGAAGAAAAGGTAGTTTTCTGATATATAAAGTTTTCAGTTATGCAAGATGATAATTAAGAATTCTTAATATAACCACATGAAGCACATATTGACACACATACACAAACATACAAAGGGATACAAGAAAAATTTGAAGGCAATGGATATGTTTATTACCTAGTGGCGATAATTTAATAGGTGTATACACATGTCCAAATTCATCAAATTAGATGCATTAAATAAATGAAGTTTATTATAGGTAGATTATACTTTAGAATGACTACTAATATAAAATTATCTGAACAGTTCATATAGACGAGTATTGTGGAATTTATTCTTTGCTCATTAGTTACTAAAGTAAGTAATATTCTTCAAAACAAGCTTATCATTGTCTTGTTATAATAATAATTTTTAATATATAGGTGTCTTGCAAAAGCCAGATAAACTCTTTTACATATAAATCTGCAAATAAGAATCATAATATATAAGGTTCTTTCCTGGCCTGCAATACAAATAGAAAGCACTGTCCTTCCTTTCATAATGTTAGCCTAGGTAGGATACAATAGATTTGCACATATTTTTATTCATATTCCATCTGCACTAGTTAACCATACTAACCATCAAAACAACAGCTAAAAGAGGTGTGAAGCAGAATTCTCAAATAAAAGGAGACTTGAGGAGTTGATAGTAGAAATCTAGACAATAACAGCCAAAATGGTAGACTTTCAAACTGATAATAAAGGATTGGTGTGTGATACTAGATGATAAATGGTCCCTAATCAACATCAAACATGGAGATAAGCCCAACAGTTATGTACTGGAACTTTTAATCTTTTAATTTCACATAAAGTGAGGCAGTAAATGAATTAATAGAATCTCTCTGTATATATATATATATATGTATATATATATATGGGTATCATTTTAATAGAAAAGAAACTTAAGAAGCTCATTGATAAAACTTTGTCCAGTAATGCAACATATTGCTCTCCCCTTTGAAAAATTTTCTTTCAAAATTCAGAGGGCCAAACAGATAACCAGTACCATGCAGGCAGGTCTGTGGTCTAATGTTTTTTAACTTTCAAACTTTAAAAGAATTATCCTTAAGTAGCTATATGAAGGGGTTTCAATTCAACATGTTAGTTTGTGAGTACAATATATCTTGTTCACTATCATGGTGTTGAATCCTGAAGCCAAAAATTGATTAATAGAGTGCTTAGTCCCATCAATACCTCTACCTCCTGGAAGATGGAAATAAGCAAAGATTATTGACTAATATAATATCAGTGTAGAATGTCAGATCTTCTTACAAGGGTAAAAATTCCCACTTAAGATGTGCTCAGTGTATAAAATGTGAAAATAAGCCCTCATGAAAGAGAAGCAGTGACCTGACAAGCAAGGGTCCAACTATGTGGGAAAAGAAACAACCTAAGGGCTGGGAAGATGACTCAGTGGTAGAGCGCTTGCCTTGCATGCAGGAGGCCCTGGGTTAGATTCCTCAGCACCACATAAGCAGAAAAGGTCAGAAGTAGTGCTGTGGCTCAAGTGACTCACTAGCCTTGAGCTGAAGAGCTGAGGGACAGCGCCCAGGACCAGAGTTCAGGCTCATGACTGACAAAAACAAACAAACAAACAAACAAAAAACAAAGTAAGAAACAACATAAGAAGATACTAAAATAAGTGTACTATATATGAGCTGAGACAAAAGAAAGAATATACATCAAAAGGAAATTTTAAGCTGTTATAAATAAAGAACAAGCAGTTATAAAAAATAAAGTAGAAATTCCACAAGGGAAAAATACAATTGTTAAATAATGGACAGTTAATCAGGATATTAGACACAGATGAACTAGAAGGCAGATGGAGGAAATTATTTAGGAAGTAACACAGTTATCCATATGGAAGATTTGAAAGGGAGGTTGAGAGATAAGGGAAAAATAATAAGCAAGTGAATATATTTCTAATTAGAATACCAGAGGGAGACATATTAAAAAGTTAATAATAGAATTATTCAGAAACGAAGAACAACATAGAAATTTCTCAGGCTAATTGTTCAATTATTTTAGAACAGAACAAATAAGAATAGGCCCCAAATTACATGTTATTCTAAGCTACATTTATAATAACATTAAAATATTGAAAATATTAATAGCTTACATTAACAAATGATTATTCTTTTTTATATGTCCTCATAGAATCAATATGCCTAAGGCTCATAGTTGTGTTCCAAAATCCAAACTGATACACATGGCTTCTTTGGAACATGTTTAGTCTTATCCTAGAGAAAATGATTGGAACAATGCACTATATCTTAAAGTTTCCACTCAAATTGGACATATTTCAATTCTATTCCCATTCTATTGGTTAAAATAAGTCATCTGTCACATTGATACCGATGGGACAAAATGTAATACAACCATCACACATTAAAATAAGCCACAATAAAAAAAAATAAAATAAGCTACCATATTCTCATCAGTACCCTATTGGAAAAGTCAAAACAACTCTGGTTATACATAACAGAAGTGTTGGTAGAGAATTGTTTCTACAATGATTAGAAGGGTTAACAGAGGAAAGGAAAAATAATATTACCCCAAATTAGCTGATGGTAAATTCAATTTTAACTAATTGTTTGGAAAGCAAGTTCCATGTAATATTTTAAAATATTCTTTTGTGGAAATGGAAAGATTTGGAAAAAATCATATTCCAAAGAAACATAGGCTCTATGGTTTCCCTCATTTGTAATAATGAGGGTATGTCTAGGATAGTCAGAGCGGTGGTTCACAATAGCCAGATAGCTAAGTACATATGACCATATAAAATGATGCTAATCAAAATGATCTCCAACATATGAACATAAGAGTTTTTTTAATGTACAATGTAAAGTTGTTTCTTTTTTTCTTTCATTTTTTTCCTTGGTTTTATTCCCTTTGTTACTGTTTTTGATTTTGTACCCTGTGTCTTGTATATGTGTTTATCTGATTTGGGGAAGGGAAGAGGAATAACAGTATGGTAAGATAAAGGACAAAGGGTGAACCAATTATAACAGTGATACTCACAAGACACTATGCAGGAAATGAACTTTACAACTTGGCATGGAGGGGAGGTAACACTGTTCAACAAAAAATGTACTCAGTACCTTATTTATGTAACTGTAACCCCTCTGTACATCATCTTTACAATTAAATTAAAAATAAAAGTATATTTCTTTTGCTTTTTGTTTCTTTGTCTTTTTTGTTGTTGTTTGTGCTCTATGTAAGGAAAGAAATGTGTTTTCATCAGAGAAATTTCCTTACCCTTTTCTTCACTATTTCTTTTACATCGTTTTAGATATTACAACAAGTTTTATTATATTGAGTTTTCCAACAATATTAGATATTCTAACACGTCCAAGTTTTTGTTGTTGTTGTTGTTATTTTATGGCCTCTACATTTGGGTTATGGACCAAGACTGTGTTCCAAAATTTTAGTCCCTAATTATAAAGGGGACTGGGAGCGGATTACATCATGGAACAATGCCTCACAAGGGATTCATGTCATTCTCACAGTATCGTTTAACTCTCAGGAGAGTGGCTAGCTATAAAATGGGACCACCCCACTTGCTTGGCCCCTTCTGCATGTGTCCATTTACTTGTCCCTTTCCTCCATGCTGTAATGTAGTCAGAAGACCCTCAACAGGGACTGACTACATGGAGTCTTGAACTTTTATCCTCTCAAACTGTCAGCTAAATTAACCTCTTCTATTTATAACATTATCCAGTCTAGGCTATTTTATTATAATAACACAAAGTAGACACATATAACTCTATAGATATTTGTAAAGGTGAAAAGTCCATTTTAACTACAGTTTTTGGTAACAACTTAAAATAGCATTCCTTTTTTATAAATACAAAAGGTGAACTCTTTTTTTGAAATTTAGAAAGGCAGCTTATTTTTGGATATATACTCTTGGCCATAAGCAAAGTTCTCTCAAATACTAAACTACTGGACATTTTAGATCGTAAATGGTAATTATTTTCTAGATAAATTGAAGAGCATTATCAAATACAGGAGGACCATCCAAATCTCTTAGAGTACTAAGGAATAAATATCATCATGATATAGGTAGGCAAACTTACACTTTAATCATTTCCTTTATTTGAATTTTAAGCATGTTTAGTCATTCTTCGAAAGAAAAAAAGAAAAATGGCAAATCAAAGTAACCCACAGAACAGATCAATGCATTTAAAATTGCTTTGTATCTATTGCTTTGTGTCTATTGCACAGATCTTTATGAATTAAGGGTGTATTGGAAAACTAGTAATAAGAGGACCACATAGTCTAATTCATTTAAATCTGACATGTTAGACATCTCTGGGCTTGAAATTTTTATGAGTCATCTATAAGCAATTAACAGTGGGTAAGCATACTATCACACTATTTGTGATAGTATGCTTTAAATATTGCCTTAGTTTTCCTATGCTAAATTGCTGAGAATGTGTACCAAACTTTATTAAGTAAAACTGCAAGTGTGTCCAAAAATATTTTGAAATGACAAGCATTATAGGAAGAATTGTGATAAAGATGTACTAGTCACCACAGCAGAGAAAAGAGCCTGATTTAACGAAGTTAAAGTAATTTAACTATGAAAAATAAGTCCAAAAGGAAATAATTAAGGCAGAACAAGAACTCCAAACAACTGATGCAATGTGATTTCATGGTCTGGCTGCAGGAACTCGGAGGACAACAGCATCACACATCATGATGCCTTCAATCACTATAACACAGAGATCCTAGAGTGGTCAGAATCTTCTGACCACCTCCTGGCTGAAGCACACTCTCCTTGTACTTCACGCTTTACTTATCTTTGTTGACTGTCAGTTATCAGGTTACCTATGCCATTTGGTATGCCAGGCAGAGAACTCCAAAAGGGGATATTACTTCTGGAGTAAATGCTCAACTATGGAGGTGAAACAACCACTTCATTCTTTGGGCTCCAAGAGAAATCCTGGAATCTTTGCAAAGTACAGCAAAATCATCTCATGCCTATCAATTGATGGTGACTTAAAACATTGTAGTTTAAAAAAGCAACTTTTAAATGAAAAACCTGAGTAATATATCCATGCCTAATGTATACTTAAAACTGATGATTTGCCTCTCAGGAAAATATTCTATAGAATTAATTCAAGTAGATGAAATTTAAATTTTTGTATTATGCATTCAGTTCCCACAACACAGAAGATTAGGTGAATAATCTTTACATTGACAACTAGAAATGGTTGGAATAAATATGCAAAATATTTTTTTAATTTATTGATGAGATAGTGTGAATTTAAGCCTAGTCAGAGGCTAAAAGTAAAGTGAAATCAAGAATACAGAGAACAGAGCTCGCTCTTACCATCTATTTAACAGAATCTACCAAATCTACTGACTTGGACTTCAGTTTTTGTGTCTCTACCAGGATCAAAGAATGAAACAATTTTAGTATCTGGCCAAGTTGAAGAGTCTAAAATAGACAAAAATCATCCAAAAGAATGCATTGTCAGGATAAGTTTAACAAAAAGGAAGCAGAGCCTACCCTACTTTTAGAAAATAGCAAGCATAATTTCCTGTCTCAAATGTGCCCCAAAAACTAGTTAAAAAGAAAGAAAAAGCCCTCATCTGGATATGGACGTACATCAGGTATATTTGTTCACCCAAACTATACCAATGCTGTGAAACCTCAAGGCAGTAATTAACTTATGTGGTTTAAGTCTGACTTATGTTCTTGGCATTCTGTATAAGAAAATACAAACTTTGGAGGACCTCACTTTCAACTCAGGCCTTGAAGAATTTCTCACGTAAGAGCATTAAGTTTGAAAGCCTATCTATTCAAAGAAACAGATATATCATTAAGTTTACTCATTAGTTGTTGGGTTCAGATTGATGTTTTCTTCCTTTTTCTTTTGACTTTCTCTATTCTTTAATTGGCATGTACATACCTGAAAGTAGATGGATTTTTTACAAAACTGCTAAAATTGTTTAGGATGGGAATAGAGGGCATTAAGAAATTAAGAGAGGGGATGAATTTGATCAAAATATATTGCATACATGCATGTTAACATTACAATAAAATCATTTGGACTTAATACAGATGCTAATGAAAATGAAAAGAAGTTAATCAATATATAGAGAAATAATAATTAGGAAAATTTTCAACATGACTCATTTTCCTAGAATGAGAAAAAAATTTTTTTTAAAAAAGGAAATAATCTTTATAAAATAATGTCTGACCAGCCATCTTTTCCCAAAATGCATGCCATATATGATATAGTACTTTATTTTAGTTTTTGGAGAGTGATCCCGGGGTTTGGACTCAAGGCTTGCCTGGTTAATGCTGTCCAGTCCCAGTCTTGAAACGTTGACCTCAGACTTCAACAAATAAGCTTATGCTGGACCAATCCTACGCCCACTTTAGTCTTCAGCATGATTACTACTGTTGGCTGTTTGTCTCTTAGAATGCATTTTCTGAAACAGCACAAAAATGTGTAGCACAAACATTATTTTTCAGAATCCATCCTTCATAAGATAGCCATAATGAATTTCTCTATCACAGACTCTCAAGGAACATTACATTTTCATTCTGAAGTAAAAGAGAAGCCTGCCTTACATCAACCTGGCATTTTTCTGACTTGCCTGCTGTTGGTTGCCAACAACTTTCTAATCCTGAACTCTAAATTCAGAACTGAACATAAACCAGACAGCTGAAGGAGCTTGAGGAGCATTGCTCCAGGTAGCAAAAGAAAAACTCAACTGTTGGCAATCAGTAGAACAGAGGGATGTCATACTGTCAGCTCACCCACGTGACCAAGTAACACTACCACTTCCCTCAGAGCATCAGCTAGTACTGTAACAATGCAAATATTGATGGGGTTCAATATTTCCCACAGAAGTACCCGCCAATATTAAGACTGGTTATTATTGTCTATTTAGGCCACCAGTCATAGGCCTTTGATTTTTCAAATTAATGTTATTCAGAAGAGAGGAACTGGTCTACATGTCACTTAAACAAAAGCAGTAGCTACTGAAAAGCTGACCTTAAAATATCCCCAGGAATAGTGTTTCCCTCGCTGCTATTTCCCTGTAGGTATATGTCAATGGCTCTACCTTCTGTGTCTATTTCTCGAGAAGAAAGAATTGTACAATATATACAAACTAGAACCATTGCTGAGCTTTAAGGCTACTGCCGTGTCATTAGAATACTCTCATGGATTTCTTTGGGGATTTCCCATAGCTATACAGCATGCATTGTGCTAAAACAAGTTAAGCCACGAACAATCCTTTAAAAACACACACACATGAAACTATCTTTAGTGCTTCAATTTGTGGCAAAAAGAATTTCTAGATTTGAAACATACAACTTTTAGATGTTTTTAAATCAAATGAAGTTTGAAATAAGCTGTAAAAGTGTTATTATTGGAAACCACATTGTCTTAGTCTGTTTTTTGTTGCTATAACAGAATACCACAGACTGGATAATTTACAAAGAAAAGAAATTTATTTCTCAGTGTTCTAGAGGCTGGGAAGTCCAAGGGAATGGCGCCAGCCCCTTCTTGGCATCTGCTACGGGCTTCTTGCTGTGTTATAAGAAGACAGAGGACATCACACAGGAGAGCCAGGGATCAGGTCGGCTCCCATTTCTCTTCTTATTTTGATAAAGCCACTAATCCCATTACAGGCACCCACTATCACCACTTCAGCTAACCCTAATTATCTTTCCCAGGCCCCACCTGAAATGCAGTCAACACATGAACTGAAGGGACACATTTAAACCTTTGCATAATATTATTTAATGAATGTGTATGTATTTAAATAGATGTTTCTAACTTGTTTGAATGAGCTCCTTGAAAAATAGTGCTTTATAGGTAGTAAAATCTTTTCATTGTCTGTTTCATCTTTTTCCTTTCCTTTCCTTTTTGACAGTACTTAGGTTTTGAACATAGGGTCTTGTGTTTGCTAGGAAAGCACTCTGCAACTTGAGCTAGCAATAGAGCTTTCATACATAGTGTAAAAGTAATTTATTTTCCTCCCCAAATGATTTCAAAACTTTGAATGTTTTCTGAGCATGGATCCTATAATCAAACAACAAGACCATGGGGATCTTAACTAAAGATCAAAATCAGAGTTAATTATGAAAAATTAGTCAATAAAGCCATGTACGACTTCCAGTTTCAAGGCATTTACTCCTTGCCCTTACAACTTATCATGTGGTTAAACATTGAAACTATCCACAGAAAAATTAATACTGTTTCTTTCTAAACTTCTCTATGCCTTCATCCAGAAGACATTTTACTGTATTTCAGAGTAATCAGTTGCCTAGAAGTCGCAGAAGTGCAAAAAGCACTAAGTTACATGTTTGATCTGCTTCTAAGAAACATTTTCGACACAGCCTGTTTCATACCCAGACTTAATACTTAACAGATTGCCTCATGGTGCCTTCAATTGCCTTCTGCTTGCAGAAAACCAAAGGCTCAGATGACATGAGTGACACTGTAAATCTACACAGCTATTTATTTTATACCAACTTCGCAGCATTCTTAACCTCATCAGAGAGCCTGATAATCCTCAAATCATTTCTGTTGGCTACTTCTTCTGTTGCCTGGTAATGAAAACAGAGCCCTCCTTTTAGTCATTGGCCTTTAGACCATGTTTTGGGAACACACACACACACAAACACACACACACACACACACACACACGATGTATTAATGTGACTCAATGTTAGTTGGGGCCCCCCAATTAGATTATTTTGATCAAACAAGATAATCCATTAAGGACCTTTCCCTTTGGGCCTAACAACATAACAACAAATCACACATTTTCTCTTCTCAAATGAAAAAAATGGCATGAAAAAAGGCTGCATTTTTAATATCATTAATCTATAGCTCACTCAGCTTGCTGTCTTATGCAATACCATGAGAAACAGCTGGGTCCTACTAACTAGAAAGCACTTTTATGGTTTCTCTTAAGGGCCATTAAATCAATGTGATGAGAGCACAGCTGGATTGGATCCTGAATATTTATCAGATCCCACACAATACATAAAGGAAGCACGTGGTGCTATGGAAGACTGCACCAGCGCCTTCCTTGCGTAGGCTGCAGGTGGAGTTTTACAGAAAAAGCAAACTGTTTTGAGACGTTGAAAGTCTGATCTTCCTCTGCACCGCACTTTCTGTGTGGGTGTCTTCTTATAATACCAGTTATTCATGAGACTATTAAAATGATTCTTTCTGGCGGAATTTATTGGCATGACTAGGACATTCAAGGACCTGCTTGGCTGTCCCAATATAGCTTTCAACACCAAGAGTCATGTTTTTTGCTTAATAAATTTTAGCACATGGTGGATCCAAAACTGCAGCCCTTATGAAAATTTAGAAAGCACAGAGACTGAATACAGGCTCCCAGTTAGGGGACAATGCACGGTAACAACTTCTACCTTGTTAAACTGAAGCAAGAAAGGACAAACTGACAAAAATAAGCATTCTTTTTTGCCTTTTCTTTTTTTAGGCTCAATTTTCTATTAAAAAAAAGACTATACAAAAATAATTATTACTTGAAGAGTACAAAATGATTTTATAACACACCAACAAATGCTTTTCAGGGGCAAAGTCTTGGCTCAAGCCACTGTACTGACAAATAGAAACTATACCTTCCAAATCAATTAGCAATTAGAAATAATTGGTTAGGATTCTAACCTCATTGTATCTGCTCTCGTATTTACTATGCTATACAGAGAAAAGTAGAGGCGTTTTATAGCATGAATTTAAATCTAAGCTGAAAAATCAGACTGCCATCTTTGCAACACCAATGCACTTGTTTATTTTTGGAGCCTCAGTTTCATCGGTGAAATGGGAAAAATGAGAGGTTCTTTGCATGTGTATTAGAAGGAAAAAGGAAAAAATGCACATGAGTATTTAGCTCAAGGAATGTCATGTGAGTTATGCCTATTAGAAAGATAGATTAATGATAAATATGATAGATGATACATCATAGATTGCTGAGAGATGATAGGTAAATACGCATATTAATAATAAAGTGATAGACACATAGATAAATAGATATCCTCCTTCTAAAGCCTCCTCCTCTTCCTTCATCTCTATCATCATCATAACAACCACCATCACCAAATTCTTTGCAACATTCATCATCCTCCCAACATTAGGAATTATTTTATTGCAGAAAAATTATATTTTTATTTTTCTACATCTCTTTTCAAAGCATTTGCTGTCTAATGAATGAGAACTTTATTTAATTAAACCCAGGACAACAAATCACTCGAGGTACACTGCTAGAAAAGACGTCCTTAAAATCAACATCAAATTCCATCTCAAATATATAGCTGGAGAATTTTGCACGACAGAGCCAGCAGTTCCTTTTAAAAATCTACACATCTCAACATATAAAGTTTTATGTTAAAGTAGGTAGTGATTGTCATAAATTATGGATGTCCATAAGAATATACGCTAGTAAGTGATGATATGAGAAATGCTACATTGTAACATGATCAAATCAACTATTTTTATGTAACATTGCTGCAGACCACAATCATGTCTGCAGTGTAAGGAATCTGCTCGAGGGAAAGTCATATTCAAAACAGTGGTATCACATGAGATATAAATAAGAAATAGCAACTAAAATCAGCCAGTCGGGAAAAATCAGATAAATAAGCTTAGTAAGATTATCTTCTAGCAAAAAGTAATGATATTTTGCCTACTATGGGCAGTTAAAAGCACATATTTTTTTCTCCCTTTCCCCCCCTCCTTATATTAAGATCAAAAGTATACTCCTACTTCCTTTCTTCTCATAGTTATTTTAAGCCTAGCCAGATATAATAAGGGCACCCTCAAGCAATAACAATGAACAAACTTAAATTTCAGAGGTTTACATTTTTTATTCAACTTGAACTTTTTCAGCAACTTCCAGAAAGCTCAAGTTAAAACTACTTACAATGAACTTTTCATGCCTTCTGTAAAACACTCGCCCCATTCCCAAAACAAAAAATATCATATAACAGCTAGAAAACATAAGAGAAGATGTATATCTTGTGACTCTTCTTGCCCCTTACAAATAAGGATCCAGTAATCATAACATTCTTGGATATAACGTGAAGATTCCTTTTACTTATAGTACAGTTTTGAGCCATACAAACCCTAGTTTTAAACATCTGTGTACCATACTAATCATTTATGTATGATTTATGTTTATAACATAGTTTACCCTATTTAAGTTTGGCACAAAATACAGGACAAATCTAAAACCTGTTTCCAATTCCAATCTAGTTAGTGTCAGGATTCTCTGATTTGGGGTCTCCCTATGATTTTTCTCATTTTATTCCTCCATGTCTCATGTGACTTCTATACTTTGTTACCATCATCTTTCAACAGCCAGAAAATAGTGAAAAACAAGCAAGAAGTCCTTTGGATATACTTATAGGAATGAAGGTCATAAAATAAATCCTTAGACAAGTTTTCCATGTTCACCACCCTGAAGTAAGAAGTTCTCTTGATAATTTGATAGTGGCAATAACTAAGCATCTGAATCACATAAAAATAACATTTCAGTATATCAGTATCATTGTTTTGGTTTTCACTTGAGGTTAATCTCTACCAAGCCCAAGCATCTATTATAAAGAAGATTCACATTGACTATTAAAACCTTATTAGAAAGTAATGGACAGTATTACCCATCTACTTCTCTGCATTTGGGCACCCTGAGAGACATTTTCACTTTATTCAGGGAGGTAGATCTAAAGAATGGAAAAAGTCACATACTTGGATTAACAAGAGCTGCTAGGCAAGGACTCTTACTTTGCTGCCTTTCTTCATCGTAACAACCTAAGAAATTTCGGAGACTAATAGGAATACATGAAGCAATAGCGAGCCCTAAATGGAATCCTGAGGAAAACAAGAAGCCTACAGACCTTTTGCCTAACTCATAAAAGCCATACAGACCTCACACAAGTCAGTGCTGCTGCAGGTTCATGACAAGCCTCGGCTCATTCCTCTCCACTCTTCTAAAACTTGGGGGTTGTTTCTCTTGGCATACTCATGCTCTTCTCCACAAAAGTAATCCCCAACAAGGCACCTTGACCAACTACTCAATGTCTTCATCAATCTTCATTTGAAACCTCTAATTGCGTAACCTTGCCAGTAGCTGGAAGATGGCCAAGCTATCTTCTTGCTTGCAAGACTGGCTCATAGAGGGCCTGCTTCCAGGCAGAGGCAGACTCTCCAAATCTAGGAAGCATTTGGTCCCCATTTTCATCTTTAGCCCTGTGCCTCTAGGGCAAAATAAACCATTGGAAAAAAATGCTATAGGCCATGTTTTCTCAGATGAAGATTGCAGGCCTTGCCAGTAAAATACATTAAACGTATCCATAATTAGTAGTTAACCAGAGAATTGGACAAAATGGAACAGCTTCTGTGTTTGATTCTCAGTACATAGAATATAGTGGCTACAACAGACAGGAGAAAGGATGGAGGCTAGGTGATAAATGCATGTTGTACTAAATAGGTGTGTTGTCTTCTTTCCAACATTGTTGCTGGTGCTGATAACATAGTCTAGGCGTCTTTCATAATTGCTGGAAGTAAAAAAGAATCTTTTGGTATAAAACTACTGTTCTGCTGGGTGACTCAGGAAAATGCACATTATGACAGTGACTGCCATTTATTTTGCCCATGTGTGCCTATATGTAGCACTTTAAGTAATTGCTCAGATTTGGAACATCTGAAGCCTTGAGTGACTAACACTAAACATAAATCACATCCATCTAGGTTACCTGAGTCTCATACTTGTGTGGTATATGCAACCTTCTGAAATTGGACAAAACTTTAGAAGCATGCACATACACACACACACATACACACACACACACACACACACACACACACGCGCACACACACACACACACACACACACACACACACACACACACACACACACGCGCACACACACACACACACACACACACACACACAATTTTTGAGACAGGATTTCAATATGTAGCCCAGGATAGTTTTAAACATTTAATCCTCCTCCGTCATCCTTCAATGTTCTAGAATTACAGGCATGTACAACTATTACTAGCAGCAAAAGTATTTTGACATGATATTAGTAATTAGTACAGAATGTGATAGTGACCTAGTTTCAGGTTATCTGGGGTGTGGACACATATTTGGTGGCTTAAAATTAGGTTTTGAAGTATTTAAATCCCATAAAATAGAAAGTGCTGTATATCTAGGCTTCTCTCTTTGTGTGTCTTTCTGTCTCTCTGTCTCTGTTTTGCTCTATATCCCTCCACCTATTTCTGAAGGTCAATAAGACTTTTATTTACTTCTTGAGGGGGGCAAGCACTCTACCAATTTAGTCATACCTCTTCAGCTTTTGTTGTTCTGCCTTGTTTTTCAAGTGGGAGCTTACACTTTTACACTTTAGTTAGCCTTGGGACAATGATCTTTTGGCTTTTATCTTTAACATTACTGGGATTACAAGAATGTACCTATAATCTAATGAGGGACTTGTTTTTTGAGTTACAATGTCACTGTTTGAGGAAGAGGGATTTTTGTGTTTTTATTTCCCCATGGCTTCAAACCACAGTCTTCCCTTCTCTGGGTCCTGAGGAGCTGAAATTAAAGGCGATGACACCATGGTACTATGTTCACTATTAAGCTTAGAATTAATTGTTATTACCCAGCAGTGATACATTCTATGGTCTTAGTACTACATCAATATTGTTGATTCTTTTTTTTTTTTTTTGGGTCCGGTCATGGGGCCTGAACTCTGGGCCTAGGTGCTGTTCCTCAGCTCTTCAACTCAAAGCTAGCGCTCTACCACTGAGCCATCTAGCTCATTGTTGTAGACTTTTTTTTAATTGTAAAAATAGTGTACAGAGGGGTTACAGTTTCATGAGTAAGGTAATGAGTATATTTCCTAACGAGCATTGTTACCTTCTTGTTTTTCCCCTACCATTCCTTCCCTCCCCATGTTTTTTTTTTTAAGTTCTTTTGGTTGTTTTTTGTTTATTTTGTTTTATTTTTTTTGATCAGTGGGGCCTGAACTCTGGGCCTGGGCGCTGTCCCTCAGCTCTTCAGCTCAAGGCTAGTGCTCTACCACTTGAGCCACAGCGCCACTTCTGGCTTGTTCTGTTTATATGGTGCTGAGGAATCGAACCCACGGCCTCATGCATGCAAGGCAAGCGCTCTACCACTGAGCCACCTTCCCAGCCCAATACTGTTGATTCTTGAGCCCAAACCTGGAATATAGTATATGTCAGTAAGAGTAAACCCTGTTGTAATTCTTTCTTGACTTCCCAATTTCAAATACCACTCTAAAACCATAGCCATTTTCTTTCACCACTGAATTATAAAATCAGCCTCTTTCAAACTATGATGTGAGTTTTTTTCCCCCCTAAACTAAACTAGTTTAACTAGTTCTTCATTAAGATATTTGATGCTCTGTCATCATATTTTGTTTAAATACAACTTTACCATTCATTTTAATCTTAAGCACAAAGGGCAAAATAAATATTCACTAAATATTTATTAAATATTCTCAATGAATTAGAGTTTTATTAATGGCAAAATTATGAAGTGATATATGTACCGTATATTCTAATTTATAATGCAACTCTTAAAATTTTCAATAAGGTCTTAAGGGCAAAAGTTATTAATTTAAGAGATGTATCTTTATATAAATGGCTTTATGTGTTTTAATGATAAAATATTTAGTTATTAATTACATTCTCATATTAAATTGCTAAGTCAATGAAAGAATTTATGATCAGTGTTCATTTGTTGACTTCCCTCCACTATTTCTTCATTTCTTTCTCTTTTTGATGTGGACTTTGGAATTTTATTTTACCTTCATAAATAATATATGCAAATATTATATACTATGTACGCCCAATAAGAAAATGTGTTAATATCTATTTTCTCTCATCCTTCTCTCTAAATGACTCTTTATAGTAAATCACTGTTAATTGTTTGTTATAAAAATTTCCACAGACTTCTATACACAAGTTATCTACATATTTTCTGGAAAGAACTAAAAAAAATCAAATAGCTTTTGTGCTTTTCTTGTACATAAGTTACTCTATTCATTTTAACACTTTTTCTTTCTTCATAAAAGACTGGTTTGAAGTTCAAGAAAATCTTAAGTGCGGTTGTATTTGAAACACTATGTGGTGAGTGTTTGTTCTTTTCATTTCTACTGTTTCACACTCTGTTTCAAATGAAAACATAAACATTTTCAATATGAAAATATTCCAACTCTTCTAATTATGCCATGCAAATAAACAAAAAGAAAGCCACCAATATTTTTGTATAAATTATTTCCTATTTTATTTAATGAGATAGAGTTGTAGTTTTCCTGTTAAAAACGATTGCTTTAAACCTTTCAGTAACATTGTCTGACCTGAGTTAAGTACGCCAGAAGTATGAAGCCAGGAGCAATGGAGTCATTCCAAACTCAGACATTTACAGACAGCTCTTGTCAACACAGCATTTCATTTTTGTTTTCCCCACACACATGCACCTCTAATAAGCTTTACAAACACATGCTAATTCCCCTGAGCAGAATTAAAGCAACAATCACGTTCCCAGATCTTAGGAAATGGAAACATTTTTGTTACTGATACCCAATGGTGATTCATAAAGTTTCTAAGAAAATATCTTCATTTCCATGCCCTTGCATATTTTCTTCCTCCATTTCCAATCTACCCACTATTTTGTTCTTCCATGTATGTCTACCTCCTTCAAAGTCTGTGGATTTCTCTTCCAAAAAAATAGTTCTTCTCAACATT
Organism: Dipodomys ordii; assembly: GCF_000151885.1. Lineage (NCBI taxonomy): Eukaryota > Metazoa > Chordata > Mammalia > Rodentia > Heteromyidae > Dipodomys > Dipodomys ordii. Next base: position 1,335,043 of record NW_012267313.1, on the reverse strand, counting down.
CCTGAAAATCTATAATCTGTTATGTTAATCCAGATTTGCTTTGTACTATGAATATTAGTTAGCTTTCAATATTATTCAGATTTCTCTCTTAAACTTCATTGTATGGACTTACATGAAAGACTATCTTAGGAACTTGTTTCTTTCTGCTGTACTAAATTCACTGGTAAACATCCAGTTTGACTAAAAAAGAACAGTGCACAGACGATCCCAAACCACTTCCATTTCTCAACTATACTTCTCAAATATCTTTCCAAAGATTCATAGTTTCTCCTTTTAATTTTTTGCAATTATTAACCCAAAATTTTCTCTTTGAAAGTACTTTGCTGTTTGCTTTATCCAAACAGAAAGAAAAGAAGAATCTGATTGGTAGATGAGATGAGCAGAACTTATGAGATGTTTCTTAGAATTCTTTACAGCACATGATATAACTGCAGTCCTAAAAGATTTCTGCAAGAGCAGACAGAATGGCTTTTAGCAACTCTATGATTCAGTTTCTTATACTTTACAATAAGGATAATAGTGCCTATCTTTGTTAGGTGTTCAGAAGAGTGACATAAAGGCATATTTCAAAAAGGTCAGCAAACTGTATGACTGTTAATATTATCAAATTCACCTTGTAGCATCATTATTTTCATCATCACAAAATCCTATGGTAACCACTGCCCTGTCTTTATCCTGAAATAGATTTGTGATGTTGTTCTTAGCCAGTGCTGGTGGCTAACACCTATAATCCTAGGTACTTGGGAGGCTGAGGTGTAGAAGATTATGGTTTGAGGCCAGCACTGGCAGAACAGTTTATGAATCACTTTTCAATGAAGAACTGGATTCTGTGGCAGATACCTATCATTCCAGCCTGGGCAGGAAGCCTATGGGATGCCAAGGAAAGAAGGATAATGGCCAGGCATGTGCCAGGGTAGGAAGTGAGACCCTACCTCAAAAGCAACCAGCAAACAAAAAACAGGGCTGGAGATGTGCTTCAGCAATTAGAGTACCTTAATTATAAGCATGAGGCCCTTAGTTCAAGCAAGGTTACTAGCCAAAAAAAAAAAAAACCCAAACCAAAACCAAAACCCAATTTGCTCTCTACTTAATATCTTCTATGTGCCTCTACTCATATTTTTAAAGATTCAGAATGTATTTTCCTAGCTGTCACTCAAAGTAATTGCAGAAAAGTTTCTGTACAATAGGTAAAAGTCTAGAACAAACATTAAGGAACTCAGAAGGTGTAGTAGTTGCCTAGATCTATTTAGTATTCATCCTAAATATTTAATTGTCTAATTTAGAAAACACATATGTTCAGAGGAGGAAAGTTGAAGGAATGAGTTGATTTTTACAGCACTGTCAAGGAGTAAAAGATGAATTTTCCTTGTCCAAACTCTAAGAGGTAGAAAAATGTTTAGAATGATATAGCAGAACAAGATGCTGATCTTTTGAAATATCAAAATTTTCTCATATTTTAACAGGGTGACATTTACAGTTAAAGATGTATCTTTCATATATTTATATCAATAAGTTAACCAGTTATAATATGCAACCAACCAACATACTAAATATTTCTATCACTCTAGGAAGTTTTCTCCTGGACCCTTGAATTTGCTTACAAACACCAACCCTTGAATTTGCCTACAAACAACAACCCTTTACCGTCACCTGAAAGGAACCAAACTAGTTCAAGGAACTATTTTATGGCAGTGTTATTTTATTAAGTAAAATGTAATATTTTTATCTACTATAAATGTATTCATTAATATTTTCTACTACATTATGCCAGAACATTTTTTATCTAGACCTAGACTAATCAAAGGCAATAAAGTATCCCAATTTGAAGTACCAATGGAAATTCATCTTCATTGCTATAGCAAATATGAATTACTTGGAAAACTAAATTTGCAAAATGCAGTAGATTCATTACCTTGCTCATGTAACTGTAACCCCTCTGTACAGCATTTTTACAATAAAAAAGTACAAAAAAAAGCATGAACTAAAAGAAACTAAAAGCATATGAAATGTACTGAAAATTTCAAACTCAAATGGAGATGGCATGGGATGAAGACTGGGAATGGAGCCAAGATAAAAGGTAGGACAGGAAGAGTAAGCTCACACAAAAGTACAAGAATTAGTTGAGCTCAAGAAACTCAGTAATTTTTTTCTAACCTGACCTGTCATTTTCCTCTTTCCAAAACTAAAAGCAACTGAGAAATCCTTGAAGAGTAGGAAAAAATAGCAGACACTCAAAAAATTAGAGTGGTGTTTTTAGAACAACCAGTGTATTCACAATCATCAGATCTCAGGAATCTGAGACCTTAGGAGTGGATGTTGATCTTGAAACAAAAAAATAGTCCTATACTCAACAATATTATTTCCAGTCTCTAGGAAAGTAGGAGCCACATTTCACTCCTCCTTTCCCATCTGCATTGATTTGGCTATGCTGGCTAAAGCCAAAGAATTATGTATGCATAGTGCGCAATTAGTAAAAGAAAATATTTTGGCAGAAATTTTAGCATTCTCATATTTTAATGTTTGTTATTATTATATTATATACTTTATAAATTGAACTTGATTATGCAGACAAACCACCAATAGCAGAAAGCTATATTTTGAGACCTTTGGTATGTGTTTGGGTGATGGTTGTGGGGGTGGAAAGAAGATGGAAATGGTGGTGGGTGAGGAATAGGATTAGACTAAAAGGGATTGTGCTAAACAGGCAACCTGGGAAACCTCAAAGGAAGATTACAACTGTCAAAAGTGATGCATAAATTTGGTTCAGTTATACTTTAGGACATTTTAGATTTACAAAAGCTTAACTAGCCTAAACTCCTCTAAGGTAAGACAGTAAAACAAACATCAATATTCTCTGCTGCTCACTCATTATTAATTACAGCTAGCTCAAAAGCTATAACTATATACAAGTCTTCACGTAGAATTTGAAATTTTCTTCCATTAAGTTTCTAATTTAGTTAGGTTATATTTGAATATTATAATTCAATGTTGGAATACTTAAGTATTTAAATAATATTGAAATCAGATTGATTTTATTTTATTAAGTTCACAATTAATCAAATTAATGTATAAATCAATTATTGCAAATATCTGAAACTTCACTATGTGTACACTGAAAAATATTTTGAAAAGGATTTAAGTGTGATTTTGTTGCTGTTTAATTTTTCTACATGGCAGCCACTTTGATGGTTCATACTAGCTGCTTAGCAATTAAATGATAAGTGTTCCACATTCAGAAATTTCATGTTCGGGAAAATATTAGGACAATGTTTTAGTTAAGCTGCCTTTGATCTCTTCCTTTCAGCAAGATTTATAGAACAAAGTGAAAAATTCCAAACTGCCACAAAAATTCCAAACTGAAATTGTTTTGTCCCTTTGTTACTCAGATGTAGATCACAAGGACTGACACAAGGCATTGAGGGATAACAGTTTGAAGTGATGTGACTCATTTTATCAAAGCAAATCTCACCATCAGCTGACAGAGAATCTTACCCACAAGCTCTCACATAACACTTCATTGTTTATTTGTTTGAGAGGGGAGTGAAGGTTCCACCTTCTTGGAAGCAAAACTAGCTACAGCAGGAAAGCTGCCTTCTGTAAATCCACCATGACACAAAGTTTATAAGAAAGATATTTTTGTAATGTTTAGTAGATGGTAGCAGAATTTATCCTAGAACGGGGAGCATTTATTTATTGTTAATAGTGTGTACTGCACTATAATTGACCTCTCCTCCATCGGGAAAAAACTTTCTCTGCTCCTCACAACACATTACTTTCAAAGGGATAGTTGCTGGCTTAGACTGAGGTCAGTTTCATAAGGACATACTGGACAAAAAAGGCACAAATTCAGCTTTCAAAAAATCAACATACAGGCACCACCTTCACACCAGTAGGAGTCTTAAAAAAAACACTTCACTTAGAATATATATTATTCTATTTAAAAGATCCCATTTAAAGATTCAGTAATCTAAAATTTTCTCTTGAAATTCTACATGATGCACTAAAATGAAAAAAATTTATGAGCCCTCGATATCTGTGCACTGACTATAATTTTGTAGTCTGAGAACTTTGGCAGGAAAGTTCACTGTCTGAGATCTGTCTAGGACATGAAAATAAATTCAGACTATATATCCAAGTTTATGTGAAGCATAATGCTAAGCTTATGCTCCAACTTCAACATTTTAGGATTAGTTATTGTCCTAATACCTAAAATACTAATGGTAATTTCTATATTGATAGTACAATCTGAACTTGATGGTTAATATACTATGCTGTTCATCAAGTTATATGTATGTGTGAAGATTTTAATGAACACAATATTTTTAATTTAAAAATATATGTACTATAGTTCTTATGGGCCAATTTCTTATGTGAGTCTGTCTACTTTATATATTACGGAAGGTAGTATACACCTGATCCAGGAACTCACTTCTAGAATCTCAATTTGGAACCTTGTAAGTCATTGAAAATGACCAAATTCATGTAAAACCAGAAGAGCATACATTTTTATGGTACAAGAGAGTAAGTATTATTAATCCAACCCATTTAGAATATCTATTATATACAGCAATTGAAGAGTGCTTTTCATAAACAAAACTGTTTAAACAATCCAAAATGAAAGCTAGAAGGATGACAAAAAATTATAAGACAAAAGCAATTAGTGGGGACTCAATAAAGGGAGAAAAGTGGACAAAGAAAGCAAAGACTATGTCTAAAGACTCAAACAGTTGCTAGTGAAACATCTAGTTGATCAACTGGGTGCTCTGACTACAGAAAGCCTAGCAATTGACTTATTCATTACTTTTTTTCACTTAATTGACTGAATTAAGTGGTTGTTTTGGAAGTATATTGACACAGGTATAAAGAGTCAGAGAAGAAGTTTTAAAAAATGTACTTGAGTACTTGAATGGGGACAGGGAAGGCTGTCCTTGCTTCTCTAAATGATTGGTAATGATATTACAGGGTTTTTAATTGAAATTTGAGTAAATTTTGAGGTGGCTATGTTTAAATATACAAATTTGAATTTGTTATTTAAGTTACTGGAGTGTAACCTCAAAACTTTGTAGGAGGTGAGTTTGTGACACAAGGGAAGTATCTGAAGATTAATAAGCTAAGTTTGGCTCTGAGTAGAAGATGGATCAGATATGTTACATAGAAGTTATATATACTTCTGCTGCCTGTAAAATAAGGAAAATCTGCTGTTAAGTCCTTTGATCCTCTTGTTTCACTAATTGTTTCTCTTTCTAGATTCATTGTTCTTCTCAAAAGAAATGATCTTCCTCACATGTCTAAATAGACCGTTGTTAATTATGATCTCATATGCACTCTCACATAGTTCCAAATTCTCTAAATCATTGCTTCTCCAAGTACAGTTCTGGGACTTTCCACATCTGTGTAATCTGGGAGTTTGTTAGAGATGCAAGCTTTCAAAATCACTGAATTATAATCTGCACTTTGCAAATTAGCATGCATGCTAATGCTTGGGAAAGCTAGCTTCAATACTTACATTACTCAAATTAAGAACTATTCTTTGAGTATTTTAGAGTAAAGTTAGAAGTACAAAATAAAAGTAAAAGAAGGTAAGCTTGGGCTGGGAAGGTGGCTCAGTGGTAGAGCACTTGCCTTGCATGCATGAAGCCCTGGGTTCGATTCCCCAGCACCACATAAGCAAAAAGAAAAAAAGCCAGAAGAGGCACTATGGCTCAAGTGGTAGAGCGCTAGCCTTGAGCTGAAGAGCTGAGGGACAGCAACCAGGCCCAGAGTTCAGACACCACAACCGGACCGAAATAAAAAAGAAGATAAGTTTGAGATTCTAAAGTAGCATTTTTTATCTCCTTTTTTTGTCCTGCTACATTTATTACTAGCATATCTCATTAGGGTGAAAGCTGTTTTTCAAAACTTATAATTTTATTTGCAATAGCAATATTAATTGCACAACTCCTTTTTTAAAATATAGATGTTTGAGCTAATCTTCCTAAAACTCATGATATGACTATGCTAATACAACCATCAGAGAATACTTACAAATACAAACATATATAAAGATATATGTGTAATATACATATATATGTATATATTCCCATCAAATGGGTAGATGGGAAGACATTTCCAAAACTAGCATGAGAGATTTTTGTTGTTTTACCTGAATGCTATATATTTTTTTAATTTTTTATTGTAAAAGTGATGTACATAGGAGTTATAGTTACATGAATCAGTTAATGTTTACATTTCTTTTTTGAACAGTGTCACCCACTACCTCATTTTCTCTCAGTTCTTTTTCCTTCTGACCCTGCAACCCCAAAGGCTGTATAATTCCTTTCCAACATAGTTTCTAGTGAGTATCTCTGCATTAGTTCACCCCTTGTTCTACCGTTTAGCATGAGGGTTTTATTGTTATTGTTTGCTTTTACTTGTTTTCTTTTGCCTGTCCTGGGGCTTGAACTCTGGGCCTGGGCTGTGTTCCTAGCACTCTTTGTGCTCAAGGCTAGCACTCCACACTTGAGCCACAGTGCCACTTATGGTTTTCTGGTGGTTTATTGTAGATAAAGAGTCTCATGGATTATCCTGCCAGACCTGGCTTTGAACCATGATCCTCAGACCTCAGCCTCCTGAGTAGCAGGGTTTACAGGTATGAGCCACCAGCACCCAGCACTCAAAGCATGGACTTTCCTGCCCAGGCTGGTTTTGAACCACTCAGTAACATGATGACAATAAATTAAAAAAAACAATTTTGTTTTGAATGTATTTCCTAATATGTTAGCTTAAATATTCATGTCATTCATGTTATATGTTACAGAAACTATAAGTTATGCATTTGATGAAAAAAACACAAAACCAGCCTGGGACAAAAGGTTGTGAGACTTGTATCTCCAATTGCCTAGCAAAAAGTTGGGCTAGAGGTGTGGCTCAAGTGATAGAGCGATATTCATGTGGAATAAAGCTAAAATCAGGAAGCTCTGAGTTCAAGACCTGGAACTGAAGTGTTGATAGATGTGCACATGCACACACACACACACACACACACACACACACACACACAATGTCATGGAGAAATGAGCAAAAATAGGTCAAAGGTCTTAAACATTGGTTGGAGAAATAATACTGCTTCATATTTTCACCTTCATATTTAGACTGTTAAGTAAATTGGTTGTTTTGCCATGAAATTTATTCATCAGGTCCAGGATCCAGAATGTTTTTAGTCTTGTCAGAGAAAGAATTCAATGATGGATAGAGAAACCAAAAGCAGGAATAAGATAATTGACAAGCAAAACGGAAGCACAGAAAAGGTTCCCCCTATAGATAAGAAGGTCGGGAGGATGAAGAAGCACTGAACTAAAGGTCTGAAGACATCAAGCTTTTATTGCAGTCAGAGTTGGAGGTGGTCAGTCTTGGAAATAGTTCATGTGTCATTAACTCTCTAAGACTCTTCCCACAGGTCAAGCCGGAGAGGTCTAGGCTTGGATGCTCAGACCAGGACTGCCATTTTCTATGGGTCAAAAAAAGAAAACACAACCCTACTGCATGTCACAGGTCATTCCCTTAACATTATTAGGACAGAATGGGACTCTTTATCAACAAGCAAACCATCATTCTTGGCCATCAGTTTTCCTAAATCCGTACCTAACTCCTGTGATAACTTTTGTGAAGTGGTCAAGTTAAACTCCACTTCAAAAAATTTACTGTTATAAAATCACATTTATCTAATAGGTGGAGGCTTCATGATTTCTCTTGAAACACGAAAGCCCTCATAATGAAAAACTGTTACATAAAAACCTTCATTCTTCATTTTCTTGATCCATTGGTCTCTGTAGAATAGTGATACTGTAACATTTGTAAAGAAAGGGGAAGACCTGGACAAATTATATAAAGTAAAATAATTCAGGCCCACAGATGTAAAGGCCATGTATGTAGAAACTAGTTTGTACGCTTACAAGAAAATACATTGGGTGGTATGCAAGTGTATACAATGCATTAGCTAATACTGTAGAAGCTAGGGAGAATTCAAATAGTGCAATTCCTTAGAAAGGCAAAATCAGAGTTCAGCAAAATAAAACACCAGGAAGCAGGTACTCAAAAGGTATGGGGTGAGGTCAAGGAGAAAGATAGATGCGTGAAGGAGAAAGGGGGGAAATACCGTTAAGAATCCAATGTATATCCTACACAATTAAGAAGAGTGGAGGAAGGTGTGGATGGAGGAGGGAGCGTGAGAATGTTGAAAAGGGTGACATTGATCAAGATATATTGTATTTATAAACTTTTGTTAAATGGCATCTTCCTTGTACAACTACTTAAAGACAATAGTATTTTTTGAGGGGGGTGTCTGGTCGTGGGGCCTGAACTCTGGGCCTGGGTGCTGTCCCTCAGCTCTTCAGCTCAAGGCTAGCACTCTACCACTTGAGCCACAGTGCCACTTCCGGCTTTTTTCTTTTTGCTTATGTGATGCTGAGGAATCGAACCCAAGGCATCAGGCATGCAAGGCAAGTGCTCTACCACTGAGCCAACCTCCCAGCCCCACTATAGTATTTTTTAAAACCCTGTCCTTCAAGTACACACAGGATTTTATAATTTTGTCATCTTTTACAGACTTGATCTCTACTAATAAGTTGAATATTATATTGTGATACTGTATAAACAAGCCAAAACCACTTTGTTTCTTTAATATTTTACATTATTCCACACCAAACTGGTTCCTTCTCACTGTTTTACAACAATATGATCACAAATATTAACACCATTGCTTTTTAAAGAAGCAAGGCCCTTACTCATTATTTTCTTCACTGTTATTATTATAATAATCATTTTATCAAGATGTGTTTAATATAAAATTGGAACATGTATAAATCAGTCATCTAATTTGAAGAAAAAAAAGCCCTCTAAATTGAGTGTGTTTTTGAAGTGGCATTAAAGAAATTATGCTAGCTGAGAAATAAATGTGTTTAATTAAAGTTCAATGTGTTCTTTAATGAAAATAAAGTCCTTTGAGTAACCACTAAAAAAAATCACAATTTTCCACCTTTATTTTGAAAATTAATTGCAAAGACACTTTAGGTCCTGTAGATTTAGCCTGGTACATTGCTCCTGTTACCCACACAGCTCCTCTACAATTGTACTGCCAAGGATCTTTAATACAAATGAGCCTTTTGTGTTAAATCCAAAGCACATATTACTGGTAAGAATTTAATACAAAGTGAAGTTGACCGTGCCTAAGATTGAGGAAATTAACTGCATTATTAACCAGTATGCAAGATACAAAGGTGACAATGCCTGAAAATGAAGAAGTTAACATTACTATTGACCAATATGCAAGATATAATGAAGTCTTTGGTAAAGTTGAGATCTAGAAAACTCAGTTCAGTGAAACATTGGGTGGGGCGGGGGAGGTGGGGGCACGGGGGAGGGGGGGAAGAGGTGTGTGTCATGGTTCCTGCAGTAATTGCCTGCTTAGTAAGTATAAGGTAAATCCCAGTACCATCATATGTATATATGTATATATCTGTAGTGTACTTCCAAAAATAATGATACATTTAAAGGTTCCATGTAGAAGAAAGTCGAATTGGGAGAATTCAGTATCAACAGTGTTTTTATTTAAGATGTATTATATGATTTTCAAATAAATTTTTATAGTCTGAGAATGCTTTATAAAATTTAATATATTGCCTGAAATGGTAGCAATTGTTACAAACTTCTCTAGCCTGATATTAGTTATCTTTCACCTGAAAAAGCATCTTAACATAGTTAAGAAAAGTCAATTAATACAAAAATTGCATTGATAAATTGAAAGAATTCAAACGACAATATCCCCAAAGCACACTGGTTCCATTCAGCATGGCAAGTTCCAATTGATATTTTTAAATAATAATGAGAAAGTTATTTTAAACTCTACAAGCAACTGTATTAGAAAGGAGACACATTTAGAGATTATAGCATTAATTCAAGTAGGAGATAAGCTAATCTTAAGAGGAAATAGTGACGTGGATAAGAAGTTACTAGATTACATATATAGAATCATAGCACTGAGAGATTTGCTTATAAATAGAATGTGAAGTCTTACAAAGAGGAGGAGTTACCATTAAAGAAAGACTAAGTAAAGTACATTTTTCTGGGGTGAAGATCACAAGCTCAGGTCTGAGTAGGAAATGTCTGTTGAAAAACATCAGAGATGGGGCTGGGAAAGTGGCTCAGTGGTAGAGCACTTGCCTTGCATGCTCGAGGCCCTGAGTTCGATTCCTCAGCACCACATAAGCAAAAAAGAAAAAAGCCGGAAGAGGCGCTGTAACTCAAGTGGTAGACCACTAGCCTTGAGCTGAAGAGCTGAGGGACAGTGCCCAGGCCCAGAGTTTAGGCCCCACGACCGGATCCCCCCCCAAAAAAAAAGAAAGAAAGGAAAAGCATCAGAGATCAAAATGGGGCAATTATCAAATCAGTTTTTTGTGACAGGACTGTAGTAGAGATTATTTACTTGTATTTACAGGTGATGTTTAAAACCATGAAAGTAGTTGGATTAATAAAGGAAATAAAGAAAAGAAGAAGAAATAAAAAGGACAGATTCTGGATCAGTGCAAATTTCAAAGACCAAAGTGAAGAAGATGGTTCAACAAAAGACAAAGAGAAGGAGCCAACAAGAGGCAAGATGAATCTTGTGGCCAAAAAGGAACCCTACTGCATTGTTGGTGGGAGTGTAAACTTGTTTAGCCACTCTGGAAAACAGTATGGAGGTTCCTCAAAAGACTCCACATAGAGCTCCCCTATGACCCAGCAACCCCACTTCTGGGCATTTACTCAAATGAAAATAAACAAGGCCATACTAAAACTACCAGCACAACTATGTTTATCACAGCATCTGGAACCAATCCAGATGCCCCTCAGTAGATGAGTGGATCAAGAAAATGTGATACATATATACAATGGAATTCTATGCTTCCATCAGAAAGAATGACACAGCCCTGTTTGTTAGGAAGTGGAAAGCCTTGGAAAAAATCATATTAAGTGAAGTTACTCAATCCCAAAGAAATTTAGGTACCATGGTTTCCCTTATTTGCAATAATTAGTATACTTGCAGGATAATCTTATCAGATGAGCTGAAAAGCTCAAAAACCATGTACAAATGACCATGTAAGATGATGCTAGGGCTGGGAAGGTGGCTCAGTGGTAGAGCACTTGCCTTGCATGCATGAGGCCCTGGGTTCAATTCCTCAGCACCACATAAGCAGAAAAAGTCAGAAGTTGCACTGTGGCTCAAGTGGTAGAGCACTAGCCTTGAGCTGAAGAGCTGAGGGACAGCGCCCAGGCCCAGAGTTCAGGCCCTACGACCAACAAAAAGCAACAACAACAACAATAACAAAAGATGATGCTAAGTACATGAACCCCAAGATAGAGGTCTGTCTTTATTGTTATTGTTTTAAATGTACCATGTGATTTTTATCTTTTGTTGTTGTTGTTGTTTCCTTTGTATGTTCTTTCCCCTCTGGTATATCCCCTGTTGTCACTGTACTCCATTTTGATACCCTGCATCTTGAATATGCATATGACTAATCTGGAGAGGGGAAGGGGAATAACAAAATGCTGAAAGAAGGACACAGGATGACCCATTGCAACGAAGATACCCACAGGATAGTATATTGGAAACCAACTTTACAACTTTGGCAGTGAGAGGGGAAGAGGAGGACAGGAGTGTGGAGGTGGGGGAGGGAAGGGATAATGGGACAACAAGAAGGAAGGGAAGGGGTAACAATGATGGACAACTAAGGTACTCATTGCTTTACTCATGTAACTGTAATCCCTCTGAGCAACATCTGAACAATAAAAAAAAATTTTAAAACATTGTAAAAAATATGTTGAAAACAAATTTTACACTTTGGGGGAGGAAGGAGGAGTTGGAGAAGTAGGAAGGGAAGGGATGGTAGGGGAAAAACTAAGGAGGAAGTAACAATGCTAGATAGGAAATGTACTCATTACCTTACTCATGTAACTGTAACTCCTCTGTACAATATTTTTACAATAAAAATATATATACAAAAAATGTCTGTACCTTAACCACATGTTAGCAGAATCTCAAAGCTGGAAAGTAATTGACTTCAACTTTAAGGCATCACAAACTAAGGACTTGAAGAAGAAAAATTATGAGTGAAGAATTCAACTCTTCTTTTTTGTCTATTTTAAGTAAATAAAAATTGCCTTACCAAATAGTGTGTTTCTCCAGGTAACTCAAAGGTCTGCACCTATTTTATGATTTTTACTTATTACTTTTGCTACTAGCCTGAAAAATCAGGATAATTCCCATAAGGCCAAATTCTTCATTACAAAAGCTATGGGAGAAACCTAGAAAATGCTTTCAAGGGAAAAAAATCTGTGAATAAAAAAGCATAAATCATAAGGAAATAAAATAACAAAACTATAGACTAAAACGGAAGAATCTAAAGACAATAGAAAAAAGAACTCAGCAAATCCAAATGATCATTTATTAAACATGTCCATTATATAGTAAATACTGTATAGAATCCAAACTTCTAGTGAAACAACATCATAGTTTTATAAAATAGACTAAATTACCCTAATTATTCAACTAAACATTTGTGTGTGTGTGAGAGAGACAGACAGACATACAGACAGAGAAGAGATGGTTCTTAACAAATTCTTATTCTCCATGTTTTTTCTTACAATCATAATAATGCACTTCTTTTTATTTTTCTTCACAAGTTCCTAATACTAGATAACAAGAATTCTGGGATTCTTTCATGATCTTAAAGATACTCTAAGATCATACATATATGTATATACATATATATGTATCATATATACACATATATATTGTATTAAACATACACACACATATATATATGTATATTCAAATTTGGTATGTACTTTAAATATAAGAATACTCACACACTTGAAATGTACCTATCAATTATAATATGTGTGTATTAAACACACATACATACATGTATATATTATATTATATTATGTATTATATTATATATAACACATTATTGCATATTATTATATTATATATTATTACATTACATTGTATATTGTTATATTATTATATATTATGTTTAAATTACATACCAAATTTGAAAACAGGAATGTAGCTTTGTGGTACAAAGCAGAAAGCCTGAAGCATAAACTTAAAATTTAAAAAAAATTAAATAAGATGAGGGGCATTCACAGCACTGAGATCATCACAAGTTGAGACAAACATGGTCTTGAGGGTACTTACTATGTACTCATGGCAAAAGGGATGAAATCACTATCCTAGGAACAGCTGGGGTGTTAGGAGAAAACAGCAGCCTCCAGTGTTTAATTGAACTATGCGTATAAATCTTAATTTGAAAATGAGTATAATTAATGAGCAGATGCAATGAGCCCAATTTTGCTTGAGAAAGTCGTAAACTGGATACATTCACTATATTTTCTAAAATGTCGCATTTCAATTATACAAAATAACATCTAGAAAGCTTTTATGTAACGTTGTACCAATAGTCAACACCAGAACATTTGCTAAAAGGGTAGATCTCACTTTAAATTGGATTTACAATTAAAAAATTCACTGCATCTACAGACCTACATAGAATCTAGTCATGTACATATTGAAGAAAAATAGCCAATCTCACCGCTTCAAATATATTTTGTATTTATACTACAAATTAATATTCTTAGTAAGTCAAACTTACATTATCTGAATATAAATCAATTTGAGATGTATGTTCTCAATTTCACTCATGAAAACATATTTTAGCAACATATTGAACTAAAATGTACAAGATTTTGTCCACAGACAAAATTATTATTTTTTTTAGAAATAGAAATAATTGCATTTTCTTCTCAAAAGTATCTGTTTAGCTCCTATGACCATTTAATAATTGGATTATGATTTTTGTGGATTTAGTTTTTTTTAGCTTCTTGAATATTTTGGATTTTAGGCCTGTGTCAGCTTGCAAAGACCTTCTCCAATTCTGAATCCTTCCTTGGCTTAATTATTGTATCCTTTAATGCATAGATGTTTAGCTTAATGCGATTCCACTTGCCAATTTTCTCTCCTTTTTGCTAAACCCTGAGTTCTACTAAAAATGTCTATAAATACATGAAAATTATTCCTAGTTATTCTTTTTTTTCCTTATTTTAACTCTGAAGAAGCAATGTTTAGCAGACTTAAAAGTGAACTTCATACCTGGACGCTGGTGGCTCACACCTGTAATCCTAGCTACTCAGGAGGCTGAGATCTGAAGATCGCAGTTTAAAGCATGGCAGGAAAGTTCATGAGACTCTTATCCCCAATTAAGCACCAGAAAACCGGAAGTGGCACTGTGGCTCAAGTGGTAGCGCTAGCCTTGAACTGAAGAGCTGAGGGACAGCGCCCAGGGCCAGAATTCAAGCCTCATGACCAACAAAAGACAAATTTTTTTTTAAAAAGATGTGTTGTATTGTTGTATTAATAAACTGCTTTCCTAAATGGCATCTCCTTTGTACAATGACTTACGGATAATTAAAAATAATAAGTAATAATTTTTATAAGTTTTTATTGTGAAAATACTGTACAGAGGGGTTACAGTTACATGGGCAAGACAATGAGTACATTTCTTATCAAAGATTGTAGCCTCTTCCCTTGTTTTTCCCCCACCATCCCTTCCCTCCCACCTCCACAACTACACTCCCTCCCTTCTCTCCTCCACCCTGCCTAAATTGTAAAGTTTGTTTTTCAACATAGTGTCCTTTATGTCTCATTCTTGCAGTGGGTCAACCTCTATCCCTATAAGTAATAATTTTTTAAAAGTCAAGATAGCACCAAATGGAATTCTTGATCCAGTCTGCACCAAAGTGAAATGGAATATTAGACCAGCTCTTCACCACCAAGTGTTAGCTAATACTAAAATATTTTAAAATGTAATGCACACCTTATCTTGACCAATGTTAAAGTTCTTTCATGTATATACTCCAGCACAAAAAATACTGTTGACTGTGGAGGACCAGAGATTCTAGCCTTCCCACTTCTGAAGTGCTAACCTCAATGGTTTCTCCTACCTGACTTGCTTCCTTGATACTGATCTACCTTTGTGCTGGAGAATGGAGGTCAGCAACACAAAAATAGAGGGAGGAGAAAGTTTGGAAAGGAAAATGAAGACAATTCTAGCTATAGTTCTTTGCTTGTTGCCTTAGTCTATAAAATGCCACGGATTATCTACCTTTCTATTCTGTGCCATCTATACATTTTCAAAATTTAGGTCACAATTTCTGCTAGAAAACATTCTCCCCAATTTATATTCACCCTAGATAGACAAACTCATTTTCTAAGACATTGTTTTTCTCAGTTTCTCCTTACTTTTCTCCATAGATCAAATGCCTAACCCATGCTCATCAATTCTTTTCAATTTTATTATTCAGTCAGTTATACAAAGTAACTTCACTCAAGAGCACATGACTTAATACACATGCTATTTCTTAGATTTTTATGAATTAATTGCCATTATAATTATTTTATTGATGACAAGTGGGTAAAACCTTGTTTAATTCACTCAAAGTAGGGTTTGATAACATGAGTCAAAATAGGAACTTGTGTTCTTGTCCTTCTACTATACATGCTTTTGTCCAATTCTTTTTTCTTTTTGTTAATTGTCAAGGTGATGTACAGAGGGGTTTCAGTTACATAAGTAAGGTAATGGGTACATTTCTTGTTAACCTTGTTACCCCTTCCCTCAATTTTCTCCTACTATCCCTCCTCCCAATCCCCTCTCCCAAGTTTTACAGATCCAACATACTGTCTTGTGTATATCACTGTAGCATTGGTTCCTCCCTGTCCTTTGTCTCACCAATTCTGTCCAACCTTTATATTCTCACTACATTACAAAGTAAACAGTTTTTCAGACTGTCTGGAAACCTAGAAACTTACCTATCTATTGCACCCTATCTGAAATACATTCAAAGTTTCAAAGTGCCAACTCACAAAAGAACTAACTAGTTCTTAACCTGGGGATTGCCTTTGCTACCGAGTGTGAGAAAATATGTTCTTGAACCAAATGATGAATTTTGTGGCTGAAATTTGGACGGAGAATTAAGCACAAATTTTCTGTGACCTTTGGGTCTCTGCCTTCTCCTGCTCTAATGGTGAAGCCTTGTTTTTCTACAAAGTAACAGCTCATTACTCCCTAAGGTCTCTTTTTCCTTTTGAAATAGAGCAAACTAAAAAAAAAAAAAGTAAGTAAATAAATTGCACAAACTCTCCAAATTTTGCCAAAAAAACAGACTTGATGAAGAAGGCTTGAGTGTAAGGAGAAAGTTTGAATGTTTTCTCCAAATAAGGAAAGTGAAACGTTAGGATTTTGTGAGAAAATGTATATTTTACTATTTTTTGATGATACCTAGAATTAAAAGTAAATTTTCTCATTTATTAACAGCATTTTATTTGAAATCATAGTTCAATGAAATGAGTTAAATAAAAAAATGAAATATAAGATGAGTATCAAACTTTAGTGCCTACAAATCACCAAGGGGTCTTGTTAATAACACATATTCTGATTTAACGATTATAGATGGTACTTTTTCTTCCTCTCTCATTTCCAACAAGCTTCCAGACATTGTTGGACAGTGGATTCTATTTTGGATAATCATAGTTTATTATGTTTGAGTATTTTCTGGCTTAAGTAACATGAGTATCTGAGGGTGGGGATACTTATTCTAACAAGAGGGTGAACGAAAAGGAATATAGTCAAACTTGTTTATTTGAATATATAATATAGAACAAGGCAACCAGATGAACTGTTTTTAAGAAGTTGGGATCAGTGTAAAGGTCAGTAATGACAATAAGACTGATGGGAAGATATCTTCAATTGTGTGTAAATATCACAATAAACCTCCCTTTGTACAACTAACATGCTCATATTTTTTTTGTTTATGCCAGTACTGGGGCTTGAACTGAGAGTCTGTGTGCTGCCCCTGAGCTTCTTTTGCTCAATGCTAATGCTCTACCACGTGAACCACAGCTCTGTTCCTGGTTATTTATTTATTTATTTACTTTGATAGTTTATTTACTTATTTTGGTAGTTTGCCCTAGCTGGCTTTGAACTGCGATCATCAGGGCTCAGCCTCGTGTGTAGCTACGATTAATTGTGTGAGCCTCCAACACCCAGCCTGCTAATATTTTTTTAAAGAAATTACTCTTGATACATGATCTGAAAAATGACTAATACTGAATTCATTTAAAGGACTCAAAAACAGTAAAAAAAAAAAGAGGCAAGCAACCAAAACAAAAAATGGGTACAACTTTTACACAGACACTTGAGAAACAAGGGATATACAAGTAGCCAATAAACACACATGAACGAGTTCAGTGTTGTCAGTGTTGTTAGCCACCTCGGAGCTGCAAATAAACTACTACATTCATGAGGGAATAGCTAAACTGAGGATAATTGAAAGGAAATTTATAACACCAAATATTGTAACAATGAGTAGCTAGTTTCTCTCATTCCGTTTCTCATTCTCTTAGTTTCTCTCATTCAGTATAAAAATGATACAACCACATGGGGAAATGAGTGTTGTTTTTTTTTTCAGTTGTTTTTGGTTATACTGGGGTTTGAAAAACAGAACCTTGAATTGAAGCAATTTACTACTTCACCATGTTTTTAGTACTTTTTGCTTTAGTTTATTTCCAGAAATAGTCTCATATATTTTGCCTGGGCTAGTCTTTAAACTACAGCCTTTTTACCTATGCCTCTCACATGGTTTGGATTGCATGTCCAGGCCACAATAACTATCTTGTTTTATTTTATTTATCTTTCCTTTTCTTTTTTTTTTTTCTTTTTCTGCATTTTTTTAAATTTTATTTTATTTTATTTGTGAACAGACTGTACAGAGGGGTTACAATTGCATGGGCAGGATAATGCGTACATTTCTTACCAAGCATTGCAGCCTCCTCCTTTGTTTACCCTTCCCATCCCTTCCCAGCCTCCCCCCTCCCCTCCATCCCAATCCTTCTCCTTCCCCCCGCACCGACATTGTAAAGCTCGTTTTGGACATGACAACTTGTACTTCTCATTGTTGCATCAGATCCACCTGTATCCTTAAACAACTGGTTTTTCCCCATCTCCTCCACAAGTTATACTGACATCAAATATAGTGAAAGCAGGGGTTATACTGTGGGGGAGGGACATACATAATCTTATAAATGCGTTAGAAACACATGTATGAAAGAAAAAACATTAAAATACATAGCTAAGGGTTCATTTTCCTGACATTGAATTCATGGCTTATGTGCTGTTCTTAAACTTCCTTTGCTGAAGACTAGCATTACTACTTGCGCCACAGTCCACTTTTGGCTTTTTGAATAGTTTTATTGGAGATAAGAGTTTCATGGACTCTCCTGCCGGGCCGGCTTTGAATCATGATCTTCACATCTCAGACTCCTGAGTAGCTAGGATTACAGAAATAAGCTATTGGAGCCCAGCTCTGATCTTATTGTTTGAGATAAAATCTTACTTCTGGCTTTTTTCTGTTTATGTGGTGCTGAGGAATCGAACCCAGGGCCTCATGCATGTGAGGCAAGCATTCTACCACTGAGCCAACTTCCCAGCCCATACTGTGACTCTTTTTTTTGCCTAGGCTAGCTCAAATAGTAACCCTCCTTTCTCTCCAGAAGTTAATTGAAGTTCAAAGATAAATATCTGGGGTGAAGGTGGTAGTGCTTGTCTGGCATACATGAGACTCTGAGTTCAAACCCCAATACCACCACTTCTAGCAACTTCATCGTTTGCTATTTATCACACTAATGGTATTAAAAAGACTTACTAGAATATTTGTTGAAATTTACCTACACTAAAAATACTTAACACAAATCAAATGTTGAGAACAAATTGTACTATGTCCATACAATAGAATATCACTCAGGAATAAAGAGGAAAATCTAATGACATGAGAATATATAGGTTTTGTAAACATTACACCAAGGAAAAAATATCAGAACAACACCAAACATATTTTATGAGTCCATTTTGATGAAGTCCAAGAATAACCCAAATGAATCAGTGAAAAAGAAAGGAGAATAAGATTTGCTTCTAGTGCAGAGACAAAAGGAATGAATAGAAACACTAGAGAACATTCTAAAGTGATAACACTCTATACTGTAACTAATGTGTAGGTTATATAGATCTGTATTCTGTCAAAACTCACTGAAGGAAGTGGCGCTGTGGCTCAAGCAGTAGAGTACACACCTAGAGCTGAAGAGCGCAAGGACAGCGCCCAAACCCAGAGTGCAAGCTCCACAACCAACAAAAAACAAAAACAAAACTCACTGAACTCTCCACTTAAGATTTGTTCATTTTATGTTGCAACACACCAAATCAAGAGCTCCTTAAGAGAGCAGAAAGAAGCTTCTTGTACTTGGTGATATTTTTTCTCTTGTGGAAAGTGATAAAATTGGCAGCTGTCGGTCCTTGTAGGGAATTTTAGAAAAAAAAAAAACCTAAGAAGTCTTAGCATATGGACATTCTTAAACTGGCAGCAAACTGGACTCACCTAGGGAGTCTTAAAGAAGAGTAGTGTTTGGGTCTCACCCGAGCTTCTGTTTTAATTGGTTTTGGGGGTGGCCTACGCATCAAGGTATTTTTTAAAGATTCTCTGATAATTTCAAAGTACAGCCCATTCTGAGAATCATTGTTAAAATTGTTACTGAAGGGATATACTACTATGACATTTTTTTTTGTCAGTCGTGGGCTTGAACTCTGGGCCTGGGCTATCCCTCAGCTCTTCAGCTCAAGGCGAGTGCTCAACCACTTGAGCCACACCACCACTTCTGGCTTTTTTCTGTTTATATGGTGCTGAGGAATTGAACCCAGGGCCTCATGCATGTGAGGTAAGCATTCTACCACTGAGCCAACTTCCCAGCCTATACTGTGACTCTTGATTTGGATTGACATTTCCAAACAGAGGTACCTTTCTTTGTCATTAAGAAATCTGATATAAACCACATCCATTGGCCTACTCCTATCCATCATATCACCATTCCTTTATCATTCTCATATAAACAAAAAAGGAGCATTTGACTTAATAAAATGGAATCTCTGAACCTAATCTTTGCTCCCCCTGACATATATTCACATCATATCTTAAATTTTTCCATTGATAATACTAATTAGATTTATAGGTTGTATCTTATACCACCTTGAAACTTGTAAACAGGGGAAGACTATACATATGTATCACTATCCTCACTACACAGGACTTTGGATATTATGCAGACTAAACAAAAATGTATTGACTAGTAATGTACATTCTCCCTCATTGCTATTATAGTAATGATGACAGTACTTTTCATTTCTGGCATAAGAGAAAAATAAAGACACACAAAACTTTTCTTCTCTCCAGTTAGGTCTTTGGTAAAGAATTGAGAATATTCTGGGAAGAATATGTTATTATATATGATAGATAGATAGATAGACAGACAGACAAACAGACAGACAGACTATAGATATCTCTGGTATTTTAAAGATGTGTTAATCAACAATATACAAGTCAGGGTTGAAGGAAAAGAAAGAAGACAAGAGTCTTTAAGAGAGCAAATAAGAAGAGAGGTTATTTGCCTTGGAATTACTAGTGATTTATTATTGGATTGTTATTGATAGGGCTGTGTGCAGCTCATCTCACAGAAAGATAAGCCTGCAGACCCTATTTAGATTTCATAAATTACCTAATAACAACACAATGCATGGACCTTCATGGGGAGAGCACCTGAAGCAGGCAGTATAATTTAACACCAGCAAATAGAAATGTCTAGCACAGTTTGACACTCTAACCTTCACATCATTAGTTAGCTGTCTTGCCATTTATCTCTCTTTCTGTTTGGTTGATGTTTCTTTATTAGTAAACAAAGAAATACGCAGTGACCACATCATGCATTTGATTCCAATCAGCCTGCAAATTGACACAAAGCCACTGAAACTATGCCAACAAAAATGTTTCATCTCCAGCTTCTCAACATTTTCCTCATACTACACATTTTAAATATTTCAGTACTAGTAGTTGTGATGAGAGATTTCTACCCATCATCATCCACTACAGAGAAAGGCTTTAATTTCAGATCACAGCAAATATTTCCTTTCACTCAAATTAGATGTCTTAATCATAGATTTTAAAAAACAATTCCTTCAAAAATTATCAGAATGCTGCTACCCATATTATTGTATAATTTCACTTCATTTCTTAGAATTTTCTAAAATTAAAATTTATATTTTTGGACTCAAGCGATGATTATTCCTGAAACAAAATATAGGTTGTGGTTATAAACAGTTTAGGGTATGTGTGTATGTGTAGTGATGATAGATTGAATATCTGTGTATGCATGTATATATAATTATTTTGGTTTTTGAATCATTCTAAAGTAATAAGCAAATTCAGAAGCATTAAATATGTTCTACTGGATCTAGTACAAAGAAAATCATCTCCATTTTTCTAATATATAATGCAGACCATGGTCTGGGCCGAACCCAAGAAAAAGAAAAGTGAAATAATTTATAAGTCAAGAAGGACTCATAAGATTGAAGAAGGCATTGAGTGTCTGTTCATAAGACATGAGTGGAAATATCCATGTTATAATGGTTAGAATAACATGAAAATGGGGACCACATTTTCTAAACATAAGAATAATATTTTTGCTTTAAATCCATCATCACATAAAACATAATGAAATTTTAAGCAATAATAACACCTTAGTAAATGACATTATTATTGTTACTCAGAAACAGATTGAAGTAGTTAGAAAGACTGTTGGCTGACCTGGGACATTTTCTATATAAAATGTAAACGACATTGTCTGCATAAACCTTAATGCAATATGGCTAAAGCATTTCAAGAGAAAGTGAATACCTCGGCTCAAGATTCTAATCTAAGCAGTTAGGGGATTTGTATTAGTTACTTATTGTTGCATAACAAATTACCCCCAATTCAGCTGCCTTGCATAACAAATTACCCCCAATTCAGCTGCCTTATAAATAGGAACCATTTATTAGCTTGTAGTTGGTGTGCCAGACATCTTGACATGGCTTATCTGTGCATTTCTGGCTTGGGATCTTTTATTCTCAGAAGTGTGCACTCAAGATATCTCATAGAGTTGCAGTCATTTGAAGGTTTGACTCAGGCAAGAGATCCATTTCCAAGAAGGCTCATTCACATGTCCAGCAAGGTGGTGCTGGCTCATGTTCAGAGGTTTTAATTCCTCATCATATAAACCTTTCTGTGGGATATTTTGTGAATGTCCTTAAGATACATTTGGCTCCCTGCAAAGCAACTGACCTAGAAGAAACAGTGTTGAAACTGTCGAGTTTGTTACAAACTCATTTCTACAATATATTCTTCTGTTTCACAGGTCATCCATTTTCAGAGGAGAGATGATAACACAAGGCTTCTATTAGAAAGCATTCAGAATGATTTTATGTCACTTGAAGGCTAGCTACCACAGCTGTGTACAAAAGAGGAAGCTTGTGATAGGCTACTATACAACAAATTGCCATTCAAATGCATTAGCAAATGAACATATATCAAGCCATTGTAGACATTATGCTCAGTTTTTATTTTATTTATTTTTTATTATTAATAAGTTTTTATTGTGAAAATACCATACAGAAGGGGTTACAATTACATAAGCAAGGTAATGAGTACACTTCTTATCAAGCATTGTTGCCTCCTCCTTTGTTTCCTCTTACCATGCCTACCCTCCCACCCTCCCCCCGCCATGCTCATTTGTTTTAATCTTCTTTGACTGTTTATCTTGGCATTTATGCTAGTTCTCTTCAATGTATATAACCATCTTTCCACAGGTGTTCTAATTCTACATTTCCTAACTTATTCAAAAGCTTTCAAAAACTTGTGCTTTCATACTCAGTCAAGTCAGAATGTTACTTCATCAAAAGTGCAAACATTGGAATAAAGAAGCTGACATTAAAGAAATGTACCTTTTCCAGATTTCTTGTGCTATTTCTGAATGCTCTAGGTATAGACACCTATATGTGCTATTGAAAAAGTGTTATTTTTGAATCTTGACTGATTAAAGGTTGTAAGGAGATGTGAAAAATGGGAGACAATGAATTTCGCAGTTGCTATCATAAGCATTTTGATACATTCTCCAAAAGAGAACAAATTTTTTTTAAATGATCAGATTTTGTAATGAATTTACTCCAATTAAATAAGTTTAAATCAATTACAAATGAGTTTTAACCTGAAAGCATTCCTTTATTTTGTATTTGAAAGAAAAATGTGGTCTTTTCTTACTTGGCACTAAAATTTTTCCCAGTTTATTCAACTAACCCAATCAAAATGTCCTTACTACAAAGAAAGCCTAGTCAAATATTCACATTTTTAGTTAGATACACTTAGCTTTTAAAGCTATCTTCAAATCTCAAATGAATTTAGAAAATCCATTAATGTCAGGAACTTTTGGCTTACCTATTTGCTCATAAAATTGAGACTAATACCTACCTAAAAGTGTTAATTGGAGGATTCTTGTGCTATATTTTTCCTTCACGGATCCATAATATGGAATGGACACTGCAGGATAAAACCTTGGCTTGCTATCATGGCCACTCATGGAAATGTCACAACTCTAATTACATTTTCAACCACTTGACAACCCACATTTTTAGCCACATCAGAGTATCATATACTTCATAAACATGCCTATTATTCCGTGTCATTTGCAAGTTCTTTGTGGTGTTTGTTTTGTCAGAAACGCCAAAAGACTCCATTCACTAAAGAAATCTACTCTCTTGGGTGCAGATGGCTTACTACTGTAATCCTAGCTGCTCAGGAGAGTCCGACCTAGAGGATCATGGTTCAAAGCAAGCCAGTCCAAAAAGTATGCAAGGTTCCAAATCCAATTATCCAGTAAAAGATATGGCCAGCTATGTGCATAAAAGCCTGGTGATTGTGAAGGCCTGGCTTCAAGCCTTCCTACTGCCTGTCCCACAAAACCCTCTCTTCCTTTGATGATATCCTAGACCATCTTCTCCTATCTCTAGCTTTGCTTGATGTGCTTAGAATCTATCTCCAGAGTTCCATTGTTAACTACAAGATCATATCGCATTTATCATAATCATCCTCTTTTGTTAGTTGTAAAGTGTTAGATTTTTTCATAGAGTTTATGGATTAGAGGCTTTATATTAATCACCTATGTCTAAAACCAAACACAGAGCCAAGCACTCAACTCAGGAACTGATACCAGAAAAAAAAAGCATAAATAATGAACTTCCATGGAAAATGAAAAGTTTTAACAAAAGGAAAGTGATCCAATGCTTACAAAAAATTTCCAGAAGCAAACACCTTTGAGGTGTATTTGAAGAATACTATGGCCACTAGGAATCTAGGCGCGATGCCCACCAATTACATAAAGACCTATATATTTTGATTTTAGAAGGGCATTTGAAAAGGTCTATTGCAGTATCATTCATAAGATATAAACAGGATAGATTATTGTAATATTAAATAAATTGGGTCCTGATTATAGGCCACAGCCTCCGTGAATATTGATTAATAAGGAGATTTAATAAAGACAATCAATTTGCCAGTTTTGTGTCACTGAAATGTGTATTTTGGGTCTATCATGTATGTGGGGAAAGAATAGGATACAAGTTTGTTTATTGGCTGATAAGAGATTGTGAGGTATATCTTCTGACAAACCCTAAGGAATCTATCATTTAGTGCTAGTGTCATTTGAGGCTATATCATTATTTGTTGTGGGAAGATTTTTCCCTTGTAGATATTTTACAATATATCTAAGTACAATTCATTACATACTGCTAACAACTGTAATAACTAACCCAGTTTTAGCAACCCAAAGTATCTCCTAAAATTGAAAAAAGCTCAATGAGAACTATCCCTACCTGAGTTGAGAGCTTCAGGGCTAGCTTTGTAAAGTAACCATAACAAGATGAAATGTACCTAATATAATGCTTTAAAAAGTATATGTTATAAGTAGTTCTAAATGAAAGAAACACCAACTGTCTACCTGGCCTCACATTTTATTGTCTGTCTTTGAAACATCGTAGAAAGCTATCTAATAAATACATAGATAATTAAATAAATGATTAAAGTCTAAGTTCTAAACTCATACTTTAAAAAAGGAGTTTTTTTCTTTTTAACATTTTTTAATTTTTTTTCAAATTCTTTATTGTGATTAAGTAATTACATAATTTCCCAAATTTCACAGTATTGTGGGATAATGATGCTTAGTTAAAGTCACAAATACATTCTAGCTTTCATGGCGTAAATTGTCTATCATGGTCTATAACATTTATGAGTTTTATGAGCTTTGTGATACAGTTATTTCTTCCACATTGGGTGGTATGTACATTTCTTTTGTTTTGCATAGCATCAGCTGTTCCGTCTTTCCCACTTGTTCCCTCCCTCCCATCACTGCCATTGAGTTGCTTAGTTCATTTTGGTCAATGTCCAGTGCAGCTGATGGGTCCCACTATTGTATGTTTTTCCCTGATTCCCTCTAGTTCTGTGTCATCCTCCTGGTTTCCCTCCAGTGTGCACATATATACCATACATGTGATCAGCAGCATGGCGTTATTTATTAGTGATTGGACCAGATGAGTGGGAGTCCTTTGTTTCTTAAGTCTTGTCAATTTTGGATTTAACATCCACTTATCAGGGAGACCATGTACCGTTTGTCTCTTTGCTCTTGGCTTACCTCGCTCAACATGATTTTTTCTAGCTCCATCTATTTCCCTACAAATGCCATTATTTTTTGCTGCATAATATTCCATTGTGTATAGATACCACAGTTTTTGGATCCATTCATCTGTGGTGGGACATCTGGGTTGTTTCCATATCCTAGCTATTGTGAACAGTGCTGCAATAAACATGGAGGTGCATGTGTCCTTGTATACTGGTTTCTGTTGTGCAGTATAGATGCCTAGAAGTGGTATAGCTGGGTTATAAGGAAGGTCAATATTTAGCTTTCTGAGGACCCTCCAGAATGCTTTCCAAAGTTGTTGTATAAGTGTACATTCCCACCAGCAGTGTAATAGAGTTCCTCTTTCTCTGCATCCCCTCCAGCATTTGTCGTTGGCTGATTTGTGGATGTGGGACATTCTGACTGGGGTAAGGTGGTATCTCAGGGTTGTCTTTATTTGCACTTCCTTCACAACCAGGGATGGCAAACATTTCCTCATATGTTTCTTTGCCATTTGTATCTCTTCTTCTGAGAAGTCTCTCTTTAGTTCCCTTCCCCATTTAGTAATTGGTTTGTTAGGTTTGGGAGGGATTAGTTTCTTGAGTTCCCTGTATATACTGGATATTAACCCCTTGTCTGATATATTGCTGGTAAATATTTTTCCCAGTTAGTTGGTTATCTTTCTAGCTTTGTTGCTATAGCTTTAACTGTGAAGAAACTCTTTATTTTAAGGTAGTCTAATTTGTTGAGTATCTCTCCAATTTGTTGTGACCCTGGGACTTTGTTCAGGAAGTTCCTTCCTGTGCCCATAAGTTCAAGTATCTCCTACTATGTCCTGCAGTAGTTTCAGAGATTCAGGTTTGATGTTAAGGTCTTTAATCCATTTTGAGTTGATATTGGTGCATGGTGATAGGCTGGGGTCTACTTTTAGTTTTCTGCATGTGGCCTCCCAGTTTTCCCAGTACCAGTGGTTGAAGAGGCTGTGTTTCTTCCACTGTATGTCTTTGGCTCCTTTGTCAAATATCAGCTGACTGTAGGCATGTGGTTTTATTTCTGGATCTTTTATTCCATTGGTCTTCGGATCTGTTTTGTGCCAGTACCATTTTGTCTTTGTTATTATGGCTCTCTAGTAGAGTTGAAGTCCAGCATTGAGATCCCTCCCATGTTGTCTTTTTTGCCCAGAATTGTTTTGACTATTATAGGTCTTTTGTTGCTCCATATGAATTTCTGGAATGTTTTCTATATTTCAAAATAGTATCTCATTGGGATTTTAATAGGAATTGCATTGAATTTGTATATTAATTTTGGCAGTCTTGCCATTTTCGCTATATTAAGTCTGCCTATCCAAGAGCATGAATGGTCTTTCCATTTCCTGGTGTCTTCTGTAATTTCTTTCTTCAAGTTTTTGTAATTTTCGTTAAATAGTTCTTTTACATATTTGGTTAGGTTAATTTCTAAATATTTTGTTTTGGAGAGGGGTTATTGTGAATTGGGTTGCTTCCTTTATTTCCCTCTCTTCTTGTACATTGTCAGTGTACAGGAAGGTGACTGTTTTTTGTGGGTTGATTTTGTATCCTGCTACTTTGCCAAAGTGATTTATAATTTCTAAGAGTTTGGGGATGGAGTTTTGGGGATCATGAAGGTATAGTAGCATGTCATCTGCAAAGAAGGATAGTTTAACTTCTTTCCCTATGCAGATCCCTTTAATGACTTTTTCTTGCCTTATTGCCCTGGATAAGGGTTCCAGGACTATATTGAACAGTAGTGGAGACAGTGGGCATCCTTGCCTTGTTCCTGATTTTAGGAGAATTGGTTGTAGTTTTTCCCCATTAAGTATAATATTGGCTATTGGTCTGTTATAAATGGCTTTTATTGTTTTAAGGAATGTTCCTTGTATTCCTGTTTTCTCCAGAGCTTTTAACATGAATGATGTTGTATCTTATTTAAAGCCTTTTCTTCATCAGTGGAGATAATATGTAATTCTTGAACTTGGATCTGTTGAAGTGTTGGATTACATTTATAGATTTACATATGTTAAATCATCCCTGCATCTCTGGGATTTAGCCTACCTAGCCATAGTGTATGATTTTTTATGTGTTTCTGGATTCTGTTAGCTATAATTTTGTTAAGGATCTTTGCATCTGTGTTCATCAAGGAGATTGGTCTGTAGTTCTCTTTTTTGGTTGGTCTTTGCCTGGTTTGGGACAAGTGTGATATTGGCATTGTAGAATGAGTTTGGGATAGCTCCTTCCTTTTCTACTTCTTTGAGAAGCTTGAGGAGTATGGATATTAGTTCTTCTTTAAAGGTCTTTTAGAATTCCATTGTGAATCCATCTGGTCCTGGGCTTTTCCTTGTTGGAAGACTTCTGATTGCTTTCTGTATCTCGTTGTAAGATATTGGCTTATTTAATTGATTTACTTCTTCTTTGCTTAGTTTGGGCAACTTGTATTTCTCTAAAAATGCATCCATTTCTGCTAGATTTTCTTTCTTTAGAGAGTATAACTTTTGAAAATAGTTCTTTATAATTGTTTGGATATCTTGGGTATTTGTTGTGATTTTTCCCATGGCATCCCTGATCTTGTTAATTTGGATTTCCTCTCTTCATTTCTTACTTAATCTTGCCAAAGATCTATCAATTTTATTTATTTTTTCAAAGAACCAGCTTTTTGTTTTATTAATTTTATTTATAATTTTCCTATTCTCTAACTCATTAATTTCTGCTCTTAATTTGATTATCTGGCTCCATCTAGTAACTTTAGGTTTCATTTTTTCATGTTTCTCTAGCTATTTTAATTGCAACATGAGACTATTTACTTAGTCTGTCTCTACTTTCTTGATGTGGGCACTGAGGGTGATAAATTTACCCCTCAGGACGGCTTTTGCTGAGTCCCACAAGTTTCTTTGTGATGTATATTCATTTTCATTGAATTGTAGGAACTTGTTAATTTCTTCTCTAATTTCTTCTGTTACCCAGGTGTTGCATAGAAGTGTGCTGTTCAATTTCCATGTATTTGAGTAATTTCTGTGGTATGTTTTGTTATACAGGGAATTATGTCGATCCCCTTGTATTTTATTAAGTTCCTTGCATGAACTGTGATATGGTCTACTTTGGAGAAAGTTCTATGAGCTGCTGAGAAGAACGTGTACTGTGTTGTTTTACGTTGAAATACTCAGTAGATGTCAGTTAGTTCTGCTTGAAGTATGGCCTCACATAATTCTATAGCTTTTTTTCAAAACAAAGAAATCCAACTGAAGAAATGTACCATTATAAAGATAAAATGTTCCCGGACCCTAGAAGCTTATGCCTGCAACTCTAGCTTCTCAGGAGGCTGAGATCTAAGAATCTCAGTTCGAAGCCATCTGGTGCAGGACGGTCCACAAAAACCTTATATCTGAGTAATCACTAAAAACCCACAAATGGGCACTGGGAATGTGGCTTAGTGGTAGAGTACTTGCCTAGCATGCAGGAAGCCCTGGGTTCGATTCCTCAGAACCAAATAATCAGAAAAAGCTGGAAGTGGTGCTATCACTTGTAGTCGAGTACTAGCCTTGAGCACAGAGAGGCTCAGGGACAGTGCCCAGTCCTGAGTTTCACGCTCCAGGGCTGGCAAAAAAAAATAAAAGAAAAACAAATGTAGATGTGGTTTTGGTGGTAGAGCAATGGCCTTGGGCAAAAGAAGCTGAGGGACAATGTTCAGGCCCTGAATTCAAGCTCCAGGACTTTCACAAAAACAAAAACAAGCAAACAAAAACAAACACAATTTTGCTCCTGAAAAACCAAAGCCAACAAAACAAAAATGAATATAGTATTAGGCTGCACTGGGGGAAGTGGAACATTCACAACAAGGAAGGTGATGTTACACTGCCTAAACCATGATATTCAATCCTCTTGACATATATTTAGGGACAATAACAGGTTAGGGTAATTCTAGGAGTAACAATAGATAAAGTTTCATTTAAAAAGCCATAAGTTAAATGCCTGAAACACCCAGGATTATTTAGTTTAGGGGGAAAATGTGGTAGATTTGAATATTTCAAATGTCTGATAACTAATCATGATGGTTACTTAATGTATTTCAAAGGCTATGTTAGAATACTTGTATGAAATTTTAGAAAGATACACTTAGGCTTAAGAGAAAATAAATACCTTCTAAAAGTAGAACAGGAAGGTGTTTTGAAATCCAGTGACTACTTTCTTTCTCTGAGATTCTGTGAGTCTCTAATGATCAAATTAATATTTTCAAAGTACTTTTTTTATTCATAGTGATACCTACACAACTATTCTGACTATAGTCTCAGTAGTCAAATTGTGGTCAAATAAAATGTTTACAACTTATCCAGACTCAAAAGACACTTTTCTGAAGTGTTTTTCTTTAAGAACAACTTGAAATGTTAACTGATAATCACAGATTCAAAAGAAAATTGACAAAACTTTTCTCCTTGTTTCTCCACAGTGAGGGATTTTGCAGTCCATATATATATAAAGCAGACATGATTTGGTTAGTAGTTATAAACAGTGATTAACCAGAAGTGGTAAGCTAAGTGAAGGAATGGTCAAAGTGTAAATGTTGGATGTTGTGTATATGTGAGTCATGGGGCAGATGAAAGGCCAAAAAGAAGTAGAACAGAGCCAAGCACAAGCTTTTCTCAAAAGGACCAGATTTGGTTTGCATTTTCAAGGATGTTCCCCAGGGAGAATTCTGTTATCACATTTTCCTATCTAGTTTTCTCACAGAGACTCAAAATGTCCCTTGATCATTTCAAACCCACATAGTCTTAAAGAGAGTTAGTCATGGAAGATAAATGAATGTCTCTGTTGAACAGGCATCTCTCCTGTCTCTCCTAGGAGGATATGAGAGGAAATGGGAACTGTCACACTGAGTTTCCTAGAATTATGTCTATGATTGGCTCCCTGCAGGAGACTTCGCCTAGGACTCATTCAGTAATACAATCCTCCAAAAGAGGTATCCACAGACTATAAGATTATGAAAAAAAACAACAACATATCTTGCTTCTTGTTGTTAGCTGAAGCTTTTTGGCTTACCAGTACCACTATAAGATCCTAAATTATCTTGGCATTGTTCAAACCCAACTATGGTTTATCTGCCTTTACTTGACAATAACTTCTATCCACCTTGCTACTTTCTGGGTTACTTCAATGTGTGGTGCTAATTCTGTGTCGGTTACTCTACTGTCTATAGAATAAAAACACTGTTCACCCTATCATTAGAAAGTGATATTTGTTTCTTCACATTGATACATTTTTCCATCACAACTTTTTTTATAGGAATAACATTAAGTGAAGCATTTTTATTAACACATATACATATATATACTGGAAAACAATTACAAACAAGTTTAAGAGGTAGAGTACAGAGACAGCACACAAGTCTACATATGTACATTAAAAGGAAAATGATAGCAAGTTCATACAGACTTTATCCTATCTTTTGCAGATAAGATTTCTATGTGTGGCTATGTAAGGGTAGTCATCCATCACAACTTTTATTAATTGATTAATTAGTTAATTTATTCATTTATATATTTATTATCCAAGCAGTTATACTTGAAAAGAATATGCTCTCAGGATATACCATAGACCTTAGATATTGAGAAAACCAAACAATTTTGGATTTAACAGAACTCAGTTCTCTGGTATATTCTTATTTCATTTACTTCCAAGAAAGAAAAAAAAAGCTCAAAGTAAATGACATGAGGATGATACAGCCACATCCAAAGGAACAGAAGTTATTTCTGGCCACAGAAGTAGGTACAGAGGGCATCAAAATGTATAAATGAGAAAGAATCACATAGGTTTCCTCAATGAGTTCCTGCTTCAAGGATGAATTCTGTCCTCACAGTCTTTCTAATCTCCTTGATTCTTGAGTAAAGACAGAACTGACATAAAAAGAAACACTGGGACATGATAAATTATACAAATCTCTAGGCATTCATACACAATGAGACCAACGGAGGACATTCTTAGGAGGAGAACACAGAGGAATAATACCTATGTGCATCTGATCATACAAACTAATATTTATCAAAATGAATGCCACAAGAGTTTTTTTTCTTTGTTGCTGTTTTTGTTTTCTTTTCCTTTGTCTTATTTTTTCATTTATCTGTCTTTGGGAGGGCAAGTGGGGAGCACAGAAATGGAGGTACAAAAGGTGAATAAATGCAGTAGTGACACTCAGTTGACACTATGTTGAACTATATAAATTTGTAGAAAAGATAAGAGGGAAAACAGAGAGAATGAAGGAAGAGGTGACATTGTTCAGAATGAAATGTACTTTATCTGACTTATGTACTTGTAACCTCTATGTAACATCACCTTTATAATAACAGTAAGAATGCATGAATGGAAAAATGAAAAACCTTTGAAATGAAAAAGGAAATATATGCATCAAGAGGTTCTCTTCTTAAGAGATTTCTTAAGAGATTTCATATTGTATAGAATTAGAAAACCAAAAATTATTGCTTCAGACATATCTAAAGAAGATCAGATCAATGTTAACATAAAAAGTGCCAAAGTTGGGGAGTTTTGTTCTCAAGTTTAACCTCTGAATCGGTTATCTTTTCATTAACAGAATGAATTAGTTGCTAATCAAACTCAAGAATGCATTTCAATCATTTTAGCTGGAAAAGGTTATTGTGAATTTAGTATCAACCATTCTTTTTCTTTCTTTCTTTTTTTTCTTTTTTCTGGTCCTGGGGCCTAGGTGCTGTTCCTGAGCCTCTTTGTGCTCAACGCTAGCGCTCTACCACTTTGAGCCATAGAGTCATTTTGGCTTTTTTGAGTAGTTTCTTAGAGATAAGAGTCTCAGAAGGACTTTGCTGCTTGGGATGGCTTTGAACTGCAATCCTCAGATCTCAGCCTACTGAGTATCTAGGATTACAGGTGTGAGTATCATTCATTTTTAATTCCAAAGGATTCTTCACACCTACATAATCACACACTACTATTTAAATTTATGTCTCAAATTAATTGTTATCTTATATGTAGTGGAAACTAGCAGCCCAACAAATGATTTGACTTCATAAACATATCTAACAAATGGAGGAAGTGATTTCTGTATTTTATGACCTTAAGTTTCCACTCTATGTCTCCAACGAGGCTACTTCAACATGTACAAAAGATGACAAAGAAGCTCCAGAGGCTCATCAAAAGTAGTATAATATCAGAGTAACTTTTCCTTCTCTAGTAATGATATTCAAGTCATGTGCCTACTTAAACCCATTCATTTTGAAAATAGTTTTCTCCTGCTGGTATCTCAATATACACCAAACAAAATACAACTTTTCTATAACAGGATATCTCTAGTGGTATATCATATAACAATAAAAAAAATAGTTCCTGATCAAATATACCTGTGGTATCCATAGCCTTAAGACAAATTCAACCCTTACCAGCCAAAAACACCAAAACAACAACAACAAAACCCAAACCAAAAAATGCTTACTTTGCATGATATCAGGAAAATGTCTAAGGACAAAGAAAGTATATTCCCCAGTAGAAGAGGTGATTTTTGTCATCAATGATATAAGTCTCAAAACGTAAGAGGAGCTATGTTGAGTTACTAATATTTTCATGAAAATAATTCTCTGCTCACAAATACCATACAGGAATGAAGAACTTTACCCATAGCAGACCCTAAAAAACCAGAAGGATCTTTCTAAACTGACAGGGGGAAAAAAGGATTGAATATTACTCTTTTTATAAGACATAATTGTTATTCCTACTAGTTAATTATGATCAAGCAACATGACTGCTGTAACTGTGTCAATGTGTAATTTGTTTTTAACAGTATGGATCTGAATTAAATTGTAAATCTTTATGTCTAATTAAATAATGATCCCAGAGCTGTTCCATATATAAAAAGCAATATAAGTACTTCAATGACATTGAGGGTAAAAAATAATAGAGCAAGCAAAGGCAGGTTCATTGTTGAGGTTATAATCTAAATCTAATTTTTGGCTGTTCCATTGGTGTTAAAGAAGCCTCAGAAAATCCAATGGGACTCAAGAGAGAAAATCATTCCAAATTTTATTCATTCATTAGAAAGAAAAATATTATGTCCTAGAACAAAAATATTGTGACCTAGAACAAAAATATTATGATCTAGAACAAATGATGTTAAGTGAAGAAAGCCAGACTGAGAGAGACAAATGCCACATGCTTTCTCTGGTGACTGACAAAGAAAAATATAAGAGAGGAGGAGAA
Source organism: Dipodomys ordii (assembly GCF_000151885.1). Classification (NCBI taxonomy): domain Eukaryota; kingdom Metazoa; phylum Chordata; class Mammalia; order Rodentia; family Heteromyidae; genus Dipodomys; species Dipodomys ordii. Next base: position 1,301,164 of record NW_012267313.1, on the reverse strand, counting down.
TTAGATCAAAGTATATTACATGCATGCATATTTATATGTGTCTATGTTTCATGATGAAACCACTTTGTAAAATTAATTTGTGCTAATAAACTCCTGAAGGATTAGAGAACTCAACAAGAAACATGTGCATGGAACTCAACAAAATAGAACTATACAAATGAGTTCAGCAAAAGTAAAAACACAAAATATATTCTAGTATTTTAGATTAAATAAATGCTGTCATTTTGCATGTGCTGTCCGGGCTCTGAGGAAGGACATCTCACTTAAAATGAATAGGTGAATATTGCATTATAAGTGTTATTAAAATTCAGATGTTCATTAAATGTTGACTATTACAAAACAAAAATATAATTGTTGAAAAAATCATTTAAATAATAACATCGTGATTAAAGTGTAAACAACTTGTGGTATAAATCTTTCTTGTATTATTTTTAATCAATGGTTCCTTCTTAAATATCATAAAGACAGACCATACAAAAGCTAAAGAGAATAGAAAAGGGAATCTGTGAGTCTGGCTAATTGGAATATATTATGGAGATTTTTGTAAATAGTAAATACAGAATTACCATATGATTTAATGTTACCATTAAATATATATGCAAAGATAATGAGGTTAGTAGATTGATGATGTATTTTGCACTTCTGTGTTCACTGCATAAGGATCCAGCAGTGGAGAAGTAGATGGCATTTACAAAAATGGTACTTACAATAATAGAATATAACACAAAGAGTATAATATATTCTATATAGAATATTATATAAAGCTGGGTGTCAGTTGGTTCACACCTGTAATCCTAGCTACCAGGAGGCTGATGTCTGAAAATCCTAGTTCAATGACAGTCTAGGCAGAAAAGTCTATGAGACTCTTATCCATTTAACCAGCAAAAAGCCAAAAGTAGACATGTAGGTCATGTGGAAGAGCACCAGCTTGAGTGAAAGAGTTAAGAGGCAGTGTCTTGCCCCAGTATCAGCACACACAAACAAAAAGAATGTTATACAATATAAAACAAAGGAAATTCTGTTAATCTGAATACAATTGGGCAGAACACTATGCTAGGGAAAATAAGAGAGGCACATAAAGATAAATACAGCATAATCTCAAGACAGTAGAAAATTGATTATCTGAGGTAGTAAGGTAAGAGAGGTGGATAAAGGGAAATTACTTAAGGATAAAAGTTCTCATTATTCTGGAGGAACAAATTTCAGAAATCTCTTGCAGTACATGGTGACTTCAGTTAATGGTATATTGTATTTTTTAATTACAGTAATGTTGCTGTGCATAACAGAATTTCCATGTTATTAAGGCCGTATAATATTCTATTATTTATATGTTTCACATATGTCATTATCCATTCTTCCATTAATGTATACTTCCGTTACCCCTATGTCTTGACTATTGTGAACAAATCAGAATTTTCCAAGTGAAGAAAGTGCCAAGGCACAGGAAACCTCTCCATTAATGTTTAAATCATTTAAGAAATAAATGTTGCTTCCGCACTTTTACCTAACAACGTTAACTTTACTCCAAGTCAGAGTCTCATGGAGAATTGCTAGTAAGAGAATTTTTTCTTATCACTACAATTTTTTGGAGTATTAGAATTATCACAGTAAGACTAGCTTTATGAGAAATAGGAACTGAAGTCTAAATTTAAGAACACAGTTTAGTTGGGCTATAGTAGCCTGCTTGCAGTCTCAGTCACCGAGCACAGGCTAAGATGACTGAGAAGAGCCTGAACAAACCATACTTAAACAACCCTCTCGAGCACCTGTTACATGATATACGTAGTTTTATAACTCTGGGCAGGAAAGGCAGAACTGGCTATTCACTGCTACTTGGACTTGAAGTCTTGAAGTCCTTTGCAGTGAGCTTTAGGAGGTTCTGCTATTGATTTGACTCTCCAAACATGGTCAGTGTTCAATTCCTGTCTATGTGGAAGAGAACAGTACAAGGTACCTTTTTCAATATTACAAAAAATGTAGAAGGAAAGGAAGGAGGTAGAGTGAGGGCAGGATACGTAAAATGATATTTGGTCAGCCTTATAATGTAACTATATATGTCCTAACAAAACACTTGTACTTTGTACAATTAATATATGTTAATTTTAGCAAAGAGGAAAAAATAAGACTTGAAGATAGCAACTCTTATGAAAGTGCTGCAGAAAAAAAACTAGCTTTCAGCATGGACTTTTATTTTTTAATAAGAGCTCACTTCTAAAAGTCAGGCCATTTCCTGCTAAAGAGATCACATCTTAGGAAGGGACAGTTAATGATTTAAGGGCTAAAGATTCATGAAAAATCAGAGAATGCATGAGTACAGAGGAATATTGTAATTTTGCCTAATATTACATATGAATAATACAGTAGAGTAGCATGTTGCTTCATATCTAAACTTCATTTGGTATCAATGAACAATATGTAAGTACTTAAGTTTTAGAAGATCATTTTATTCATAATTTATGAAGAAAATATAATGACCAACCTGTGTTTTGTGTCAATCATTTCTTTCTACAATTCATATTGTCCTGCCCTAAGTAGTTTTAAATCTCTATTCTATCATCTAGGAGCTAGGTGACTTTAGGCAAATAACTAAATCTTTGAGTCTTGTATACAGTTGAAAAATAAAATCCAACGTCCTAAATAGATATGTTTGGGTATTAATTAATAGAATGACTTCTTACTGGTATAGCTAGCATATAGTAGATGATGAACAAAAATCATTTTGCCATTAATATATTGCATTAATTATGTTGGTATTGATTGTAGTAACAAGTAAGTCAGAAAATTCACTGGACTATCATGGTAGAAGCTTATTTTGGGTCATTGAATATGTCTTTTTCTTGCTGAAAGACAGACTTCTGTTCTGTTATACTAACTTCAGAATCTAATTGGTAGCTCATTCTCTAGAACTGATGAGTACTTTGTTCTAAATGTACCAAAAACAGAAAGAGACTATCCCTAACTCAAATGTCAAGCTTAATCCATGGACACTCCCTCAAGCAAAAAAATAAACTTTTGTGCTACACAAATATAGAAAAGCCTGAAATTGTGGTTTCCAATGGAAATATCTTCCTCCTCAAAGAAGAGGAAGGATGACACAAATTATATATGGCTGTCACAAAATGGCCACAGTAAGCTCTTTTGCATCCAGGCATGTACAAAGACTATAAATCTGAGTGATATAATACTTTCTCTATCAGCTCCATATAGGGCAGTTTATATAATCTATGAACTAAAAAACAAATTGTCTTCCCACAACACTCTTCATAGTCAATACACAGTGTTTCACAGGAATAAGATAACCACCATTAAAAAGAGAAGTTGGAAAACACATGGCAATCCATAGAAATAATGATTTTATCCATCCTTCTCTAGCAATAATAACAGAATTCTGCCACATGGGACTAGTAAAGACCCATATTGCCCTAGATAGAAGCTCTCTGATTAGATAGGCTTAAAATATCATTGCAGACAAGATTCTTTCAAAGTGCCCAAGCTTTGGATCTGTGTGATTCCAGTAAATTCCATATGGTCAATAATGACACTCAACACTCCTTTTTGTCTTCACTACAGTTTTATGTGTGTTTAACTGAAGTTTTGATGTAACTTTCTCAGTCTTATCTCATCTGCTTGGAGTCTAGAACTTTAAGCTTTGTCAACTCCATGAGTCTTAACATTTCTGGGCTTTTTCTACTTTCTATTCTTTATGCTTTCAACACAATCAAATCTTTTCTGAATTCATCATTTCCAGTAATAGCCCATGATGCAGCAAGTAGCAATAAACATAAACATATTCTGTTTTCTAGCTTCTGATCCTCAGAGTCACAGGATTGGAAGGCATATGGTTTAACTTCAAAGTTATCTGAAGTGGCAGTTTCATCAAAATTATGTCACTATACACATGAATTTCCATTTCCCCAATTTCTATTTATCTGTATTCAGATATCACCCATCCGAATTTGCAGCCAATGCTATGATTTTATGCTTTTAGAAGGCAGCACCACAACTTCCACTACCAATTTTGTTAGGTAACTCTAGCGGCTATAAAAATTTCCTTGAGCGTAGATACATCATTTCTTACTCATAATATTTCAAACACTGGCAAGTGAAAAACTGTATACTGGTTTCATCAGTATCCTAATTATAAGTATAATTAAGTAGTTCATTTAAGCCTTTTTATTTCAAATTAATAAAATGTGGAATATAAATATTTTTTCTTAATTTAATCCTATTATACAGAATTAGCCTTGTAATTATGCTAGATTAATCCATGTTAGAAAAATACTCTTAACCAATTATGATAGCTCATGACCAGTTTCATAGCACTTGGGAGGATTTCAAGTTCAGCTAGTCTGGGCTTATAGAGTAAAATACTGTCTCAAAAAAAAAACAAAAACAAAAAATAGAAATAAAGGGGGAGAGAAAGACAAAAAAGAAGGAAGGAAGGAAGGGAAGGAGAGAGGGAGGGTGTGGGAGGGATGGAGGAAAGAAACGAGGGAAGGAGAGAGGGAAAGAGAAAAAGAAGAAAGAGAAAGAGTCCTATCCAGGTGCATAGACACCTTGAATAATATTAATTCTACTATCTAATGAAAAAGTAATGAAAACAGACAGAATTATATCTGTGTGTACATGGTGAGTACATTGTGTATATGTGCACATCATATTCAACAGGCATGTAATCAGATGCACGATAAACATATTGATATAGGTTTATATATTTCACTGAACATGGTATTTAACATATGTAAATACATTATAAATAGCAATGATTAATTTTCTCTCTACTTGTGAACTAATTTTTCTATTGTTGCATGCTGAGAACAACCTTGGACAAATCCTATATAGTCTATAGAGTACAGATTCTGTATATAACTGGGAAAGCATAGTTTCAATTACATTTCTTCAAGGTAATTTTTCCTCTCCAAAATTGTTGCTTAATTGTTATTACTTTCTTATAGGCATTATATTATATTATATTTCTTATAGGCAATATATTATATTATATATTTGATGAGAATTCCTCACAAATTTTGACTACTTTAATCATTCATAAAATTGCATTTTTAGTAAAAAAAATTCTTGGATTTTTTTCCATTAGTTGCTAAATTTAGAACATTTCAAGAATACAGTATTAGCTAGCAAGCAAAACTGATTGAGAACATTAACTGCCATCTTCCTAAACAGAAATATGTAGGAATACATGGTCGATTATTGATCAAAATATATTCTCTACATTATGAACATGGATCCTGCATGTTGAAAACAGACAACCAGACATCAGTTTGTCCCAAGAGTACATTCATGAGCAACACTGTACTTCTTGTTCTGAGAGCCACATCAGTTATGAGACTATTAAAAGTACTATTTGAGGAATGAAATCATTCATAGGTTCTAGATTATAGATAGCTATTCACTAAAACATTAACATTTAAGAAAGTTGGGAAATATTTTATCTGCCAATAAAAACTGAACAGAACAAATATGAAAAAATGGGATCAAAAAATGCCTTTATATTTGTCTTAGTAATTTGATTACTTTGGAACTCATATTGTGAAAAAATAACTAATAAAACAATTAAAGGTACAGCTGTTCTGGCCATACAGTTCTTAGGTTGGATTCCTACAAGATGGATCAAAATAAACAAAAGTTCAGTTGACTAAGCCCTTTGCTCCCTCTCATTCCTTTGATGTTCTCCTCCGTGTGTTTACCTATTGGTTCAAGGATTCTTTTACCCCCATCCCATGCAAAACCATTCATGCCCAATTTTATACATATTAAGTTGAAAACGTTTCTATTTTTCCCCAGTTATAATTTCTTTCTAGTCTTATTTCTTTCCAATATATTCTTCCATTTAAAATAATTTTCCCAGTGTTCTTCAACATTAATTATATCACTGTCAGGTGGCTGATTTTAATATCTCCTGCAACCAGTTATTACAAGGATACAAAAAAGGAATTTCTATTAATGGAAAATATTACTCTTTAGCACATTTACTTAATTCTTACAGACAATAAATGAGATTTCTATTCATAAGATTGTATATTTGCTATTATGAGCCATATAAATTTATGGAAAAGTGATCTCTCCACATAGAAGATTAGGGGAAAAATTCAGTGAATCTATCTGAAAGAGGGTGAATCAAGTAGTACAAATTATTTCTTTTAAAGATTCAGAGGAAAAAGAACTTTTTTTCCCAGCTGAAATGAATATGAACAGTATCAAAAAAGAGGAAAACTTTTTAATCCAAGGAAATACAAGAGCTAGATGTTTTACCAAATTAAGGCATCACAGATGAACCAGAGAAAAGATGTGAGAAATTGCCAGCATAAATACTTTCAGGGTGGCTGACCCACAATTCCTCAAGACTTAATCTTGATTGGTAGTGATGAGAATAAAGGCCAAGGAAGAGCAGAGAAGATGACAACTCCAGGGAAGTAACTTGGGAGTTAGAAGGTGATAATGAAGTCCACACTTCTTGTTCAAAAACACACACAAAAAAGTCTGAAAAATAGATTCCTCTTCACTTATTTTTAACCTTCCCCTTTAGCTTCTACTTGGTTAATTTTTTATTGTCAAATTGATGGACAGAGGGGTTATAGTTACATAAGGTAAAACATTTCTTGTAAAACCTGCAACCCCTTCCCTCATTATTCTCCTGCTTTCCTTCCCTCCTACCCCCCCACAAAGTTGTACAGATTGTTTCTTTTTTATTTTTATTTTTTTATTGTGAAAATACTGTTGTCCCTCCCCCAGGGTATAACCGCTGCTTTCACTGTATTTGAGGTTGATATAATTTGTGGAGGGGAAGGGAAAAAACAAATCGTTTAAATAGGGATACAGGTGGATCTATTGTAACAATGAGATGTACAAGTCCTTATGTGGAAAAATGAACTTTACAACTTGGGGGGGGAGGATTGAATGGGGGGTTGGGGGGAGGATGGGAAGAGATGGGAAGAGGAAACAAAGAAGGAGGCTACAATGCTTGATAAGAAATGTACTCATATCTTGCCCGTGTAATTGTAACCCCGATCGTTTCTAACATATTGTCATGTTAATATTGCTGTTTTATTGGTTCCCGTGTTGTGCTTTGTATCACCATTCTGTTGTTCTCCTTCCTTCCCTGATTCAGATGAACATATATATAATACCAGGTTAATGTTTTATCTAGAATTTACTTAGATTTCATTTCTACCATATAATTTTACCTCATCCATCTGTATTCTTGAAAACACTTTGTTGATAACAATATATGTCTAGATAGGAAGTAATGGCATCTATTTCCTTTGTCCTTAAAATGTCTAAGATTAGCAATAGATGTTCTACATTGAGCCATTAATATTGAAACATAGAATCTGTCAAAATAACATAGTATGAATTTTGATGTATAATTATTAAACAAAAATATTTTTGGAAAATTCCTCCTTGTCATGCAGGAAGCAGGTTTTTTCAGTCCATACATTATCACACAGATACTATTATTGCTCAGAAGAAAGAAGTCATGTCATTAATAAGTTCCTGTTTTTTTCTCCATAAATACTAGAAGGAAGATATAATACTCATAAAATATGAAGATGGAAATGTGGAGATCATTTTCATAGAAATGTCACAAAATTCCTTGGATCATGCTTCATGACAAAATTTGCATGGTGATCCATCACCAAAAATTATTTTTTGGCATGTACAATACCAGGGCACCAAAATCAAATACAGTTACAAGGGGATATACCACAGGGCAAAGAACATACAAAAGAAACAAAAAATCCCATAGTACCTTAAAAACAGCAACAACAAAGAAAAATCTCTTGTGTCCGTATCTTGGAGTTCATTTCACTTAGCATCAGCTTATATGGTCATATGTACATAGCTATTGAGCTATTCTGCTCATCTGGCTAAGATTATCCTAGACATATACTAATTACTGCAAATAAGGGAAACTATGGGACCTATGTTTCTTTGGTCTAGCTTACTTCAGTTCGGATGATTTTTTTCCAGGTCTTTCCATTTCCTTAAAATGGGGCGTTGTCATTCTTTCTGATGGAGTCATCTGAATTAGGGAAGGGGAACAACAGAATGGTGAGACAAAGGATGGCGATATTGACAAAACAATATGTTGAAAATGATCTGTATAACTTGGTGGAGGGGGCTTGAGAGGAGGGAAAGTAGGAGAAATAGGAGGGAAGGGGTAACAAGTGTGACCAGAAATGTACTTATCACCTTACTTATGTAACTGTAACTCCTCTATACATCACCTTGACAACAAAAAATATTTTAACGATTTACCAGCTTGCAACTAGATTATATTTTACTTCAGTTTTGTTAAAAAGTGATAAGCTAGTTGCTTTGAAAGTAAAGGACAACTTAAGATCTAATCACATAAAGAAACCCTATGTATGACCAACCACAAAAATTGCATAGAAGACGCAAAGGACACTTCATTAGTGCATACTAAGCTGGAAAGAAGATTCTCTTATTTGTTTTAATCATATAGAAAAAGTAGTTTCAGTCATAGCAATAGCATTGTAATAGCCACAGCAAGCCAGAGAAATAAGTGTCAACCATGATCATATACATTTAATCACTCAAACTAAATAACATATTAAGTCTCTTGATCATGGTATAAGATAAAAGGGCTATTATATTGAGAAATGGAAATGAAGACTATAGAAAAGCACTTACATTTTAGAAAAGAAAGAATTTTCATAATTTCTTTTCTAACGAAAGACATCTTTCATTTAGATCATTTCTTTCTCAGGAAAAGAATTATATATTTTTAATAGAAAGGGTAGAATTATATATTTTTAATAGAAAAGGTAGATAACAATGAGCAACCAAAACTTCTTGGTGAAAATATTTCCTTCAGGACTGCCATGAAAATTTTAAGTAAAAGCAAATCCAAAGTCACATAGCTGAGTTGTGTTCCAAATTCTGAGATGTGTTCCAAACCTACAGGGAACACATTTTAATTGAACTGTATTTTAGAGTTGGCAAAATAACTTTCACTCTTTTCCAAATAGTAAACAATGAAATTTGACTTAAGCCAGTAGTCTCAGACACTCTTGTTTTTGACTAACTCAAATTAGTTTCTTACCACTTTACTACTAACCCTACATTTTAATAATAATTGAGAGGTGACATCTTCGCTCAAGTACTTTTTTAGTTTAAGTGGTAGGATATAAAGTGCATGGAAGCACAGTAGAAAAATTCTTTCAGAAATAATGAGATAGATGAATGATAAACAAATGTAGCAACATGGAAACTGCTCTCCTATGCCACTTTGCTAAGCTGCTTAAATTAGAAGTCCTCTGTGCCATGTTTCATCTAACAGTTCCCAATACCCCAACAGAACCAACTTTGTTGATATTTCTTTGCAAAAAACTAGTAAGATTCACACTGTATACCTCTCCATTTCTGTTTTTCTCAGTATATTCCAACTTGTAAGATTAAACACATGAAAGATAAGAAATAATTTATCAATTAGTGCTTATAAAAATCCACTCTTTGGGAAATGTTTCCTCTAAATCATAAGTCAATGCATAATTGATAATTTAGGCAATATTAGTAACATGCTTTTTATATTAATTTTTGCACTTCTCTGCAATTTTTTAATTGATAAGCGGAAACAAAAAGAAGTTCTTCAAAAGAAAGAAAGGAGAATAATATACACCTAATACCTGAACATATTTCATATTAACAAAGCAAATGTTACACACACGTATGTGTATACATACATACACACGTTTAATTACTCGAACTAATACAAGATGATACGAAGGATATATTGAGATTTGAGGAAAATACAGATTTAATTAGATCAATTTTCCAATGATTCACCATAAACTATAGTCAGTTCTACCTTAGTTGTAAACCCATTGGTAAGGTTTTACTTGTGGGACTTATTGATGCAACATTATTAGAGACACTGATTGTTGTTCTGGATATTCAGGAGAAAAAGGCTAAATAGATCCACACATAGGTGGTAAGAGATATTGGAATAAAAGACCTCTGGTGGGTTCTCATTCTAATTAATCAGTCTCTTAGCAAAAAAAAAAAAAGTGATCTATATAACCAGTAACTATTCTTTTGACTGGGGAAAACTAAAAAAAATACTAAAACACTAAAATTAGTGTTTTATTAAATTATAGTTGCTGGAGATTGCCTAATTTCACTTTCAGAATTCATAATCTTCTCTTCAGAGATACATAATCCAAAAAAGGAGCAAAATAAACATTTATAATTTGTTATATAAAGAAGGAAATAAATATCTCACGTCACAAAAGAGGTTCTGAGGGCCTTTCCTGATTACTGTATTTCACAATCCTTGAAAGGAGATACGGATTTAATTAAGCAAAGCAGCTCTATATATTGACTGGTTCTACCATGCTTTTTAAACAACCAGGCTTTTCTTTAATTACGTACACACACACACACACACACACACACACACACACACACACACAAATCTGCTTCAATCTCCATGAAAATATCCTCATTGATTTCAAAACATTCAGGCTTGGTGTCCTTCTGAATATCTTTTATGTCCCATTGCTCCATGACACTGACAGATTTTAAACATGGAGACTGGGGTGGAGGCCCAGGAGAGAGTAGTGATTAAACCCTGTGCACAGTTTTCAAGATAACGCAAGCAAAAACCTTAAAACTAACCAATGTGAGATAAATCAGCTTCTCATAATTGCTACCAATAGTAAAGTTGTTTTTTTAAGTTATAATCATTTGTGTTTTTTGTTTACAGATTTTCACCAGTCATAAGGAGAGAAAAAAAAACTGACCATGTTTTACTGCAGAGTTATAATTCATGTCTTCAATAATACAAGTCATGTGAATAAAACACAAGCACTAATTGAAAAATAAGTAGGCGAATATCACTGAATTTTTATGTGGAGTAATTTCTAGCTGATAACACACACTTCATCTGTAACTACAGACTCCCACCAAACCAAAGAGAGTCCCAGCAGGGGATGCTTGCTTAACAGAGAAAAGAATACTTTAATGACAGCACATAATGCATACCCCATGCACACCCACAGGGAAGTCTGATTTCTTTTAACTCCTTTAGACAACATTCACTGTCAATAGATTAGGTGTTCTTCTAGGCTTCTGAATCCCCAGACATTTCTTACCTCCTATTGACCTCAAGTTAGAAATATTTTTGTATCTACAGCCTATAGCTTTACAGAAATTCAGAGCATTTAAATAAGAGAAAACATTTTACTGGAAGCTTTAAATCATTGCTGCAATGTGCTTTGTCTTATACTTTATATGTATCAAAAGAAAATTATATTTATACACATAAAAAGATCAAAATAAATAAAAATAGGAAAATAAATACATACAGCTTACAAAACTTATTGTTTGATGTAACAAAGGTTAGCACCACCAGACTTCTCTGCTTGTCAAAATGAATTTTATTAGCACATGGATCTATTTAGTGAGCAAATCTCAGTCCTGGGTTAAATTTGGGACTATGGCTGTAACACTGAGGACAGTTAAAACTATTTTCCAAATCCAGATGGGCAAAGGGCTGCAAGACCCTATTTACTGTCCAGTAGGCAATATGTTGTCTTTTGTGCCAGAACGACACCACTCACCCAGCATCAGCTTGGATAAGCTCTGATCTGTGTCCTCCTTGGGAATAATTTCCTTATTTGTCAGATAGCTGACTTGCAGATATGGAAATTCTTTGTTATTACAAAGAAAAATTATGTATGTTCAGTAAAAGCTGCCAAGTGGTAGGACATTGTAGTTCAGTTCCACCTTTGACACTCACAGTACACTTTTCATCTCAGTACCTAAGCACTTGTGCAAATACATCATTGACATACCCCTGGTGTGAGGCAAACAGTAGAGTCATTTAGCAGCTCTGTGAAAATGGGTTATAAGAAAACTAGAAGAAGCTTCTCCTCTGTACTTATATTTCTTTGAAGGACTTTTAAATTCTTTCTGTCTTGTCCCTTTGTGTATTTTTTTTATCATTATAAGAAATAACATTTTTGTTGAACATTTTATAGGCAGTTCTGCTAAATCGCTCCCTTCAAGCAAGAAATATCATATGAAGGAAGGTTGGTTGGGGGGGGGAGGATGGGATGGGAAGGGGAAACAAAGGAGGAGGTTACAATGCTTGATAAAAAAAAATGTACTCATTATCTTGCCCATGTAATTGTAACCTCTCTGTACAGTTTTTTCACAATAAAAAAAAGAAATATCATATGACATTATTAAGGCTTCCTCTCCTGCTTTTTGGTATGTAGAGTCCAATAGACATATAACCTACACAGTTTTGTTATATTATTAAACAATAAATTGTCATTGAGAACACTGAAATTATCAAGGTGATTGTAGAACATTTCCTTAGAGCTTTTTAAAAGTGTGCTCCTGCTTGATGGTAGAGAACATCCAGGCAAATAAGAATGCTACTTTGTTAAAATACCATATTGAAGTGACTTCCTTTTACTGTTATTATCAAATAATATAAGCCCCTTCCTATGGACTTTTGCTTTGAAAATATTCCCCCTCCTCTCTCTTCTTTACATTATCAAAGTAAAATGAATTACCGCATCAGGAAAATACACCTGAGTGACTTACTCTGTCTGAAAACTTATCTCATTGTGCTAACATAAAGTTGAATCTTTAAAGTATGGCCTGTGTACTTAAGTTTGCTATAATTCCAGAACTACTTTATCCCACTTACCTTATGTAACTGTAGGCCCAAAATACCAGTGTTTTCAATCTAAGAAACTTTGAAGATAGAGAATGATTGGAGATGAAGCTGGAGCCAGTAGCTTCATTTTATCTTCTAGGCCATGCAGTGCTACCTTAGAATAGACAGTGATAAGGCTACATGACACAGAACACTGTTAATACTGTTAAGTTTTGGAGACAGATTAAAGGTAGAAAGAATAAAGTTTAACTGACTTTCAGAAAACCAAAGGGAAAGTGTATTTGGAGCCCCCGTGAAGGCAATGAAAGAAGACATAGGAATGACTACAAAGTTTCAAGGAATGCTTTGGGTGTGAAGTTTGGCAAAATTTGAAGATGGTACATCAAATAAGAACCAAGGAGAAGACAGAATGTGAAAATATCCAGGAAATAGAGTTGTCAATACATACACACACACACACACACACACACACACACACACACAAGTGTGTGAGAAGAGAGGATGCATCTTTACAGATATCACCCTTGTGATGATTCCAATAGAATATGCAAATATATTTCCTTAAAGGTCAACATTATTGTTTATTATTTATTATTATTTGTACCAATGGAAGCACCCCAGATACTCACTGAATAACTATAACAAGTCTCACAAAAATAAATTATAGTAAAAAGCTTTACTAAAGATTTCCACCACTATCATATAACATTTTAATAACTGAGTAACATGTAATAACATGAATCTAATGTGGTATAGTATAGTAACACAGTTCTCATTTAACTTACAGTGATAATTACCATACCTGAGTAATTTTACCATCCTGCTAAAGAATTTCTTTTTTTTTTTTTGGTCCGGTCGTGGGGCCTGAACTCTGGGCCTGGGCGCTGTCCCTCAGCTCTTCAGCTCAAGGCTAGCGCTCTACCACTTGAGCCACAGCGCCACTTCCGGCTTTTTTCTTTTTGCTTATGTGGTGCTGAGGAATCGAACCCAGGGCCTCGAGCATGCAAGGCAAATGCTCTACCACTGAGCCACCTTCCCAGCCCCTGCTAAAGAATTTCTTAAGATGTTAAAACAGAAAGTCAAATCATTTCTATATTATCTTAAGGTTTTAATTCTAGACAAAAATTAAAAATAAAGTGAAAAGTGAGGTATTCTTAACTTCATGTTGGACACAGATTCATTAAGCATTATAAGGTTTGTGAAAACTACAAGAAGCAAATGACATTGCTTATTTTGAAAGGAATACTTCATTTGTACTCAGCCTCCTCCCAGATATACATATATATATATATATATATATATATATTTCAGAAAAAAGAAATAAAACAGATATTTCTAAAACTAATTAGCTTGGGCTATATAAACACTTTAGACTGTGAAAGGGATCTGTCATTTGAATCTAGAGACACTTCACACCTATGATCCACATTAACTAGGGTAATATTTCACAAAACACTATGGCAAGATTTGTTATTTTATTGTAAATTTTCATATTCTCAATTTATGCAGCACTGTTAGCAATCACATAAGTATGTAAAGTTAGATGAGAGTAACATTAATACTTAGTTGTTTGAATGAGGGTGATCCTTAGTAATTCTAACCAATGACCTTCATATATGGAAGTATCTTCTTCACATTACTAAGCAGATTTGTCACACAGTGACAACTGGCAAAATGTTGATTATTAGTATGATCTATACAATACCAAAAGGAATAGACCCGAACTATTCAAAAAGGGAAATGCAACCTTTTTCCTTTCACAGTCAGTTATACAACATTATCATCAATCCACATTATTTATAAACTGTTGATATAACTTCATGTTTCTCTCTAAGTACTGGACTGAGATAGTTGTTGGAGCTTGTGTAATGCTAATTTCAACTACAGTCCTTATCTAAATCTGAGTTGATGTCTTTGTAAACTTGATACTTAAATCTGTGAACTCTGAGCAGCCCTGGTCTCTTACAAGACTCTCAGTTTCCAGGTCAAGTCAGAAAAACTGACATGAACAAGCGTCTCTGTGTTTCCTTCATTTCTGGCAAGAACTTAAGAGAAAGGAAAAAAAAAACCAAGGAGGGTAAGATTAGAGTCCCTTTGAACCCCAATATGATCTGGATCTTTGGCTTTGGGTGATGATGTCATTTAAACACCAATGTCTGACTCTCTTGTTATCATTTGTTCCATGGGGACAATTTCTGTTAGAACTTCAAAAAGTCCTTTATGGAACACAAGTGCATGCAAGCTACCAACAGCCAGTTTCCTTATTTCTTCTTCTCCCCCTTGGCTCTTTTTTTCTCCCTTGTCTATTACATGAACATAGACTTGAGCTTACTGTGCGGTTCAGTTCTAATCATACTAGCACACTCTGCTGTACACTGGAAACATCACAACCTGCTCTGTGTTCCCACAGACGCTGTTCTGCATCTCAACAAAAGCTGCCTGTCCAAGTGATCTCACTTGGGGCTAATGTTCATCTTTCTTTCAACCTTGTCTGCAATTCTACAACCTTTGATTATGACCAAAAAAAATCACCTCTTATAATTGCTTTTAACATAATTTGGGGGCAGCTTTCCTGACATGATTTTTTAGTGTTAGAACATAAATGATTTCAAGCCACTTTGGTGTTTTTATCTACTCAAATTATTCTGTCTTCTTGAAAAGAATTTTTGCACTATTAACCAACACACATGGTTTTAAATATCTCTCCATTCATCTTTTTCTTTCTCTTTTTTATCCTCAAGGTGGTATACAGTTACATAAGTAATAATTGCATTTCTTGTCAAACTTGTTACCCTTTCCCTCATTGTCTCCTACTTTTCCTCCCCCCACAACTTCTATATATCATTTTTAACATATTGTCTTGTGAGTATCGCTGTTGCATTCGTTTCTCCCCTTGTCCTTCGCCTCACCATTCTGTTGTTCATCTATTTTTTTTTAATCTCCTACCCATCTCAACTCATTGAGGAAGAATGTCACAGTTGGGTATTTTGGTGCTTTAACGTAAATTCTCACTGAATGATACCAATAAGAGGTAACTGAAAATTTTTGATTCACAGAAAGGTCTCTGACGTTTGACTTGCTGGAGTATGAGAGGGCATCTAGTGACACATTTGTGTTGTCCTGCCCCCATTATTGTGAGACTGACATGTTTGGAAAGCCAACTGATTTTCTTCATGTTTATTATCTACTGGATCCAAGAAGAATCCATTTAATAGTGTAGATTCCTCAGCAGAACTTTCCACAAAACATTGGTAAATAGCTCAGAAATAGATTGATGTCTAGAGACAGCAAACAGTTACTTTAGTCTTCCTCTCTTGAACTTCTGTAAGTTGAAAGAAGAAATGTGAGCATAAACTATGCAATGCTATGAGAGTCAGTGGCCCAGGGAACCAACATTCCACTCTTTAAGCACTATACCAAGACCAGCATTACCAGTGCTCATTCTACTGGTAACCAACATCTTCATATAATGAACTTGTAATCAGATGGATTGTGATGGAAATTCTTGACAGGAGGTCCTACAAAGAACAACAGAGTATCATGGTTTATATTAAACATATTCATAAATGGTTTCTAAAGAATACACCTCACATGACTTGTTTAGAAGTTGTAAAACATATAATAAAACACAGCTCATCAAAAATAATTATATCAAAAGTCATCAAGAAAAAAAAAAGTCATCAAGAGGTGGTAGCATTATTACTGAGGAGGTTAATAAGGGCCTCTTCTGGGGAGTTGACTGAACCAGCTGGCAGCAAACTGAAAGTGACAAAAAGATGGAAAAGCATTCTAGTTAAACCTTGTTGTCTCTAGTAGACTAATACTCCTAGTTTCCTGCTTGTCTTGTGAGCAAAACATGCAACATTAAGAATGTCTTGTGCATTTGAAGAACTAGGAACAAGTGTCCCTCATATCATTTGACAGCCATTTGTCTCCATCAATATTGATAAAATTAAGGATACCAAAAAACCCTGGTGTCAAGTTACTGATAATCACAAGAGGCAAAAAAAAAAAAATAGCAATACCCACATCACAGCTAATCAGAACTTTGTGAACTGATAAATATACAGAGGTCTATCTGATCCCTGGATCAAAATCTGCCTCCTCTCTATAGTCTGAAACAGCCTTCCAAATCACCTATTAAATTAAGAAGAGATTTTTGTTACTTCCAGGCTGGATAAAATTAAATACATTTCATGTTTTCAATTATGCTACAAATAGCTTTTAATTAAAAGATTTAAATTAAACAGTTGAAGTATAATCTAAGTTATAGCCAGAAAGAACTATCTCAGCTGCAAGATAATCAGAATATAGTTTACTGGTATAAAGTAATTATAAACTTTTTAAATTATAGGATTTACTATTTACTTGGAAATCTGAACTCAAATGTAGATAGTCTGTGAAGAACAAGAATTCTGTTAAAGTTGTTAAAGAAAAAGGTCTTCTACTAATAAGAGGATGGTAGGATAAAAATGAGGAAAGTTTAATAAGAAGTTAGATATTTCTTAAAATTGCAAAGGCACTTTACATGAACAGAATACATTTTGATAAGAATCTTGGCCCCAGGCAAATTGAACCATGAAAAATCAGCTCCCTGAGTGTTCCTGTCAGAGGCCAGTGATGGAGGGAGCTCTGTAAATTCTTAATCTGCCTTTTTTTTCAGGGCAGGACAATATAGCACTGCTGAAAGGAAGGTCGCGTTGCTGAACCTCCACAGTAGGTAACCCAGAAAGCAATCAAGCTGAGCTGGCGGGGAGTAGATTCCAACTAAACTCTGTAGTGAGGTCTTTTCTCTCCCTCTGCAGGTACCATACAGAAAGGAAGATTCCTAGGACTTGTGGCTTAATTTCTCTGGCTACCGCACTAATCACACACATCCCATAATTACTGTCTTTCTTTCTTCCTCCAGACTGTCATTCTTCTGTCTCTTACTTCCATCCTACAGGCAGTATCTACACAAAGGCCGAGTTAGTCAGCCAGCCACCTGAGGAAACTCAGCCTTCACTGTGCACCCCCATGACTTTTTTCCCCTTCTTTATTCTCCTTCACTTGTTATCCCTTCCGTCCTCACTACTAAAGAATATTTAATTTACATTCTTTCCCAGTTAAAACAGTGTTATAGAATTGTTTCATCAAAGGAGATGCCTGTGCAGAAAAGCCCATGAACCAAATCTAAACTCCCACACAAATAATCACAGATATTCCAGACAGACAAGAATCCATGGATGCAATTTACACACTGAACCCAGTGCCCTGAGAACTGTTGTGACTATGTTTTAAATATACCTGAAGGTGTTTCACATCCAGATTTAGATTTCCCATTGCTCTGATAGAGGTCCTTGAGAAATCCCTAGTCAAACTAAGTAATAACATAACAATATGGGTCAGTAACAATGAAATTTATAACATTTAACAGAGAGGGCTTGTGTCTTGCCCATTAGCCCAGTTTTTCCTTCTTGTATGTCCTTCCTGGACAACTTTCTCAATCTGTGTAAATACATGAAGAATCTAACCAAAGGATATTCCAAAGGTTCTGGTTTGGAAAGTCATGCTCATTCTTCAGTGTGTCTTCCTAAAACCCTAGGGTAGGTATGCTAACCACTTAGATACAAGATTGATTGGTTCACAGTCCTGGAGCATCTGCAGGCATTGTGGAGGCAGTTTATGGTCACCCTGGAGGTGCAAACCACCTCCTACCATGCTGAGGTGACCCCATTGGTAAAGTGTTAATTGGCTCTGAAGGGAGCCTCATCTGCTCAATCCAGATGGAGACACAGATTTATCTCCTTAGATTGAAAATACCACAAAAATGCCAAGCCACCTTCTGAGAAGAATGGAATTGATGCTAGGCAATAACAGATTGTCAATATAATGAAAGGTTAAAGAGCAATCAAATGACTTGTACTTCCTCCATTTACTATAATGAACAAAGCTGGATTGTTCACGGAGCATAAAAGCAATTTAACTTATCTGTTTTGTTTAATTGTGAATTTTTAAATGCCTATGTCAGTAAATTCTTGGGTTGTAACCAAAATAGTAAATTATGTGCAAGAATTATCAGGCAGTTCAAAAAGAGTGTGACATGTAAAAAAATAGTTTAATTCCCTCCAGACACTGCCTGTATGTCAGTAATCAAGTTCTCTCAAAATATATGTGCATTAAATGTGGCTTCCTCTAAAAATCATGCTGAAAACAAATGACTGCTTGTTTCTTAATTCTAAATATGCTGTCTTACTGTTGAATACCTAGATCCTCAGGTGTGGAAAATTACATAATAATATATCATGAGTACAAACTGATCATCACAAAGTGGGGTATGTGTATTTGATTTATATGGAAGCTAAACATTGAAGATAATAGACCATCTTACAGAGCAGCTGTTACTAGTCAAATTTAGAGATCTACAATTCTATGAGATAAATATATAACAAAATATATCAAATTATTATATCTTTAATTTATTTGTTATAGAGTAATGTTACTTTTGACTAAAGACTTGCACACATTCATGTGTAGTTTTACTTTTCCCCCTTTTGTAATTTATTTTTTATTGTATCAGACAAATGTAAACAAAAAGTGTATATTAATATAGTACTGTGTGATATTTTGATTTTATACTATATAATGTCTAAATCACACTAAACATCCCATCAACCATTTATAATTTCTTCATGTCAAAAACCTTCTAAATTGTTTTACCCATTTTTATAAAATGTACCTTTCATTATAGCTATCTATAACCACTCTAATATACAATAGCACAGGAGAGCTACTTTCTCCTATCTAACTCCATTTTAACACCAGACTGAACATGTGGGAAAGGAGCCACAAGTTTAATCTTTACTTAGGTGACTTGTGAACAATACTTACAATAGAATAAGCTACACTCAGCCCTTGGAGACAGATGGGATCAGCTACAAAGAGAATAGAGACAAGTTGGGACACAAAACCTCTACTATCCCTTTGACCCCTTTGATGTTCTCTGCACTGCAGCTTGGATTTACACACTGAAAGGGCTGGTACAATCACATCTATTACTGCTGCTTCAATATACTTCAGACAGGCTAGAGAGGAAATTTTTCTCACCTTAGCCATTTGATTGAATAAAAATTGAGTGGGGAAGGTTTGTGCTTGAAACTATATTCTGAAAATTAGACCAATAGTTAAACCACAGAGGTTTAACTATTTGACATTCTGGTTGTTTTGTGAAGAAAAAAAGTGATTATGTTTGTTTGTTTTCCCTTACTAGCCAGCTTCTAAGCAGCATGACTAAGGAATGGGACTACATTTCCTACAATGTGTTTGTTCTTCATCAAAAATTTTTTTCTAAGAAAGAGTTTTCTTTCTCCAGAAACAAAATGTTGTTTAATCCATCTAAGCATTCTTAGGGGAATAAGCATTTAACTTCCTAAGTAAGAATACTATAATGCTTATATGTAAGGAGTTATGTCTTTTGGAAAGGTTTTCTAAATTGAAACTACACAAGTTGAATCTGATTTGCTCAAAGAAATATTAGCAAAACAAACCAGTTTTATAGTCTTTACTGAAAGTAAAGGGATTGTTTAAGAAAGAATTATACATGTTATTTTTTACTAGCTCTGAAATGTTTACTATAATATTTAAAAGGGTAATCATGGTCACTGAAAAAGTAATACAATAATTTGCTTGAAAAAAACTTCATACAGTGTATTTTAGATCTAACTTCCACATAGCAGAGAGAGCATACACCATTTGTCTCTCTGATCTTGGCTTATCTCACTTAACATGACTTATTCTCATTTGAACCATTTCCCTGAAAATGACATTATTTTATTCTTTCTAATGACGTTGCAAAATTCCATTGTCTATAGGTATCACATTTTTTTGGATCCACTCATCTATTGTGGGGCATCTGGGCTGTTTCCATATCTTGGCTATTGTGAATAGTAAAGCAATGAACATGGATGTGCAGGTGTCCTTAGCATATTTTGACTCATGATGTTTAGGATTCTAGGTATCACATACAGTGAGACCAAAAGAGGATACTTTAAGGAGAGAATCATAAAAGTACCTCCTGATATTTATATAAAATAATATACATACTGAAATTAACTCCTAAAATATGGAAACAAAAGACTTTTTTCTTTCTTTTTTAGGTTTTAGGTTTTTGGTTTTGTTTTGTTTCTGGTGACTCTGTCTTCTTTACCTTATAAATGGTATATTCATGTGTATACCTTCAGGAAGGTGGAGGGAGGCTACAGAACACACAAAAATGAGAAAGTCTAGCAGTAGAGCTCAATGGACATTAATGCAAGTGAACTATACAACTTGGGGGTAGAGACAGGAAGAAGGAGCTGGGAGAATGAGGGAACTGATGATATTGATCAAAAGAAAATGCATTTATCACCTGACTCATGTAAATGTAACCTCTCTATACATCACCTCTATAATAATAATACAGTAAATTTTTAAAAAGAAAAAAACATACTGTATTATCATGTAATTAGCATATATCATGAATTTTGTTTTTTGTTTTTGTTTTTTTGCGGGGGGGGAGGTTGTCAGTTATGGGTCTGGAACTCGGCCTGGGCACTGCCCTTCAGCTCTTCAGCTCGAGGCTAGCGCTTTACCACTTGAGCCACAGCGCCACTTCTGGTTTTTCTGTTTATGTGATGCTGAGGAATTGAACTCAGGGCCTCATGCATGAAAGGCAAGCACTCTACCACTGAGCCACCTTCCTATCCCCAAGTTCTTGATGTGTCTTTATGAAGACAAAGTGTGATGAAGTAAGGAAGGATAACCTTGGGAACATTGATTAAGGAAGATTTCATCAGGGTAATGGGCAGGTCACAAAACTTTGTGAACTATTTTGGCAAGGGAAGATATATGTTCATATACTGAAAGAATTTATATTATTCAAGTACCCATATTACCCAATGTGATCTGTACATTCAATGGAATCCTGACCAAAAATTCTGATTTTCATATCAATCAAATAAATTAAATTCATAGGACATCACAAAAGATCCTTACTAACCAAAGCAATCTTTAGCTAAAGAACAAAGGGAGGCATAATATCACTTTACTTCAAAATATATTATCCAATCCTATGCATAAAACAACATACTACAAGTAGAGAGTATATAGTGTACAAAGTACACTACAAGAATAGAAACCATTATGTTTCTGGTATCAAAACCTACACATGAACTAGAACAAAAAGCTAGGAAATAAATACATTAATTTCTGGTCAGTTGATTTCTTTACAAAGTTTCCAAGAACACACAATGAGAAAATAATCTCTAAAAATGTTGTTTAAACAACTAGATATCAATAGACAAAACAATTAAAATATATTCTTATTGCTGGGCACCAGTGGATCATGCCTATAATTCTAGCTACTCAGGAGTAGCTGTGGCTTAAAGTGCTGGAGTGCTAGCCTTGAGCAAATAAGCTCAGGGACAAGCACCCAGGCCCCAAGTTCATGCTCCACAACCAAGAAAGAAAAAATAATAATAATAATTGATTCTTATCTCACATCATACTAAAATCAATTCAAAATGGACTCAAGCCTTTAATGCAATATCTGAATATGTGAAACAAATAGAAAAATATAAAAAAAAGATATGACATTGATCTAGGCAATGTTTTTACAATGAATGTGAAAAGAAAGTGAAAACAAAATGCTACCACAGGCAATTGGAGAAAAAGTTTCTTTTTTCTTTTTTTTTATTGTGAAAATACCATACAGAGGGGTTACAATTACATGGGCAAGGTAATGAGTACATTTCTTATCAAGCAGTGTTGCCTCCTCCTTTGTTTCCCCTTCCCATCCCTTCCCATCTCGCCCTCTCCCACCCCCCATCCCTGCCAAAGTTGTAAACTTCGTTTTTCAACATAATGACTTGTACATCTCATTGTTGTGATGGGTCCACCTGTATCCCTATTTAAAAGATTTGTTTTTTCCCTTCCCCTCCACAAATTATACCAACATCAAATACAGTGAAAGCAGGGGTTAAAATTTTCTTTATAACAATGAAGCAACAAACTGAAGGAATAACCTATGAAAAAATATTTGCATATCATGCTAATGATGTAGGATAATATCTGAAATGTATATAGAAGTTAAACAACTTAATAGTAAGAAAACAAACAATTATGAATAACAAAGAACTTAAATAGACATTTGTCAAAAAAAGTCAAACACATTACCAATAGGCCTATAAAAGAAAGAAATCTTTACTATCACTGATCATCAAGAAATGTAAATTAAAACTACAGAGAAATATTGTCTCACATCTGTCAGAATGACTATCATCAAAAATATGAAAGTGTTCATGAAGATTTTTGAAAAAGAAACTCTTACAAACTGTTCATAGGAATGTAAAATAGTACTGCTGTTATGGAACACAGTATGGAGATCCTTCCAAAAATAAAAATAAAAACATATATGACCCTGAAAACAAACAAACAAACAGTATCTTGAAAAGATACCTGTACTTCCATGTTCACTGAAACATTATTCACAATATGAAACATATGGAGTCTACTACATATCAATTGATGGAAAAATAAATGTAATAGTATGTAATAGAATACTACTAAAACTTCATGAAAAGAGACTCCTTTTATTTTTTATCGAATGGATGAACCAGGTGAAATTATTTTGAATGAAATAAGCCATGATGCAAGTCATATAAAATTAAGAAAATTGAGGGATGGGGTGGGCTTGAAAGGAATGGGGAAAATGATGAAAGGGGCAACATTGATGAAGATACATTGTATTCGCTGCTTTATTGGATAACAACTACTCCATACAAGTACTGAAGATAATGAAAAGTATATTTTAAAATAAACCATGAATAGAAAGACAAATATCACAAGATTTTATTTACTTATAAAATCTAAAACTTAATTTAAATGCATAGGAATAAACAAAAGGTGGGGAAAATAAGACAGATATGAATCAAATGTTATTTGTGAAGCCAAGTTTGCACCCCAGTACTGCCAAAGTAGTAGTAGTAGTAATATCTATATAATAATAACAATAAAGAATAGAAGCTATCAGATAGATAGACACATTTCCAACTAAGCTCCAAAACACATCTATTGTAAGTTCAGTTAAGAACAATTAATGTATTCTTAAAATTAGATGAGGCCAAGATGGAGTGCACTCATAAATGGACATGATAAACTGAAATCCTCTTGTACAAAAATTTGAAGATAATAAAAGTAAATACCTAAGTTAGACATGTCTAAAAAGAGTACTAATGAGTTGGAAAAACCACTAAGAAAATTTGAATAAAGTTCAAAGGATTAAGAGACAGTAAACTAAGAGAAAAGTTTTTGAGATATGGGGTAAGATAAGAGGGCTAATTTATGATGTAGCTTACATAATGTGTGAGGAGATACATGGTAGAAAAGACAATATGTATTGAAATAATGATATAGTCTCAATAAGAACTTCAAACTTAATAGAATAATTAAAAATAAATTATGCTCTCTCTATATTTTTGTGAAACTACCAAACAGAAAAGTTTTTTCATTTTTTAAATTAATAAAAAAATTAAATGACATCTAATCTAATAAATAAGTCCTTAAAGTAACAGTAAAGAACAGAAGACACTGGAGATACAACTTTATAGAACTTGGAAAGGATTCTACAATGATATAAATTATAAATGATATAAATTATCAGTAACTGGGGAAGACAAACTTAAGGTATTCTCAATAAAGAATTCTTGCTATTAATTATGGTCACTA
The DNA here is from genome assembly GCF_000151885.1 of Dipodomys ordii. Taxonomy (NCBI): domain Eukaryota; kingdom Metazoa; phylum Chordata; class Mammalia; order Rodentia; family Heteromyidae; genus Dipodomys; species Dipodomys ordii. The sequence goes on along the minus strand of NW_012267313.1, from coordinate 1,276,749 downwards.
AAATATTTTAAAGAATATGCTTTGAAATGCACAACTGGCATTCTGGCAGCCTGCTTCTGACAGAAGACTTTTCACTTTTATGTAAGTATTCATGACAAATAACGCTTTCAGATTGATTAACTTTTGTTCAATATTACATTTGTATTATTTATCCTTGTTGAATCTCACAACTGGAGTACATTTATAATTAATAATTAATTGATTAATTTTAGTTATTTGGTAATATTTAATTTTAAGAAAATAGTTGTCACTTAAGTTTCATTCTAAGTATAACATAGTCCACATTCTTCTTTAACATTGGGAGTTAGCATAGCTGTTAGTTTTGTCATCATTAACATTAGTGGTAGCCTGACAAATGAAATTAAACATCTTTACATGTATCTGTTGATTATCTACACTATCTCCTTATCTCTTGCTTACAACTTTGTACATTTTCAAAAGCACATTGCAGTACAAATTCCTCATTTATTTTATTGGGTTATTCTTGTTTCATTAGTTCTTATGAGGTCATGTGTAATGTAAATATTTTCTTCCAATTTGTTAGTAGTCTATTAACTATGTTTATTACATTTATATTGAATAATTTTTTATTAATTTAGTGTTATTATAGCGGTTATGTACAGAGGAATTAAGATTACACCAGTCATATAATGAGTACATTTCTTTTCATATAGTGTCTTCTGTTCCCTCATTCTCTTTTATTTCCTCTGTCCCATCTCCACCCATGGATCATATAGTTCACTTTCATCAATATCCAGTGAACTCCACTGCTGCACTTTCTCACCCTTTTTCCCTCAAGTTCTCTACCCTTCCTCCAATCCTTTTAAAGATGTATTCTTGAATATGCCATACATAAGGTAAAGAAGACAGAATCAACAACAAAGAAGAAAGAAAGAAAAAAGAAAGGAAGAAAGGGAGAAAAGAAGGAAGAAGGAAGGAAGGAAGGAAGGAAGGAAGGAAGGAAGGAAGGAAGGAAGGAAGGAAGGAAGGAAGGAGAAAAAAATAAAAAGTTTTTTGTTTCCATATCTTGGGACCTTGTTTCAGCATGTATATTATTTTATATAAATGTGAAGAGGCACTTAAGTATTGGGTCTTTATGTTTCTATCCTAAGAGTATTGTCTTTTGGTCTCACTGTGTGTGACTATATAGAATCCTGTATAATTTATCCTATCCCAGTGCATTTTAGATCTACTGTCCATATATCAGAAAGAAGATGTGCTGTTTGGTGCACACCTATAATCCTAGCTATTCAGGAGGCTAAATTCAGATCGCAACTCAGAAAGTCCATAAGACTCTGTCTCCAAAGTAACTAGCTAAAAGCAAGACAAAAATATTTATTAAATCTTGTAGTTGAGAATGCTTGGGCTGGGATGTAACTCAGTGGTAAAGTGCTTGCCTAGAAAGTGAAAATCCTGGGTTTGATCCCTAGTACCAAAATAGAGACAACACACATAAAAAATAAGAATATTCAATAGCTTCATAATTCTATCTTTCTATTTGGCTAAAGTTATTAAATTTTTACTCTTCCATTTACTTTAAAATATTGTTATTTATATACTTTTGTAGTTTTAGTTTTGAAAAATCAGTTTTCACATCATCTATGATTAATAATTAATCTTACTATTAATTTTTTACTTTCTGCTCAGTCATTAACTTTCTAGTTAATGTTGGCTTGTTTCCAGAATTCTTTCTATTTTCATTGGTTTTGTTTTTATTTATGAAACAATATTCACTGAAATAATTATTAAAACTGTCAGAAAAGTCTCAATATTTCACCACAAAGTACCTTGACTTTTTAAAACGTCAGTATTCTATCTTTGTCTACTCTATAATTTATAAGATGAGCTTCATCAATTTTCCTCATAATATACTTTTGCAATCTGTCATTTTGTAATTCATAATTGCATTTTAACTTGTGAATATTAAAGAGATTGAAATTATTAGACTATTGAATGTTCCAGTTTGTGAACATGATATAGATCTTTGCTTTGAACTTTTTCAATATTCCTGGTATGTTTTACTGTTTCCTAGAAAGCATCTTAGACATTTGTGAATTCAATATTTCCTTGTAAATTTTTTCTTTTTCTTTTTTTTATTGTGAAAATACCATACAGAGGGATTACAATTACATGAGCAAGGTAATGAGTACATTTCTTATCAAGCATTGTTGCCTACTCCTTTGTTTCCCCTTCCCATCCCTCCCCATCTTCCCCTCCCTCCTCCACCACCCCTCCCCCAGGCCAAAGGTAATTTTTTAAAATTAGGGCTGGGAATGAGGTTCAGTGGTAGAGTGCTTGCCTAATATGCATGAAGCCCTGTGTTGGATTCCTCAGTACCACATAAACAGAAAATGTTGAAATGGCACTGTGGCTCAAGTGTAGAGTGCTAGCCTTGATCAAAAGAAGCTCAGAGACAGTGCCCAGGACCTGAGTTTAAAACCCAGGACTTGCACACACCACACACACACACACACACACACACACACACACACACACACACACACACAACTGCACAAAAATTTTTGATTAGCCATTACTAGTATTTAGGAATCTAAATGATTCTTCTTTTTAGTATTTGCCCTATAGTTTATCTTGCTAAACTCCCTTATTAGCTTTTACATCTGTCTGTAAATTCCAGTCTTTTTCATGTAGCTAATTTTAGATTATCTACATAGAAGGTAATGTGAAAAATAGAATCCTTTCTCTCCCATCTTTCAATGTTTCCTTATTATTTGATTTTTTATTTATTATATTTCTAGCTAAGACCTACAGTGAAGTATTTAATAAGACCAATAATAACAAACATTCTACTCATGCTTTTGCCTAGAACTCTTGTCCTTGGGAAGGTTTCCAATATTAACATAATGAGTTTCTAGGATTTTGATAAAGTTTGATCAGATTAAGAAAGTTTTCATCTATTCTTAATTTGAATATTTTTCTACTCTAAATGAAAGTAGAATTTTTCATATCCATTGAGGAAATCTTAAGACATTTTTCAACTTTGTTAAAAAAATTTGGAATAAGTGTATCTCTAAAGAAGAGCTGATACACAATATTAGTTAACTACTACTATTTTTCTGCCCTGCTTGATTTGTGAGATACTAAAGTAAAAATGATAGATAGATAGATAGAACTTCATATGATCACATAATCTCTAGGAGCATAGTAATTTGCATACAGAAAACATCTCATAAATAAGTATGAGACTAAAATATTTATATAATATCAAATATTAATTTTTAGAACAATATTGAATATAGGACATGCTGAGGAATGTTAGAAAAATGTTAAACACATGAAATAGAATGGTCTTTTCTCAAGATATATGATATAATGCCAGAAGACAATAGAAAAAATGTGGAATTGTTTCCTTTTGTGCTCTCTGACAAAAATATTTTTAGACCATTGAAGATATGAAAATTTACAGAAGCAAATTAATACCTAAGGTCACACCTATAATATTCAGGAAGCTGGGATCTGAGGATCACAGTTCAAAGCCAGACAAGGGAGGAAAGTCCATGAGACCTTTAGTTCCATTTAGCAACCAAAAAGCCAGAAGTGGAGTTGTGCAGCTCATGTGGAGCTGTGGTTCAAGTGGTATTAGCCCTGAGCAAAACAGCTCAGGGACAGCACCCAAGCACTGAGTTCAAGTCCAGGACTGGTGCACCACACACACACACACACCCACCCACACACACACACACACACATACACACACACACACAAGCAGTTAATGGTCAAAATAGTAAGCTAATCAACGTTTTCAATAAGAAATCTGCATATTAAACTTCTGAATTTGTACATGTCATTGTATAACATGTACATTTTATGAACTTACTAATTCAGAACAAGACCAGTAACTAAGGTATCTCTGATTTTCCAAAGGAAAAATAATGTGAAAGAAACTATGGAGTCATTAAATTTGAATTAATGTCAGTGAAAAATATTGCATTGATTCATCAAACAAAACAGATGTGTAAATAGTTACAAAAAAATCTGTGAAAATATTATGTATTCCACAAAAATTATGCTATTCATTTCCTTTCATAAAAGAGGTGCTAAAATAGCAAGTAGTAAGGAGAATAGGCACCATATAAGTTACTTTGTGCCAAATACTTCATTTGATACTTTCTGGAACAAGATAGAGAAACATGTATTTTAGTGACAGTATATTGTTGAATTTATTTGGGGCTATATTGAGCTTAACCATTTTTGTAGAAGACATGACTACTGTATGAATATTAACCTGAAAAGAGTTCTTTTCTTCTGATCCTAGTCTTTGTTCTGTTCAATAGTTTTACCAATGATCTGAAGGGTAAAATGTTGTACATATCTTCTACAGAAATACATTATACAGTGGGAAGAAAATTAGCAAATAGAATCACACACATCCAACTTTTTGTGTTTGTATTTTGGTCTAAGTAAGGTATAAAGAGATAATTATTCCGCAAATATTTCAAAGTTAAAAGATTGAGCTAAAAAAAGTTTAAATTAATTATGAAATTAAATTATAAAGTTAAAATGAAAAACACTGTCGCAGACTAAGCTTCAAAACAAGTGAAATAAAACAAAACATATACTTTAGTTATACATAATAACATGTGTCAATAGGTTCTACCTCACCGAACAACAAGGAAAGAAAAAAAAATCTAGTTATTTCCCTTACAAATGTCTAATGCAATTCTTGGCTGCATGTAACTTTGCATTACTCTGTTCTATTCTGGGGATACTCATTTACAATAATATTGCCGAATCTTCATTATTTTTCCATTATTAATAGAGACAAACATTACTTGGAGAGAGTCCAAAGGAAGATGGCAGAGGAGAAGCTGGGAGCTACACAAGCTCTCATGTAGAAACATTTAGTGTTCCAGTGAAAAGTCCAAGGCTAGAGAGTCATGCCAAGTGTGCCATCATAGGACAGAGAGTTTGTCCAGAAGGGAAAAAAATCAGGCAGCTTGGTGAAAGAGACACGTTCTAGCAACCTCTGGTGTCCAAGGCAGGGGCAGTGGTGGTGGCTACTACTGCTGCAGCCACCACATCAACAGACAGAGCCCAAGACAAAGGCACCAGAGTCGGTGTACCAGTGGTTTCTATTCACTGTCAGCCAGTACTGACAAGGAGCGGGAATCTTCATCCAGCTGACCACAGTCACAGACCATGGAAACAAGGGAAAGGTGTAACTACCCCACAATACGTCCTCACTCCTCATGGAGCAGCAGTTGGAAGGTAGCCCCTCCCCCACCAACAGAGAAGAACTCCATCTTTGATACTGACAAAGACAGGGCCAGAGCAGCTAGCCCATGACTCAGGCCTTGAAAGAAGACAATAGGAGCCACTCAACAAGTCAAAGGAACCTGTCCTGCTGGGCTCAGTTCCACCCCAGGAGAATGTTGCCCTTCCCAGGCAGAGAAACTCCACCCCCAGAGGAGTGATTTTCTTCACTGAGTAAATAGAGCCAGAGGCAGCCCTACCCCACTGCAGCAGACAGCAGACCTGGAGGGTAAAAGAAAAACAATTGCAAATGCAGTACACATAAATCCTGAGAATGGCTCCAGGTTGGGTTGTGTGAGGGTCTCAGGAACTAGCCCCTCAGGAAAAACTATTGATTCTGACAGGCCTCAACCCTACCCACAACCTAGCCCCACTACAGCAATTCCAAGCTAGAGGAAACAGCCATCTCCCTCTTTTGTGATACTCAAAGCGATCCTCCTCCCACTGAACTTTTCTGGGAGGAGGGTCATAAAGTCCCTGGTAAGGCAGAGCTTTGTTCTGCCTGCTCAAACAAATTGATTTAAGAAACCAATCAAGGGGCTGGGAAGGTGGCTCAGTGGTAGAGCGCTTGCCTTGCATGCATGAAGCCCTGGGTTCGATTCCTCAGCACCACATAAGCAAAAAGAAAAAAAGCCGGAAGTGGCGCTGTGGCTCAAGTGGTAGAGCGCTAGCCTTGAGCTGAAGAGCTGAGGGACAGGCCCAGAGTTCAGGCCCCATGACCGGAACCAAAAAAAAAAAGAAACCAATCAAGCCACAGGAAAACCAAACAACACAAGAAAACCACAGACTCCACCAAGAGACTGGATATGGGCACAGGAGAGACACAAGATTCCCCCCAACAAGAAAAAAAATCGAAGAACTCTTTTTTCTACCTAATTTTTAAAATTATTTTTGTAATGTTTTCTTTTTTTCATCATTTTTATTTTAGTTTTTTTTTAAGTTCTCTTTTTACTCTTTTCACTTTTAGCCTTTTCCCAGACAGGTATATCCGTCTTCAATCATTAGACCTTATTCTTCATTGAGTGCATACTTAATTCAGATATCAAATACTCAATTCACAAACTCTCAGGCTTAACGCCTCTAATTGTAGTATTATTTGTTTATACTTACATAATTTTAAGTGTTCCATTTTTTTCATTTTTCCCTTTTCCTTTATCTCTCTTCTCCTTTCCTGCAAATCTTTTCTTCTCTCTGAATTTATGCCTTGCTCCTTCTTTCCCTTTCCCTCCCCACATTCCTCTAATCTTATTTCCTCCTCACAATTCTCCCTAAACTTATTAATTTCTGGTCTGCTGACTCCTTCTTCGATTTTCTTAGTCCATTAATCCCTAGTTGTTGTTGAATTAGAGTGAACTAGATTGTATCTTACTCATTTTGACTGTGTCAAACAATCTGTGCAACTACAGGGCTCTGGTTGATGCTTGCCTTAAAATAATGTTCTAACAGGGAAATGGTTTAGCTTTTATACCCTAATGGGCAGAACAAGCCAGAGAAACACAAGAAAAATGGCAAGTCCAGATATCTCAACTCCCACTCATGATAATAAGCAACAAAGCAGATAATGAATAATCCAAAGGATTAATAGAGGATTAATAGAAGAATTGTGAGAACTGGATGAGAACAAAGATTAAAAGAGGCATTCATGGAGTCCACAAACAGAAAGCTGGAGGAATCCAGGGAGGCTACAAAGGGAATGCTGAATGAAGCCCAACAGATGGAAAGAGGGTCTAATGAAACTATAACCAATCAACTAAGGGATTTGAGAATGAATGCTGAAAACCAAATTAAGGAGGTAAAGAAGTCCATAAAAGACTAAAACAAAGCTCCAGCAAAGAATTTGAAGCCATCAAATCTGATCAAATGGAAGGAAAAGAAATAAAAAAAAAAACGAAATAGAAAGTCTTGACAGTAGGTTAGACCAGGCAAAAGATTGAATCTCTGGGATCAAAGACAACCAAGACATTATGGAAAAAGAATAGACCAATCCAAGAAATATGATAGAGCTATTCAACATTTAGAAGACACCATCAAAGGCCCAATTAAAGGCTAATGGTTGTAGAGGAGGGCCTAAAGACAGAAGTGAAAGGTCTAGGAAATTTATTTAACAGGATCCTAGCAGAGAACTTCCCAAACATACTAAAAGATAGGCCTATTCAGATACAAGAAACATTTAGAACCATAAATAGACCAGACCAGAACAGGACATCCCATCTTCATATTGTAATCCACATAGAATCAATTGAGACCAAGGAAAGGATTCTTAAAACTGTCAGGTAGAAAATATCAATCACCTATAAAGGGAAACCAATAAGAATAACTTCAGATTTCTCAGCAGAGATCAACAAAGCAAGAATAACCTGCAAGAATATATGCCACATCCTAAAGACAAACAACTATCAACCAAGAATACTGTACCCAGGTAACTCTCCTTCATAATGGAAGGACAAATGAAAACCCTACACAGCAAAGAAAAATTGAAACAATATATCTCCACCAAACCAGCCCTACAAAAGATACTTAAAGATGTCCTACACATAGAAAACCAACAAGAGCACGATAAAAGCCAAGAAACAGCCCCCGAAACAGAGAATCCAAGAATCATAGAAAGAACCCAGTTGGCACAGCGCCCAAGAAGGTGGCTTAACAAGGAAAGAACTACCAAACACCTCTCAGTTCTAACTCTCAATATCAATGGACTTAACTCTCCAATTAAGTGAAATAGATTGTCTGGTTGGATCAAAAAGCAAGATCCCTCTATCTGCTGCTTTCAAGAGACACATCTTTCCCATAAAACAAACATATTCTGAAAGTGAAAGGCTGGAATAAAATCTACCAAGCAAATGGCCCCCATAAACAGACAGGAGTTGCAATTCTAGTATCAGATGAAATAAGTGTCAAATTAAAACTAGCTAGAAGAGATAAAGAAGGTCATTACAGACTAATTATAGGACCTCCCCTTCAGGAGGATAGTACAATTCTAAATATCTTTTCACCCAATAATGGAACACACAAATTTATCCAAGAAGCACTACTTTCCCTAAAATCTCACATAGATCCAAAAACATTAATTGTTGCGGACTTTAACACAACACTACCCCCGCTGGACAGATCAACCCAGCAAAAACTCAAGAGAAACCTCAGATCTAAATAACTGCATAGATCAACGAGACTTAACAGACATCTACCAAATATTACCCCCAGCAGCATCAGAATACACGTTCTTCTCAGCAGCACAGGGAACATTCTTGAAAATAGACCGCATTTTAGAGTGCAAAGCAAGTTTGTCCAAATTCAGAAACATTGAAATTATTCCCTGCATTCTCTCAGACCACAAGGAATAAAATTAGAACTCAACACCAAAAAGCCACCAAAAAAAAAAAATCCTGTAACATATGAAGGCTGAACAACACATTGTTGAACCACCAGAGGGTCATGGAAGAGCTTAGAAAGAAATTCAAATGCTCATGATATTTAACAAAAATGAACACACAAATTACCCACTCCTCTGGGACACAGCAAAGGCAGTACTCAGAGGCAAATTTATAGCTCTGAGCTCCTACATCAACAAATTGGAGAGATCGGAAACCAACAATTTAACGAGGCACCTGAAGCTCCATGTAAAAGAGAAACAAGCCAAACCCCAATCCAGTAGATGGAAACAAATAATTAAAATTAAGTCCAAATTAAGTGAATTAGAGTTCAAAAACCCATAGAAAGAATTAACAAAACAAAGAGTAGGTACTTCAAAAAATTAACAAAAGTGACAGAACCTTAGGAAATCTTATCAGAAAAAGAAAAGAACACACACAAATAAACAAACTCAGAGATGAGAATGGAAACATCACCACAGAAACAACCAGGATTCAGAACATTTTAAGGGAATACTTCTCAAAGCTTTATGCTAATCAGTTTGAGAATCTGGAAGAAATGTATGAATTTCTCGCAAATACTGACATGCCCAAACTAAACCAAGATGACTTAAACCAACATAACAGACCCATATCAAGCATCCAAATAGAAAAAGCATTAAAAGACCTCCTACCCAAGAAAAGCACAGGACCAGATGGATTTACAGCAGAATTCTACAAAGACATCAAAGCAGAACTCACATCAATACTTCTGTAACTCTTCAATGAAAGTGAAAGTTCACTACCAAACAGTTTCGATAAGCTCGCATCACCCTCATCCCAAAACCAGGCAGGGACTCATCAAAGAAAGAGAACTATAGACCCATTTCTTTGGTAAACATCAATGCAAAGCTTCTCAACAAAATTTTGGCAAATCAACTTTAACAACTCATCAAAAAAATCATTCACCATGCTCAAACAGGATTCATTTCAGTGACACAAAGCTGGTTCCATACAGGCAAAACAATATGATTCATCACATCATCAAGAGCAAGGATAAAAACTACATGATTATCTCAATAGATGCAGAAAAAGCATTTGACAAGATCCAACACCCCTTTATGATGAAGGTTCTGGAAAAACTAGGAATCCATGGAACTTTTCTCAATATAATAAAGGCTGTGTATGACAAACCTACAGCCAGCATTATACTTAATGGTGAAAAGCCAAAGCCATTTCCTCTCAATTCAGGCATGAGACAAGGGTGTTCACCCTATCCACTCCTCTTCAATTTAGTATTAGAATGCCTAGCTACAGCAATAAGACAAGATGCAAACATAAAGGGGATCCAAGTAGGGAAAGATGAAGTAAAACTCTCCCTCTTTGCAGATGACATACCTTGTTACTTGAGCTAATTCAAAACTTTGGCAAAGTAGCAGGATACAAAATTAATCCTCAAAAATCAATGGCCTTCCTGTATGCCAATAATGAGAACAGTGCAGCTGAAATCAGGAAAGCAAATCGTTTTATAACAGCCCCACAAAAAATAAAATATCTAGGAGTTAACTAAAGAAGTGAAGAACTTCTGTGATGAGAACTTTAAAAACCTGAAAAAGGAAATTAAAACACAACTAAAGGAGTGGAAAAGCCTTCCATGCTCCTGGATTGGGAGGATCAACATCATGAAAATGGCAATACTTCCCAAGGCTATCTACAAATTCAATGTGATACTTATGAATATCCCAACCTCATTCTTCAAGGAAATAGAAGAAACAATCCAAAAATTCATATGGAACAATAAAAGACCCTGAATAACAAAAATAAGCCTTAGCAAAAAGAACAGTGTTGGAAGAATGTCAATACCAAATTTCAAACTCTACTACAAAACCATAGTAATCAAAAGAGCTTGGCACTGGCACAAGAACAGACCTGAAGACAAATGGAATAGGATTGAAAACCCAGAAATGAACCCACAGACCTATAGCCACCTAATCTTCAATAAGGGAGCTAAAAAAAATAGAATGGAAGAAAGACAGCCTCTTCAGTTAATGGTGCTGGCAAAATTGGTTAAACACCTTTAAAAAACTAAAGCTAAATCCTTATATATCACCCTGCACTAGAATCAACCCCAAATGGATCAAAGACCTGAAAGTCAAAGCAAATACCTTGAAAGCAATACAGGAAGGAATAGGAGAAACTCTAGGGTTCCTTGGCACAGCTGAAATTTTCTCAATAAAGACCAAGAAACACAACAATTAAGATAGGTTAGACAAATGGGATTGCATGAAATTGCAGAGCTTCTGCATGGCAAAGGACATAGCTAGCAAGATCAATAGAAAGCCCACAGATTGGGAGAAGATCTTCACTGGCCATACAATGGACAATGGTCTCATATCTAAAAATATGCTTATAACTCAAAACATTAAGTCAAATCCTTAAAACAAATCCTTAAAGAAACAACTGCCCAATTAATAAGTGGACTAAAGAATTAAAGGCAGACTTATCTAAGGACAAAATAAGAATGGCCAATAGACACATGAAGAAATACTCAACATTTCTGGCCATAAATAAATACAAACCAAAACAACATTGTGATTTCACCTCACCACAGTTAGAATGGTTGTAATCAAGAAATCTAATAGCAACAGATGCTGGAGGGGATGTGGCCAAAAGGGAACCCTACTGCATTGTTGGTGGGAGTGTAAACTTGTTCTACCACTTTGGAAAGCAATATGGAGGTTCTTCAAAAGACTCCACATAGATCTCCCCTATGACCTAGCAATTCCACTTTTGGGCATTCACCCAATCACAAATAAGCCCATACTAAAGCTACCAGAACAACTACATTTATCGCAGCATTATTCACCATAGCTAAGATGTAGAACCAACCCAGATGCCCCTCAGTAGATGAATGGATCAAAAAATTGTGGTATATATATATATATATATATATATATATATATTTACATACAATGGAATTCTATGCCTCCATCAGAAAGAATGGCATTGCCCCATTTGTTAGGAAATGGAAAGACTTGGAAAAAAATCATATTAAGTGAAGTAATCCAGGTCCAACATATTTCCCATGGTTTCTCTTACTTGCAATAACTAGTATTTGTCTAGGACAAGCAGAAAAAGTCAATTGTACATATGACCATATAAGATGATGTTAAGTGAAATGAACCCCAAGGTAAAGACACAAGTGGTTTACTTTCTTGCTGATATTTTTAATGTACTTATAATCTACTGTGTGATTTTTTTCATTTCTTTTGTATGTTCTTCCTCCTGTTTTCACAGGAGAGTGACCTGCATCTTGTATATAAATTTTTCTAAATTTAGGAAGGGGAAGGGAGATAACAAAATGCTTAAATAAGGATATAGGTTGACCCATTGTAACGGTGAGATGTACAAGACACTATGCTGAAAACAAACTTCACAACTTCTGGGGGCAGGGAGAGGAGTTGGGGCAGTGGGAAGGGAAGGAATGGTAGGGGAAAAACAATGGAGGAGGTAACAATGCTCCATAGGAAATGTACTCATTACCTTAATCATGTAACTATAACCCCTCTGTACAGTATCTTTACAGTAAAATATACATATTAAAAATGAATTGGAAAAAAGTCCAGAAATAAAAACCCTATGTAAGTAGTTCTGAGTCAATTCAATATCAAAATTAGTACTAATCCTTTTGTAATATACTATATAAAATTAATATTTATAACTAAATAAAACAATAAGACTATTAAAACTGAAAAGTTAAATGAAGATATAGCATTGATTTATATGGTAGTAAGGTCAAGAATGATTTCTTACACAAGATATAAATAGAACTCACCATAAAAAAGATTGAGATATTTGAATTGCTATCGATAAAATCTTCTACTTTTCAAAAGCAATCTATATCAGAGTAAAAATACATGCTTGAAGAAACTTTTCAATATGTATCTATGTGATTAAATTATTAGTATATAACTATATATTAACACTAAAATTTAATGTCAATACATATTCATTATAGTACCTAAATTAGAATAGTTCACTCTATGTATGATTAAGAGGGCAAAGGACATAAATAGCAAGATCAATAGAAAGCCACAGATTGGGAGAAGATCTTCGCTAGCCATACAACAGCCAAGGGCCTCATATCTAAAATATACCTGGAACTCAAAAAATTAAATCCCCCAACAACAGATGCTGGAAGTGGTGTGGACAGAAGGGAACCTTACTGCATTGTTGGTGGGAGTGTAAACATGTTCAAACACTTTGGAAAGTAGTATGGAGGTTCCTCAAAAGACTCCACATAGAGCTCCCCCATGATCCATCAATCCCACTTTTGGGCATTTACCCAAAAGATCACAAACAAGACCACACTAAAGCTACCTACACAACTATGTTTATTGCAGCATTATTTACCAGAGCTAAGACATGGAAGCACCCAGATGCTCCTCAGTAGATGAATGGATCAAGAAAATGTGGTATATATACACAATGGAATTCTATGCTTCCATCAGAAAGAATGACATTGCCCCATTTGTTAGAAAATGGAAAGACTTGGAAAAAATTATATTAAGTGAAGTAAACCAGGCCCAATAAACATAGGTCCCATGCTTTCCCTTATTTGCAATAACTGAGACAAGCAAAAACGGTCAGACAAGTTGATGTTAGGAGAAATGAACCGCAAAATAAGATTCAAATGGTTTTTATTTCTTGCAATTGTTTCTAACATCTTTATAAGATAATTTCTTTGTTGCTTTGTATGTTCCTCCCCCACCGTATAACCCCGGTTTTCACTGTATTTGATGTTGGTATACTTTGTGGAGGGGAAGGGAAAAAACAAATTGTTTAAATAGGGATACAGGTGGACCCATTGCAACAATGTGATATACTAGACGTTATGTCGAAAAATGAACTTTACAACTTTGGTGGAGGGGGAAGGTGGAGATGGTAAGGGGAAACAAAGGAGGAGGCAACAATGCTTGATAAGAAATGTACTCATTACTTTGCCCATGTAATTGTAACCCCTCTGTAACAGTATTTTCACAATTAAAAAAAAAAGATGTTAAATCCCAGCTACTCAGGGAGGCTGAGATCTGAGCATTAAGGTTCAAAGCCAGCCTGGGCAGGAAAGTCTGAAACTCTTATCTCCAATAAATTAAGTAGAAAAAGCCAGCAGTGGCACTGTGGCTCAAGTGGTAAAGTGCTAACCTTGAGCAGAAGAAATTCAGAGACAGTTTCCAGGACAAGAGTTCAACCCCAGTACTGCCCCCCACCCAAAAAATAAAACCCCCAAAATAAAAAAAGATTGTGAGCAATTGGAACTTTCAAATAATGTAGCAAATAAAAACTGTCACATCCACTTAGAAAACTGTCATATTTTTTACATAAAATGCTCATTTCAAGAGACATAGAAATTACATTCTACATAGGCACCCAATTTTTAGAAAAAAAGTACTTATTCAACTGCACAATCCAAAAATAGTCAAAAGTTTAAAAATCCACATTTGATGTCAAATAATTTGACACCAAATGAAACACCAAATATGAGGAAAGGGCAGAGAGAAAAAAATATTGAGTTGTGTGGCAATAAATAAATTAGTCATAGCTTACGATGCTAAAGACAAAGCCCATTAGACATACTTTTAATTCTTTGTTGTTGTAGGTGGTGGTGGTCATGGGGTTTGAACTCGGAGCCTGGGCAGTGTCTTTGAGTTTTTTCAATCAAGGTTAGCACTCTACCGCTTTCTGCCACCATGGCCACATCTGGTTTTCTGGTGGTTCATCTGGTGGATACGTGAATCATGGACTTTTCTGCCCCAGCTGGTTGGGAATCAAGACCCTCATAGCTCAGCTTCTTGAGTAGCTAGGATTACAGACATGATCCATGGGAGCCTCACTACTCTTAATCCTTATATGAAGAATAAGTGCAAACTGAGACTGATACCATTTGACCTAGTAATCTTATTACCTAACCACGTGTGGTGGCTAAGATTTGTGTCATTCTTTTATTCCCTGGGGAAAAGAGTTTAGAGTATAAGATGTTTTACCTTTGGTAAAAATAGAACATCAAATATTACTTGCTGGAAAGCATTTATGTAGCTTTAGAAAATAGACTTTATTGAGAAAATCATATTTTGCCCTTAGAAATATTGGAAAATGAAAATCAAACTTGATTCTATAACCTCAGAAAATAATAACTCTAATAAAATTAACACACCAATGCAAGTCACTCTGAAGTAAAAGTCTGGGCTGTCTTTAATGAGTGTTTGCATTGTATTTATCTACCAAACATTTTATGGTTTTTGATGTGACATGTCAATGACAAGTTAAATCTATTGTGAAACAAAAGGACCAGCTTTTCTTATATTCCTGAGTAAACTTTAGTGCAACATTTATTAGGCTAAATTGTCTCACAAATTCATGATCTCCATGCATGTCTCTCAAATTCCATGATCTCCATGGAATTCATGAAGAAAATGGAAGGAAGGTATCAGGCAATTTGTTCGTGGCCACCCACAGAGTTTCTTTTCAGAGTGAGTATTAGTTAAGAAACTTTCTCAATTCCCTCTGCCATGTTCATAGACCACAAGATCCTGCTTCCTAACCCCAAATGGTGAAATGTGGTATGGTAAAGTAAAATTATCTTTTCCTCTAACCTTTCCCATACTCTGAAATTTTTATATTATTCCTTGTTATTTTTCTGTGTATCTCTTAGATAAAGGCTTAAAAATGAAACAATACTTGTTGACAAGTTGAGTTTTCTTTTTAGCATCTTTTAATGCTATAAAGTACAGGTAGGTAGGGAGAATGGGAATGTGCTAAAACCATCACTATCCCACAGATGGTTGGGCTAGGTCTCTGGTTCACACCCGTGTACTCTGTGAACAGTGGGAGGTAAGTTTAGTCAGATGACTACTTATTTTTAAGACATTGAAAGCTATATATTAAGTGGTTATGTAAGCAAATAGGAAAAGCATTGGGAAATTTTCCCAGGATGTTAAGGGGGGAAAAAGTATAAAAATAAAATAAATGATGGAATCTGGAAAACACTTTGGAAATTATAGAGCTCTCATGTAGCAAGTGGAAGATTGTGTATGGTAGAAAAACTTGAGAGGAATTAAAGATCCAAATATAAATCTTTGCTTGTTATAAAGAAAATCAACCCAGAAAACAGGATTTTAAACCATAAGGGGGAAGAGTTCTGTGCTTTTTCCTCCTAACCACCAGCCTTTCTTAGTACACTGAATGAAGTTGAGTTGATAAGCACATTTTAGATACTCATAGATTATAAATATGGAGGGAGAAAGAAAATCAGGAGATAGGAAGTTGAATGGCAACTTCTTTGCACAATTACATAAATAAAATATAATCTTAAAAATCAGTTTATTTTATAACTCTCTGAATATTAATTTATTTAGCTTTTACTTAGCATTAGATTTATGCTTTAGCTTAATATAGTTCTTTTTCTCATTTAATGTCTATAGAGAATTGCAATGGAATATTTATCCACTGAAACTGGTAAGTCTCATTGTATACTCTTTAGAGCATCTGGTTTTAGATACTTCCAGAATTCTGTTCTTAATGATTACACAGAAAGATAGATAAGGACAGCTACAGTCAATCTCCCAGAGCGTCTGTCTTTATGAAAATGTCTCCCTCATGAAATGTTTCCTTCCAAGTAGATTCATATGTACTGATCTCTTCTTAAACTGAGATATTTAAATGCTACAGCATTCACAGAGAGTTGGAAAGTCTTACAGCATATCCCAGATCAGAATTGTAATGTCTTTGAGAATCAAAATGAGTTTCTTTCTAGCTAACAGAAACTATTTAGTGCAAGGCACGAGCATAATCTTAAGTACTCAGGAGGCTGAGATCTTATTATAGTTCAAAGCCAGCCTGAACAGGAAAGTCCTTAAGACTTTTATCTCCAATGAATAACTAACAAGCTGGATATAGAGCTGGGGTTCACATAATAGAGCACTAGCCTTGAGAAAAATAGCTCAGGGACAGGGTCCAGACCATGAGTCCAAGCTCCAGAATCAGCACACACACACACACACACACACACACACACACACACACACACACACACACAAAGTCATTTTGTAATACTCTACATGGCATGTATTGTGACATTTCTATTTAAAAGAATAAAAAACCATTGAAGTATAGGATTACCTATATGAAATAAGAGACATAATGTTCAAATGTTGGCTCAAGATAACCTCCACCTCATAGATCAAAATTCATAGTATTCATATACTAATTTGTTAAATAGCAATTCCTTTGAACAACTACTCTGAGATAAAAATAAAATAAAAAGAAGATAAGCCACACTTAATATTTATTCCAATAGCATGGATCTTTCTTATGATTTGAGACAAATGTTGTTTAAAAAACTTGAGAGCCACTAATGTTAATTTAAAATATGTTAAATTCAATATTTAATCCATTGAAAAAATGAAAGTGGATCACTATTGATTTATTCAAAAAATCTTTCTGTCTTTAATGTCACATCCTCTGGTAATTAGGATTAATATAAACGTGGGTGTCTAGATAATTAGTCCTAATGGGAGGGTGGATGTTCAAGTTTTGATTTTTCAAAATATGTTATTATTAAAATAAGCTCAAAGGGGAATTCACTGTGTTCAAAGTGCACTGTGAGTACATGAATGGAAATGGGACAATGAAATCCCTTTGTATTACAAATGCATATTAATTCAAAAAAATTTTTAAATGGATTTCAAGTTAAAAATAAATATTCTTGTTATTTTACTTATTATTTAAGAAGCTGTAATTTCACAAGTTTCAGTGCATTCTCCTTTTTTTCAGAAACAGATGTTCAAAACAATTGCAGTTGTTACAGAGTACTGGCTTTCCACAAGCCAGTAATAATGGGATTTAACCCTAACAAGATGTATAGGCTAGTGAAACACAACCTTTCCCTTAATGGCATGACTTTAACATTTGCCTTTGTATGTAAGAAAATAAAATTTACAGAACTGGATAATATAGTAGTGCTAGTCCAAATAGTTTTATTTTTACTAGCAAGGACTAATAAAATCTGCAATGGATTCCACATTAGAAATATTTACATCTCACCCTAGGATAGTGAGTACATATGACTAGAAAGCAAAGCAAGTGGGTCAAAGGAAATAGATATCTAAAATGCTGAAGGGTCATGGTCTCGCTGAACACCAGTGACTCAAGCTTGTAATTCCAGCTACTCAGGAGGCTGAGATCTGAGGATCTATTTGAAACCAGCCATGTCAGAAAAATCCATAAGACTCAGCACCAATTAACTAACAACAACAACAAAAACAAAACCAGAAGTGGAGCTGTGGCTCAATAGTAGAACACTAGGCTTAAGCAAACATACATACATACACATACATACATATACACATACATACATACATACATACATAGCTCAGGGACAAGGTCCAAGCCTTGAGTTCAAGCTCCAGGACCAATACAAAACAAAGAGTAGTGGTATTGTTTGACAATAATTAAAATGGTAATGCATTTGTTTCCAAGGGTGATAAAATATTCTAATTTGAAATGATAGTATTTTCAAAGAGAAATAAAACTTTGCAAAGATGATTGTCACTAGAGCTAAAAGAAAAGAACACTTTCTAATAGTGCAATAATTCTATTGGGAACTACCTGTTATTAAACTAATTAAAACCTCTTTGCTTGTGACCATATAAAATAAACCCTTAAATCCCTACTCAGAGAGATGATAGCTAGCTCACAGTGTTCGATCTTAGTAATTGGTTCAAGAACTTTCCAGAATTTCTGGGCTTTTAAACCCACAAAATTTACATGTGGAAAATTAGGTTTCTGTGCATCTGTAGCAATAAGTGTAAAACTTTCCAAGAGCCTAATTTCTTGAGCTAAAACATCCAGTTCCCCATGGAATAGAAGTAGAAAAGGCATCTTTGCCTTGTTCTCCATTGTATAAGATCTTCCAACTCTTCACTAGTGAGTATGATATCAACTGTAGACTTTACAAATATGGTCTGTGTTATTTTGAAGCAGTTCCCTGCTACTCCTACTCCTAACTTGTTGAACATTTTTGTCCTTAAAAGGCATGGAATTGCGCCAATGCTTTTCTACATATATTGAGATAACCATGTGATTTTTTACTCTTCACTCTGTTTTTGTGGTGTATCTCATTAATAGAATTTCATATGTTGAAACAGCCTTACATCCTAGGGGTGTAAATCTCAATTAGTCTTGATGTATGATCCTTCTAATATGCTATTGAATTGGGTTTGCTAGTATTTTGTGACAATTTTTTTTCCTGATTATCAGAAGTGTGGGCCTATAGATTTCTTTTGGTATGAGATTTTTATCTAAGGATTTGGTGCCAGAGTAATGCTGATCTCATAAAATGATTTTGAAATAATCTTTTTGCTTCCTTTTGCTTTTGGAATTTTAAGAAGGATTAGTGTTCATTTTGATAATACATCAGTGAAGTTATCTGGTCATAGATTAAAGGAATTGTAGTATATACATAAAATGGAATGTTAAACAAACTTGAAAATAAAGAAAATCCTACATTATATGGTAATATAATGAATGTGAAGGATTTATTATAGTAAAATAATCCAGACATGGAAGCACAAATATAACATAATCCCACAGAGTACACTTTATTTGATCATGGTGCATTACCTTTTATTATATCACTGAATTCTACTTGTTTATGTTTTTAAATTCAATAATGTTCACATACATATGTAGAGATATATCTACATATATAAAAGGTTATTAATTTGTAGTTTGTTTTTCTTACCATTTCTTTGTAAGGTTTTGATACCATAGTAATTCTGGCCTCCTAAAATTCTACTAAAAAGTATCTCTTTCCTAAAATTTTTGAAAGTGTTTGAGAGCAATTGTAATTTCTTCCTTAAATACTCAGTGACTTGAATCATTTGTTTTTATCCTTTATTCTGTTCTCTATTTCTTTTATTTCTGCTTTGATTAGTATTATTTCCCTTATTTTACTTAATTTAGGTTTAATTACCTTTACATTTTCCTAAAATGAAAATAACAAGAACTTAGAAAACACAATGAGTGTCTTTTTTTATTTCTTAAATCATAGTTCCCAAACGGAAAGCATTTGTCAATATAAAATATTTACACTGAAGTGACTCCTAGGTAGCTCACCTGCATTAAGTACAGCCTAAGCTTTCCAAACAATTCTATTACCATCTAGGGCTTTGGTTTTCATAGGGACACCTTAAATAGATCAACATCCATGTAAGAGGGACCTTCGATGCATAATTTAACATATGAAAGGCATGTACATGTACAAAATTACCCAGTAGTTTGAGGAACCAACAACAATTAAGACTTAAAATAGAACTCCCCTATGACCCAGCAATCCCACTTTTGGTCTTTTACCCAAATGTTTACAAACAAGACCACACTAAAGCTACCAGCACAACTATGTTTATTGCAGCATTATTTACCATAGCTAAGATATGGAACCAACCCAGATGCCCCTCAGTACATGAATGGATCAAGAAAATGTGGTATATATACACAATGGAATTCTATGCCTCCATCAGAAAGAATGACATTGCCCCATTTGTTAGGAAATGGAAAGACTTGGAGAAATTTTTTTAAGTGAAGTAAGCCAGGCCCACAGAAACATAGGTCCCATGGTTTCCCTTATTTGCAATATCTAGTATATGTATGAGTCAAGCGGAAAAGGTCAGATAATGTGATGTCAGGAAAATGAACCCTTAGATATGTATTTTAATGTTTTTTTCTTTCATGCATGTGTTTCTAACGCATTTATAAGATTATCTCTTTGTTGCTTTGTATGTCCCTCCCCCACAGTATAACCCCTGCTTTCACTATATTTATGTCAGTATAACTTGTGGAGGAGATGTGGAAAAAACCAGTTGTTTAAGGATACAGGTGGACCTGTTGCAACAATGAGAAGTACAAGTTGTCATGTCCAAAATGAGCTTTACAACGTCGGTGCGGGGGGGGGGGAAGGAGAAGGATTGGGATTGGGGGGGAGGGGGGATGCTGGGAAGGGATGTGAAGGGTAAACAAAGGAGGAGGCTGCAATGCTTGGTAAGAAATGTACGCATTATCCTGCCCATGCAATTGTAACCCCTCTGTACAGTATGTTCACAAATAAAATAAAATTAAATTTAAAAAAATTAAAAAAAAATTCAGACTTGATATTCAAGCTTCTTTCTACTATTTATGCTATTTCTTAGTCTTTCCCCATTAAGTTATTATCTTGTTAATGAAGTTGGTATGGCACATCTTAGGTAAGTTGATATTCTAATTTGTAAAATAATATGTATTTAAATCATCATATATAAAAATTAGATATCATATCCTCCATATATCACTCTTTTGCTTAAATAAATGTTAGCCAGTTACCCTAGCAGATGATTTTATTAACACTTCTTTCCATCTGCCTAAGAGTTGAGCATATTATCGGCTACAGACAAAACCACCAAAACCTATATGCATTAAAATACAAGGCTGATTACCTTTTTCTTATTTCATTTTGATAAACTTATATACATTATATATCAGCCTCAGTCTGAGACAGTTTATTTTATGTGTGATGGAACTTGAAGGAAACAAATGTAATATGTCAGAGATGGTGAAGAGGGGAAAAGAAAGACGAGAAGCAAGAGGAGTACTAAAGAAAGAGAAAGAAAAAACAAGGAGGAAGAGGTGGAGCAGTAAAAAGTTAAAAGAAAAAGAGACAAGGAAATTGATAAATGAAAAAAAATGTTTTCTTGTTCCTTCATGTTTCAATGTAAACTAAAAATATTGAACAACATTCTGAAATACTTTAAGGACAAATCAGATCAATGAAATGATTCCTCAGACCAGCAAAACCGTTAAATTGCATAGTTCATAACAGTTTAAAATTATAGTTTGCATTATGAAATGGCTTAACATCAGCACTAGAAAGATATTCCTCTTCCTACATTTATGAATGTTAATTTACTGAATGGAATAACTATCCACTATATACAAATACATCAAACCATTGTATTGTTCACCTTAAATATATACAGAGAAGCCAGACACTGTGTCTGGTCCCTATAATCCTGGCTACTCAGAAGGCAGAGATCTGAGGATTGCAATTTAAAGCTAGATCTGGCAGAACAAAAATTATACAGAAGGAAGGAAGGAAAGAAAACTAAACTAAAATTGATAATCTAGCTATTCAAAATTATTTTCCCTATTGACATCTTAGTATTTATTAACAATACACTAAAAATCCTTAATATTTTAGCTAGGAAGAATTTACTGATAAATTCATTTTCTGTACAATGTTGTGAAAAGTGAATCTCTTACTGAATTAGGGTTCCTAAAATGTAACTATTAAAAACCTTAGAGTTTATTTAACTGAGCCTTCTAATTTTATTACTGAGAAAGACCTATATATATGGCATACATTGGCCAGTTATAGCAAACAAATCTTGCTAAGTCAGCTGAGTCACAATTCTTCACACTTAACATTTTTTTAAATCACCCTTCGCAGTGAACAAACTCCTGACCCTCTATATTTGTTGTTTGATCACTCTAGTAAAAATTCATTAAATTTGTTTAACCACAATTCTCCCTTATCTCTGTTTCCTTTTTGCAATTGTCTATCCAATGAATCCCTCCCCAGTTCCATGGCTATAAATTCCCACTTATCCCTGCTATATTAAAAACCAAGACCAGTTCTGTATTGAAGTCTCTTCTTCCTTATTATTACAATTCCCGAATAAAATCTGATTTTAGTAATTTACTGGTTAGTTCTCTTTTTATGATTTTAGTGAGAAGACAAAGATATTAGTAGCTGAGCAGAACACATTCACTTTTAAGGACACTGTAATACACAGGGGAAGAGACAGATGATCAGGCAAAGGACTGACATTTGAATCTGGCAAGACTGGGAATCCTCTTTCCTTTGAAGTGCTTCCATTGCTCAGGAAATAAATTATCAATAGCTATGTGCATATGATCATATGAAATGATGTTTACCAAAATGAACTCCAAGAAATGGACGCAAGAGGATTTTTATTGTACTCTTTGTGGTTATTCTTTCCTTTTCTTTTCTTTGTCTTTTCTTCTTTCCTTTTTTCTTTGGTATTCCCTTGTATTCATGTTTTTGATTTCTGTACCTTTTGTCTTACACATAAGTTTATCTGACTTGGAGATGGGAAGGGGAAGAAGCACAGAAATGGTGAGATAAAGATGAACCAATTCAGCTCTGAAACCCACTAAACACTATGTTGGAAATGAAGTATATAATTGGGGGGGGGAGAAGAGAAGTCAAAAGGAGGAAAACCTCCAAGAATGAGGGAGGAGGTGACACTGTTCAAAAGGAAATGTACTCATTACCTGACTTATATAACTGTAACCCCTCTGTATATCACCTTTACAATTTTTTTAAAAACCAAATAAGTCAAATTTGCACGAATTTCAGGTTAACTTCTCTGAACATTCATTTCAGTATTTAAAAGCTTTGGGCAAGATAGGATACTGATACTCAACAGGAAAAGCGATCATCTTAAATGAAAGGTCTCTAGTGTAATTCAGGATTCCCTCTTGAGTAAATTTAAAACACCCCCCTCCCGGATCCAAATTGTTTCCACATTAACACATGTGGTTACAAGTTTAGAAACTTTCATGATAAATATAAATAATGAACTGTGACAAAACATTTGGTTTCAGCTTTAAACTCAGAATTGTCATCACTTGAGTATATTTTCCTCTAGTTTGGATGTGAACAGCAATCCTGAATCGTTATTCAAAACACAGTAATTACCCACAAGAATGGGATTCATTAGTTCAAAAACAAATAATTAAAATTCAACCACTGTAGACTAAAAATTTTCTTTAAGAATAAAAGTGATTGGAAGAACGGGCATGTTAACATTGGCAAGGTTTTATTTTCAGGCATCCGTTTTTAATGTTCACAAATATCTCTTCAATCTGAACAGATTACTACATCAAAGTCTCAGATTTCAAGGAATTTACTGAGGAATACAAAGTTAGGAACCATCATGAAGGATTTTTAGTGACTTTTGACTAATGACTTCTAGAAATACCTTTATATGAGTTGAATTTGCTTTACAAAATAGTTCCCCAATTTGCTTTTGAAATCACCAAAATAATTCCTCCATCTTGTAATGTTGTAAGAAAACTGGAAATATACCAAGTAATTTTAATATATCATACTGCATTTTAAGCAACTGTTGTACTTAAAAACAATTTACATTTGATCATTTTTAATAATTTTATGCACAAATTACTAGGTGAATTCTTTTTCTTTTTACAGATAGTATTGTGAGATAAATAATGACCCATTCTGCCTTAAATATATTAACTATGATGGAAATAGTCTAATTCTTACTTTATAGATCAACTTTTAAGGAAACCATATTGTCAGTCACAAAGTATTACCTAATTTTCAATAATTCCTTCTCTCTATCCTGAATTTATTAGAACTCTACCATTCATTTTAAATTACTACTGTTTACAATAAGCTTCTTCATGTAAGGATGGAAATCTGAGTAGAGACAATGGCAGGTCCCATATAAGCTAGGAAATCTATTAGTATTGATCAACAATTATCAAAACAGTGTTCACCAGGGTTTGGGAATAAAAGGTTTGAATAACAATAAAATTTGTTTAGGAATAAGTAATAAAAGCCACAAAAGGTATAATAAATACTATAGAAAATAACCACAATATAAATTATTGTGTGCTGAAATAACTGAAGGAAATAGCCAATGAAAATAGTGTCAATGGTCCTTGAAAGAATATCAGATTCTTTCCTGTATTTGTCCCACAGTTTAGGACACCTCCTGCCTAGACTATAAAGGATTACTTTGCATTTTTCTGCAGTCCTGCTTAGCTATACAAAATAGGAAATGTGTAGAAAGGCAAATTTAAATAGAAAGTGGTGATTTGTCAGAAGAAAATAAG
This sequence comes from Dipodomys ordii, assembly GCF_000151885.1. Taxonomy (NCBI): domain Eukaryota; kingdom Metazoa; phylum Chordata; class Mammalia; order Rodentia; family Heteromyidae; genus Dipodomys; species Dipodomys ordii. The sequence continues at coordinate 1,252,153 of NW_012267313.1, read as the reverse complement.
GAATAATGGAAAAGAAGTCAAAGATGAACACAAAAAAATGCTATTACTAAAAAGAAAATCTAAATTCAGTTAATGGGAGAAAGAGACAATAAGATCTCCTGTGGGAACAGAAGGAAGTTGAGATCAAGATTCATGAAAAAATAGGCTGAAAGATGAAGGTGATAGAGTCTCATTTGTGAAATTTAGATGATCACATGCTTACTCCCAGCCCTTGATTCTGAGACCAACTATTCTTGCTATGAAACAAACTATTTAATAAATGAGCTGTGAGAAAGACCATTCTTGTACTAAAGAACCATATTATTCTAGTGTTGTGTGTCCTGACTCTTCAATATTCATTTCTATCTCTTTTTTAGACTAGAACTACCAATTGATAATATAGGTAATAAAGCTAGTTAATTTCCTAGTCAGGGCCTCATCATTGGATCTCCTTTGCTGTAAACTTAGTTCTCCAAATACACTTAATGATATGAATAATATCATGACAGCCAATAAAAGCTCTTTTTAGTATAAAATTATTGCTACTAGAGGAAGCATTCTAGGAAAGGATAAAGATTATGGAAGGAGATGGCAACTTCTTTTTATTCTTCTCCCAGAATATGTTTCCATTACAGTAAGAATATTTATGTTTATACAGTAATAGATAACTGATACAAAATGCATATATTTTTAATCTTCAGATTCCTAATCTATATTTCATTTAAAGTGGGTTTCTTGTGAACAGTATAAAGTTGAATTTTATTATATTTAAGGGTTTTCTAAATTTTGTTTTGTCTCATTTAATTTTTCTTGTTATTAATTTATGCTGGCAGTAACTTTCAGTTTCTGCATTTAGTTTATCAATTTCTTTTCATGTAAATATTGATATATTTGGTATCATTTTATTCATTCCTTTCTGTTATTTTCTCTATGTTACAAGCTTTGGACTAGCTAAATAAAATTTTAGTATTTCACTCTAAGTTATATATTGTGGTTTTTACTATCTGTTTGTATACTTATGGGCTTAGTGATCTAAGATATACTCTACATCTTTATAGTTTATTTAGAATTGACAGTTTAGGATTTTAAATTAGATAACATTAGCATTATAGGGGTCCCTTTGATCTCTCCATTCTATATTTAACTGTCATATATTACAAACATACATTGAGTATCTTATCCAACAGTCTTATAACTTTTGCTTTTAACTATACAGTATATTTTTAAAGACTTCAAAAGAAATATTTATAATGTGCATGGCTTTTCTTCATTCCTGTGGTTCCAATTTTCCCTCTAAATCACTTCCCTTCAGTGTGAAGAATTTTCTTTCCCAGTTCTGGATGTTCTTTTAATTTCTCTTCAACTGAGAATGTTTTTGTTTTGACTTCACTTGTGAACAAAGTTTTTATTGGATATACAATTCTACATTGACATTTTTCTTTTAGGACTTTCAAATATTGTCTTGGGCAAAGGCATGATGCTTCATGCTTATAATCTCAGCTATGTGAAAGGCAATAGGTTAAAAAGAGTATTGTTACCAAGGCCAGGCTCAAAAAAAAATTCAAGACCCTATCTGAAAAATACAATAAAACAAAAATGGCTGCAATTTTGGCTCAATTGGTACCTTTCTAAGGCCATAAGTTTAAATCTCAGTACTAATTATGGCCTCCCCTATCTTTCCTATAAGAAATCTGAATAGTCAAATTATTGTTTCTCTATAAATAACACATCCTGTTTGTCTGTATAATTGCTGCTACCAAGGTTCTTGTTTTTGTTTTGGTCTTCTTTGGTCTTTAAATTTCATCAGTTCATTTATGATGTGTCTTGTCATAGATTTCTTTATATTTATCATGCTACACGTTCACTGATCTTCAGTATTACATCATATACAAAAAAAAATTGTCAGCCATTTTTTCCTGAAACTGTTTCAGCACTACATTCTCATTCCTTGGATGCTTATGTCAAATATTTTACATATTTCATCACTGTCCCTTGAGTCTGGGGCTATTTTTAAGTTTTTTTACTATTGTTTTCATCACAAAATTTCTATCTTTGTTCATTCTTGCAGCTTTCTTTCCATTCTGCTTTCAAATGTATTCACTAATGCTTTTGTTTTATTGTGGTTGTTGTTGTTCTGAAATGTCCATTTGGTTATTCTACAAATCCTCCATTTGCTAAATGTTGTATTTTCAATCCATTGTGTTTTCAATTGCTTTTTGCATCATTTCTAAAGAAACATGTTTAAGCCTTACTTAAGTGATTCTAACTCCTGGAGTTTTTTGGGTATCTGTTCAATGCTTTTCCATTAATGCTAAAATACCTCAGATTTTCACATAAAAGTGAATGTGTTCCTTAGAAAGCATTTTTAAGAGGCAATTAGGTCATAGGATCTTTTCCTTACAAATGCACCAATGCCATTATTGAGGGAGTAGGTTGTACAAAAGGAATAGGTTATTATAAAAAGATGGATTCCTCTCCTACCTTCTTTTTGCCCCTTCTCTGATGACCCAGAAAGAAAATTCTGAGCAGATACTAGTTCTTTTATCATAAACTACTAGCCCCAAGAGCCACAAGAAGAAATTTGTGATTATTATATGTATTAAATAAGTAGCATCATTACAAGAAAAACCAAGAAATCAAGTAATTTAGGACCTATTATGAAATAATAGGTACTGTTTAAACTTTATTGAGGATATATTTTGTTTCAGTAGGATATCCATATGATGGAGATCAGGCTAAAAGTTCTAATCCATTTTCTGTGGATTAAGATTCCAATTTTTTTTTTTACTTTTCAAAGCCTTTGCAATCTTACTTCTAACTGTCTTACACATCCAGATCCAGTGTGCAACTTGGAGAGTGGTCTATTGATTAGTTTACTTCTTAAAATCTTTATTACAAAGATGCAAATCTCATTACAGCGAGCTCAAAAAATGAGTCAATAATCAATTCATGGTATTATTTTCCTAAGATTTTCCATCTTCATAATCCCTCCAATACTTGCCTTTTTTCTTTGGTTTCCTTTTTGATTCTTCTCATCAGAAATTTAGATTTTTTTTTCATGCCCTCTACCTAGTACTTCTATGTCTGTTTCTATATCTAGAGCTAATTGGAAAAAGGATGGTAATGGAACAGAAAAACAAGGGACAGTGCTTATAAAATATTTTTAGGAAAGCCGGGCGCTGGTGGCTCACGCCTGTAATCCTAGCTACTCAGGAGGCTGAGATCTGAGGATCACGGTTCAAAGCCAGCCCGGGCAGGAGAGACCATGAGACTCCTATCTCCAATAATCCACCAGAAAACCAGAATTGGAGCTGTAGCTCAAGTGGTAGAGTGCTCGCCTTGAGCTGAAGAGCTGAGGGACAGCGCCCAGGCCCAGAGTTCAAGCCCCACGACCGACAAAAAAAAAAAAAGGTTTTTCTAACTTTTATCTCCTGCAAATTCACTTTTTTCCACCACAAGCGGCTTGCTTGGGAATAGAGTACAATATAGTTGAGAAAAGAAAACTCTAGGGCTGTGTTTGCGCGCTGGCTCTCTCTCTCTCTCTCTCTCTCTCTCTCTCTCTCTCTCTCTCTCTCTCTCTCTCTCCCTTTCCCTCCCCCCCTCACATTTAGATGTTTTATTTACTTTTCTTTGAACCAGACTAGAACCAGAGCTTTTTACATCTAAACTCTGTTGCTCTCATCCAGATTTCAAGATATATCTTCAGGTCAGAGAATACCAGTGAAGGGTAAAGTAGTGAAATTGCCACCTTTTTGTGGCATATTGAGTGCTGGTATTCCTCCCAATCTCTTCTCCTAATATTTTTTAGTACTCAAATCATTTTTCCATGATTTCTGTCCAAGTTTTATAGTGGTATTCCGTAGGAGATACAGGGTGGGGTATGCTTACCCAAGACCATAATCTTATTAATTTTTAATATGGAGAAGTATGTAAAAAAGATTTCTTGTATTTCATTTTGTTTACATCCTAATATGAATATCATTCAGCTCTGGTAAATATCACTGTATCATTTTTAATGTATTTCTATTATAAATATAATTGGTTCTATGACTGTTTCCTATGCTTTATTATCATACTTGGGTACTGAATTATGGCAGGCTTATACATAGTTTTAAAAATAATTCCATCCATTCTTTCTGAAATAGTTCAAATAATTTGAATTGTTTATTCTCTGGAAACTAGGGTTCATCATAAAAATGTTCTGAGTTAAATTGCTACATTGTTTATTCCTCTAAGACTTATTACAAAAAGTTATGGATCTGTGTTGAAGGGAGAAATAAAGTTGGTATTTGTTATATAAAACCACATATGCTATGAAATGGACATATAAATTGACTTGAAGAAAAGCATGGAATTTTTGTAGGGAAATAAACCTGCATGAGGATGTCTCTGGCTTCAAATGTAGCATATGTTTTGGTGTAGATACTCAGTCCTATTATATTTAAAGTCTGTTGTGGCAATTTGTTAAACACATAGTTGTTTTAGAAAGAAAGAACGAAAGAAAGAATGAAAGAAAGAAAGAAAGAAGGAAGGAAGAGAGGGAGGGAGGGAGGGGAAGGAAGGAAGGAAGCAAGGAAAGAAGGAAGGAAGCAAGGAAGGAAAGAAGGGAGGGAGGGAGGGAGGAAAAGAAAGAAAGAAAGAAAGAAAAAGAAAGAAAGAAAGAAAGAAAGAAAGAAGGAAAGAAAGAAAGAGAAAAGAGAGAGAGAGAAAGGAAAGGAAAGGAAAGAAAGGAGAGAAAAAACATAGCCAGGCAGTAGTGGCTCATGCCTGTAGGAGGCTAAGATCTGAAGACTGTGATTCAAAGCCAGTCCAGGCAGGAAAGTCCATGAGACTCCTATCTCCAAGTAACCACCAGAAAACTGGAAAACTAGCTCAAAGTGGTAGAGTACTAGCCTTAAGCAAGAAAAGCTCAGGGACAGTATCCATGGGCTGAGTTCAAACCCCACTAATGACAAAAAAAATCTAAATTTTGAATGTCTTGTCAAAACGGAGGTTGTGCTTCGCCCAGCCTGACATCAGATTATATTTAAATACCAAAACCAGCAGAGGAATCATCCAGAAATCATCCAGAGTGGATCCTACCTGGTTTCGTCCAACAGATCCCTGAGCTCCACCTCTAGGAAGCCTGATTTATTAGCTCTGTTTAAATCCAAGAAAAAATTCACTAACAGGCTTCCAAGATGCTGACAGTGTGGAGATCATATATTGGGTGGTATGGTTCTGTGTTATTTTATAGACTTATCAGTGTCTGAGCAATCTTATTTTTAATACTCTCTTGATAATCACAATGCACATAAAGAATCTCTGAGCTATAACCCCAATAAGAGACTTAGCTGGCTAAGTGGCGTATCTTTAAAAAGACAGCAAATTATTAGCATCTCCCCAAATCTCAGTGGTATTTCAGTCAACGCTAAACACAAGAAGAAAAACCATGAGTGAGAAACCAAGGTTGTAAACAGATAGGGTCAGAGACAACTTCAACTACAGTTCCATGAGGCTGAGCACTTCAGTAGTGGTGGATAGATGAAACAGGAAAATGGATGGCTATATATCCAAACCAATCAAAATTATAGTTGAAGAAAGGTGAGCCTAAGACAAGGGTTGACACCAAGGGCTTATTAGTCTAGAAATGAGTCATGGGTAACAAGCCAGGAAATCAGAAGCAAGGGAAGACAATGTATACAGTAATTGAAATCAAACTGCCCAATTTTACACAGTAGTAGCTGGCCTAATATCTTATATGGCAGAACTAAGGTAAGGGGATTGATTTTCTGTGTTAATTTTGACAATAATACCTGTATTCCCTTCTGTTTTCACTTGAAAATAGAGTTCTCAGAGCTTAAGAATTATATATATAACATAAGACAATAGATGGTCTTTATTTAATGTGTCTTCATTAATTATCAAGCCATCTACCATTTTCTTTTTTTAAGTTGCTGGGACTAGCACTCAAACTCTGTGACTCATTCTCCCTTAGCTTTTTTCTTTTCACTTTCAAGCTTTTTCACTTGATCCATATTTTTGCTGGTTGATTGGGGATAAGAGTCTTGGGAATTTTTCTGATCCTCAGAATTCAGGTTCTTGAGTAAGTAGAATTACAGGTGTGAGCTATCTTCAACAGGCCATTTTATCAATTTTGTTCCATCATTTGTTCCACCATTTAAAGCACAATTGATATATATATATATATATCTCAATCACCACCACCTCTTCTGTCCTAGACAGTGAAGTTTCCAAACAATTTGAGAACTTTGTAATTACAAATACATTTGGAAGCATCTAAAATTCAGTGCTATCAAACTATGATTGGAAGATCTTCACTTGTTTGAAATACAGATTGCCCAGTATCACTAAACCCATTTGATTGAACCTCTGGAGTTAAGGAATCCCTGGAACATGAATTTTTACCAGGTTTCCATAGAAATATCTATACATCCAAAAGTTGTGAATTTAGGCTACTTATGGCTTTTTCTACATTCCTCCCTGTGGGTAAGCTTTAGATATTATATATTTTGTAGTTTGTAACTCAAATAATTCAAGCTTGAGAAGGCTTTAAGCTCCTTAAAAGGACAAGACCTATATCATGCTAGATATTCTTCAACTATTTAAAATACATGGAAAAATATTTAAACATAATTAAACTTACTTTTCCATGTTAAAATGTTCAGATTAAAATATATAATGTGAATATTGTATGAGACCATATTCTTATAACAGTAAGCCAAACTGAATTATACTAATGAGTGCATGTTAGTTTGAGGTAACCCTATCAATGGTGATTTTGAAGAACAAGAAAAATAAATAAACACAAGTGTAGCATTAAGTCACATCACCTTTTACAACCTAGTACACCATGTTCATTTACTTATTAGTTTTTGTTAGGTTGAGAGGATAAGCCTATCACAGTAGCCTCTAGGCACATTTACAGCACATTAGAAGAGATGGTCTACTGTTTCTGCATAAATTCTGAGCAGCTTAAACTGAATACCAGCTCTGTTATTTAAAAGGATTTCTGGTTTGTTTCAACTTGAAAAGTGATTTAATAGGAGGCCCAAAGAGAAAATTTTTCTCAGTAATCAAATTATAACAAGTAAGGATTAAAAGTATTAAAAAGTTTAAGCAAACTTTTCAGCTACTATGTTTTCTTCAGGGAGGGAGGAGGGTCATTGAAGTTGGCTGTAGGAATAAGCCCAACAAAATTATAAGAAGGAAAATACAAAACTACACAAATGTTGGGCTGAGTATGCATCTCCAGCAACAATGTTTTTCAAATATTTGGGTTTGGCCAAACCCTAGCAGCCTTTTTTTCCCCAAGGACATTTTGTTTGTCTCATCTACTTCTCTCTTTCTGAATTTATAAGGCCAACTATATTTTACAGGTAAATTTAATTTATATGTGCAAATTCATTTCTACTGAATTCACTAGTGTTTTGTCTTGTGTGTTACTGGGTTTTGGAGAAAATATGATCTTTTAATAGACTTTAAGAACCTTCATATTTTTTCTTAGAAACAGGAAGCCATTTTCAACCAAAAAGCAAACAAGGTCAGACTCTGAAGTGTTAGATTTGGGTTTGACATTTAGAAACCACAGATCCAAATGGATCTTGAACTTGGCAAAACGTTCCTTTCCTTCTTTATTAGGTGAGAAGAAAACATCTAGGATGAAAGCATCAATGGGTAAAATGGAAATATTCACTTTAGTCTTTTATAAACAATAATAAGTTCACATATATGCACAGTTATAAAGGGCATACTTTCTATTAGTTGAAAATTTACTTAGCCACTGTTTTTTTTTAAATGACTAAATTGCATTATGAGGGCATAGAATGAAATAGATGCAAAAATTATTTGATATAGTATTTTAATTTCTGCCATGTAAAAAGCAATCACTAGTTCTAAAAATAAATCTAATAATTAGCCACATGAAATAGAAACATTATTTATATAGGAATCAAATTCATGATTTCTAGTTTTTAGAAGAAAACGTATTTTTGCAGGTAGATGAGAGAGCTAGGAAGTTAATAGAATCTCTGAAATAATCTTAAAAGAGATTTACATGCGGCAGAGCTTCAAAGAAAATGACAAACTCCATGGACTATTTTAGTGTTCCCACAACAGCTAGACAACTGTCCGCTTGCTGTCTGACATTTCAAAGATGCCAAGGACTAGTTGTCAGAAGTTTAGATCCCTGATGACTTAAAAGAATAAAATGCTTTCAACTTACCAGAATTGCCAATTAGATCGTCTCATCATAACCACTATTGTTACAGATGTGATCTAGATGGAACACAGGTCACGGGTAGAAACCATGTTGAAATCCGTGTGAGAAACACAGGCTTAGCCTTCCAATCTCTATTGTACAAAAGTAACATTAGAGCTGAGTCAAATATTTACTAGTTTAGTAAAAAAAAAATCTTCTGCTGTTTTAAAATACTTAAAATCAACCTGTTTTCTTCTTGAATATAAGCATAATTGCTGTCTCTAGCACTCTTCACATGAACTATTATTTCTGATACATTTATCTTTATTTAATTTATTAAAATGTATTAAGCTCAGCTAAGTATCTAATGTGTTCAACCAATATTGTGTAGCAGAGGAGTGATGCTTTTAAAAGGCAAATATCTGCCAAACTATCTCATTAAATGCTGATCTTTATGAAAGTAAACTGACTCTCCAGATTAAGTCCAACTTCTTTAATATGATAGTTTTCCTTATGTATCAATCATCTATAACAAGTCACATGTATTTGCATGTACTTCATTCATTAGATCTAGAGTTGGAGTTTAGAGTCTTTTAAAAATTAAGAATAATTACTATCTTTAAAAAGATTTTAGCATATAAAAGATGTAGCCAGGCATGCTAGTATACAAGTAATCTTCTCAGGAGAAAGAAATCAGGAGGATTATGGTTTGAAGCTGGCCAACTAAGAGAAAAAGTGAGATCCCCTGTCTCAACAAATTGGCCATGATTTGTGATGTGTATAATTCCAACTATGTTGGAAGCATAGAAAGAAAGATCCCAGTCTGAGGTAGCTTGGGCAAAGAAAACATAAAACCCAACCAAAAAATAACTGAGAAGAATAAAAGGCAGAAGACATGACTAAAAGTAATAGTACCTGCCTAGCAAGTGCTAGATCCCGAGCTTACACCCCAGTGCCAAAAGCAATAAATAAAGTAGTAAACTAGGCACTACTGTAAAGAAGAATAAAACAATATAAATATTACCTAATTAGATTTTCAAAAATAATAACCTTCATGACACTTGTAATTAAAAAATTAAAGCTCAAAAGTTCATGTTTTAAACCGGAAAGCATGTTTTCCTTCCTCTTCTCAGCTCAATGTGCATTACTTAAAGCTACTTACAGGGTTTCAAGGTGTTGCACAGACTGTTTTTACTCATGTTCTCAGGAATAACTTGTTTCTTTTCAAAGCTGTTTTTTTATACATGGAGATATACATATGCTATATCATAAAATATAATAGATATATGATATAAATCATCTGATTATACATCATATTACATATGATATATAAACATGATATATAAACATTAATCATAACATACATGATTATATGTTTTGATTATATTTATAAAAAATCATTTAAATATAAAGAATCTCAATGAAAGATGAGAAACTTTCTCTTCTGGGGTAAATGTGTTCATAAATGCATTAACTCATCTATAGTTACCTACTAGATGAGATCTGGTTAATAATCAAAATGGGAAAGAAATCAAATGGACAAATAAAATTTATAGAAGATCATGAGCCGAAGTTAGAAAAGTCTCCAGTGAAAAGGAATTGCTCAAAGGCCAGAAAAACTTTGAATAGCATTCAGAAAATTTTGAAGAGAAAGTCATTTCCTGATGCTAAGGGACAGGAAGATCTTTGCTTTATTCTAAAGTGTCCTGGAATGTATAAAGATAGAAAGTAGTTAACCGAATGTTTGACTTCACTGGCCTATTTCAGGTATGTTGCAAACTTTCCTACTTTTAGTACACTATAGTTCTTTTCAAGTGGACAAAATATCCAATCAATTTGGTATAAATATTTGTGCACAAAACTTAGTGGTCAACTGATTAAACAGGTAAACTGATTAAAGATAGACTGAAACTTCTCAACCAACATAGCAAAGCTAACAATTAAACCAAGATACAAAAAAGATTATTAAACTGTAACATCTTGTCTTCACATCTTGAGATTTCTCATAGTTGCCCTTACAACAAACGTGATCAGTCAGAGAAAGATTGGCAGTTTTTAAATGTCCTTCTTCCCCCCAGGATATGGGGCCAATGTCAGAGGCAATGGGCAGCCTCTTTCAAACTAGCCTAAAGGGGTCTGGTAAGCAAAGTTCAAATCTCTGGAAAACATTTCCAGTCTTACAATGAACTACAGGCTCTACTTGTGTTTAACATATGGGCTTATTCTCCAGCCAATTAAAAGATAAGCAGCCTCAGAAAACATATGGTGAAAATTCTATGATACTTTGGAGAAACTCTACTGTGTATCAATAAAATCTATAATCTAACAGAGGATACAAGACTAAATTATAGTCTCAAGAAACCTGCTAATATTAGATGGTTCTCAGGCACAAATATTTAGAGAAAAATAACAGAGCATCCAGTGTAATTTGCATCTTGTAATTTTTCTCTTCTGAACACTAACAAAAATATATAGCTTGGGGCTGGGAAGGTGGCTCAGTGGTAGAGCACTTGCCTTGCATGCATGAGGCCCTGGGTTCCATTCCTCAGCACCACATATGCAAAATGAAAAAAGCCAGAAATGGCACTGTAGCTCAAGTGATAGAGTGCTAGCCTTGAGCTGAAGAGCTGAAGGACAGCGCCCAGGCCCAGAGTTCAGGCCCCACGACTGGACCAAAAAAAAAAATATATATATATATATATATAGCTTTTCTAGGCACAGTAGATGAACCAGTGCACACTTTTTTGGACCTGTGTAAGCCTTAGCCTTGTATGAAGTTTAAACTGTGCTTGTCTATTATACCCTGAACAAATTCTGCCTTTATATAGATATATTTCATTCAATTGAAAGTACATAAGTATGTAAACACATTTAAAATATTTTCAATCATTTGTTAGGCCCTATATCACATATGCATGACTTAAAATCATACTAAGTCATAATACTCTTTCCCATATATATATGAAAAAGGTCAGTTTTAAAGGCATCTCTTATAGTATCTGGGTACATCTCTTGAAGAAAATGTGTTTTCTCTCCCAAAGCTTGGGACAAAAATCCCTTTAATTTATAATGTAGAATAGCAATGCTACTTTACAGCAGAAGATATTTTACTTTTCTCTTAGTCTTTATTTTTAGTCCCTATGAAGTTTTGTTCCCAGATGTAGGAATGTACTGAACAGAGGCTGCTGCTAATTATTGAGCAAATAACCACATGAAATCCAGATGCTAATGTGTGGTCATTCTTTTCTATCAGTGAACAGATTTCTTTCGATGTCATGTTGAGATCAGGTAAGATAAGACCCTTCCTCTACCTTTCCTTAGTCTTTTGGAGCCAATAATTTAGTTTTTGGTCTTTATATAACATTTAACTGTGTTCTTATTTAAGTATATATCTAAGTGAACCTCTTACTTTTTTTACTTTGTTAAACACAATTGAATTTAGGTTTTCACTAGAAAAGAACCCCCTGAAAGGAATTTTATTTGTTATTTGTAAGATAAAATGTTGAAAGTAAGTATGAAGAGAATGTCTGCAAAGGAGAGACACACAGTCAGTCAGACAACAAAGAAAGAATATCCTGTTTTCTTCCAGAAGTATTATTAACAATAAGCAAGCAATATAATACAAAACATTCAGTTGATCATGGATACTTTAAAGGGTTCTCTATGAGAAGAAAAAGACATATAATTTTCTCATACTTTGCTAGTTCAATAATAAAATATCCATTATATAATATTAATTTTATATTTTAATTCCAATTTTATTTACATAATATATCTTTTGCAGCAATATAACTATTTACATAAGACAATTCCTACATGTTTTCCAAGAGTAATTTTCTACTCTAACCCAACTTGATATTGTTTGGAATTCTCCAGAAAAGAATGGCTGTATAAACATTGAATGAACATAATACTTGAAAATGGAAATGCCAGTCAATAGCTGTCATACATAAACAAGATGAAATTAAAACCTAAATTGATAATTTGAAAAATAAAAGATCCATGAACTTAAAATTGTTATAATTACCATACAGAACTTTTTATTTTTGGAAACATTAAAAACATTTTCTGAAACTATGTCTCAGTTATTCAGTAAATATATAAATTTATTTCAATTTATAGACACAACTGGATGAGGAAATCCAAGACACACTGTAAGTTCAAGCTGTATTTTTATACAATTTGAACTGGAGGTTATAACATTACAAAATCCTCCTATCAACCAAGGAGCCAAACAGGCAGTTTATTGTCTGATTTGGCTGAAGTTAGGAGGGGAGGTTCATGACCTTGGCCTTTGGCAGAATTGATTAAAAAAATTTCAATTGAGTCCATCAAAATTTGAGCAAGATACTGGAATACTGGATAGCTTTGGGGAAGAATTTATCATACAGGAAGATTTGCATTTTGAGATATCTAAATGTAAAATGAAGTTAAATAATTTTTCAATCTTCTAACAAATTCAGCCATGCCACATAATTTTTCACCATGTTTATTTATGTGCCCTAGTTGGCTTAAAAAAAAAAAACAAGACAAAAACCTGGGGGAAAAAACTTTTGCAATTTGAAAAAATGTTATTAGATCTTAATTTGGTTATTAATTTAGCTGTATTCTGCTTTATCAGTGACATATATTCAAGGATTCTTAAACAGGTTGACTGAATGTGGTTATCAATTAGCCAGGCAAACCCAATGAATAACAACAAAGAAAAGCTTACTACCCATTGTAGCCTTGCATATCATATAGCATTAGAACACTAACTTTCCAGCTATAAATGATCATTCCTGCCGTCTCAAGTTTTCCATTAATCTTGGGGCAAAATGAAAGGAAATCACTTGCCTAAAAGAAATCATATATATATTTCCAAATTATATTTCGCTTTTCCACATTAGCAAATTAGAAGCTCAACAGAAAAATATTTTTAGTTAGCCTCATGACACATGAAAATGGGAGTTATGAATCGATTAAAAAACATGAGGGTAACAAAATATTTTAAGAAAGAGTGAACTTTTTACCAGATCATAGATCTTTGAAAATATTTCTGAAAGCTAATGCCCTTAGTGTTGTGCTTTCTAGTCCGGAAGCTTGAATCTCAGCATCAAGGACGTACTTGAAATACTGGATTTCTCTGCCATGCCCATCATTATTTAATATTCAAGAAGTATCACAGCTGGGTGAAAGTATTGAGCAGAGTGTTTTCAAAATTCTTTTTTTTTAATTTTTATTTTATTTTATTTGTGAACATACTGTACAGAGGGGTTACAATTGCATGGGCAGGATAATGCGTACATTTCTTACCAAGCATTGCAGCCCCCTCCTTTGTTTACCCTTCCCATCCCTTCCCAGCCTCCCCCCTCCCCCCCATCCCAATCCTTCTCCTTCCCCCCTCCCCCCCCCCCCCCTTCCCCCGCACCGACGTTGTAAAGCTCATTTTGGACATGACAACTTGTACTTCTCATTGTTGCATCAGATCCACCTGTATCCTTAAACAACTGGTTTTTCCCCATCTCCTCCACAAGTTGGGATACTATATGACCTACTCAATAGATGTCATGCTTCAACTAAAAGAATCATAATTATTTTTTATCATTGCATAGTACTAACATTCTGAAAACAAATAATATTGAAAGTCATCTTGCTAAAATTATCTTTTTCTTAATTACTCAGCTTTATAGTAGCATAGGCCAAATATCATTCAAAAATGATCACAATCTAGTAATTGTAGACACTATAGAGAATAATCCCAAATTTTATCAAGATTATTTCTAAAACCAGATATTTCACTGTCAGAAAATACTACATGTCTGGGCACTGGTGGCTCTTGTCTGTAATTCTAGCTGCTCAGGAGACTAAGGTCTGAGGATCACAACTTGAAACAAGCCGGGGAAGGAAAGTCTGTGAGACTCATATCCAATTAAACACACACACACACACACACACACAAGCTGGAAGTGGTGCTGTGGCTCAAGTGCTAGAGTATAAAACTCATGGACAGGGCCCGGGCCCTGCGTGCAAGCCCCAGGACCAACACACACACACACACACACACACACACACACACACACACACAAAACCCTATGTGTATTATAAACCTTCTTACACATACTGAGCCCAGAATACTAAACTCTAAAAAGTAAGGTTGGGACCAGGGCAAATAATTTCTATCAATTGTAATAGTCATTTCAATAAAAGCACAACAGCATTGAAATCTGAAGAGGAAAATGTAATGTGTGTTTCTTCACAGTTTCCACTGCATCTGTTAATACATTTTTTTTGAAAACAGAGAATGAAACAGTCTAAATCGTTATCTACACAAGTAAAATGAAATATTAGCAGTGTGGTCATGCTGGAAGCACTATTGGCCAAAAGTTTTCAGATAACTGAGACTAGTAAGACATAACACTGGGCAAAAAGCTCAGCCCTTTGTTTATTATTTTTAAGAAGTAAAATAATGATTGTTATCTTACAAAATGAATTGCTTAAGTAACGTGAACTGCAAGCTTCATGGAAGACACCAAATTTACTTATTTTTACTTAATAAGATATGGGCTTCAACTGACTGATAAATCACAAAGTTGTGTGAAAGGCCCTAGAATTTCTTTCCAAAAATACAGGTATAGGAAAGATAAAGTCTAGTAGAAGGCTGGTAGGAGGAGAATGTTAACCAATCTATTTTATTCCACAACAAGATGAAAGAGTTCTAAATATTACCAGAAATAGCTTTAATAGTATGCATGAGAGGCCATAATTACAATTCTGGTACAATAGTTTTTATTACATAGTTAGGCTTTAAACAGGCTGAAAGGGCCTGGATCTTTAAGATTAGGATAGACATCAAATCGTATTCAAAACAAAATAACTTGGCTCTATTTAGTTAAACCATGAGTACTGGGCCATTCATCTCTTATATACCTTCCATACTCACATCTTACAGTTTATTCTCAGGAGCCAAAATGGGAATTTTTATGAACTATGAGTTGCAATTTTCTTATTGTGATTTTTAACATACTGTGTTTTTGCCAAGTGAATAGCAATGTTTAGAGGAAGATATTCTGTATCCAATAGTTTGGTGCCAATCTAAGTAACTTAACCACAACACTTTTGACACAATTCTCAATAAAAAAAATTAGCAAGAAAGCAACTTCCTAGCTCAGTTTAATGCACATAATGAATACTAGTATGTTTTCATTTCTAAAGATAAGAATAATTGTACATGTCTAGCTAGCTATAATAAAGTCTGAAGAGCTAAAACTATTTAGCCAGTATTCAGAAGAAACATAATAGAACATTTTCACAATTAAAAGCTATATGTTATAGTGTGTCACAAAAGAAACATCTCACTTTAAAAGGAGTATCTGTTATATTCAAAATGACCTTTATACCATTAGGTGGAATTTGTTTCCACAGAGAATTGAAAGTATTATGGTCTTTATCATTGAACTGCTTATTTCTTGGTTTCTACATATTCCAGACTAGGATTTGGCCTGCTGAGTTTTGGCAAGCCTTCCATTGGTATCAAGCAACTTCTTATCCAGAAAACTGTTGGATAGCACTACCATAACTCTGAGTTGTATTGAACTCCAAATGTGAATTTCCTGGAACACATATGGGAACATGTAATCAACAGATTTCTGAAATTGCATACCAGCACTTTGCCTTGCCTCTACAAGTGCCTATCTTGGAAGAATATCTATTAAGAATCCTTTTCTAATGAGTTCAGAGAGAAAATGCTGCAACTAAAGCAGCCACATTACTAGTCAGCTTCAAAGTCTTGTACTCTGACTTCCACATAAAACTGGATAAATGTTTATTACATGCATATGAAGATATACTTCCAAAATAGCCAAAAATAAAATCAGAATGATATACTGTAGCAGACTCACAGACTTCTTCAAGATCATCCTTTATGCAAACTTCCTCAATTTCAGCTCTTTTGCTCTGTCTCAGAATCAAGACCATTTGCTTTTGCCCAACGGGAGGTTTTACTAAACAATGCCTTATATTCTCTTATACTACCTGGCTAAAATATTGATTTGAATACATTTTAAAATCCTTTTAACTTACATAATTTCTTACCTGTCTTTTTATTAAGGGATTCTTATTTTTAAAGAAATCCTCATTTTTAAAAGAATCTCTTATTCTCTAACTTGACCATAGTCTCTAACTTCCAGTTTTTAGCTTCCTGGAAATTCATGACAAAGTTTAGAGGATAACTGCTTATTGTATGTACTATAGCTATAGTCTGATAAAAATAAAATAACTTGTAATTTAACAGTTTATCACATAAGCACCTAATTCTTTTTTTGTGGGGGGGAGGGTTGGTCATGGGGCCTGAACTCTGGGCCTGGGCGCTGTCCCTCAGCTCTTCAGCTCAAAGCTAGCACTCTACTCGAGCTACATCGCCGCTTCCAGTTTTCTGGTGGTTTATTGGAGATAAGAGTCTCACGGTCTTTCCTGCCCAGGCTGGCTTTGAACTGCAACCTCCTAAGTAGCTAGGATTACAGGCATGAGTCACCAGTGCCCGGTCTATAAGCACTTAATTCTTATGGACACAGACTATTCAGCCTCTTTAATGTCTATGTGAATTTTTGTTTTTATAATATGTCATGATAGATTATAACCCAAGGCCTAATACATAATAAAGAGGGGAGAGAGGTTAAATAGTCTTTCTACAGTCTGAAGAATTGTTAAAAATTGTATTGTAAAAAAATGATACTTCTCAGGATAAAAGTTACTAAAACACTAATTACATATTTTCCTAAATGACTTGTGCTGTAATATAAGTATTTGAAGCCAATGGAATGTGATATACGATTGGACCAGAGAGAAATCATTCTGAACCAAGAATCATTACTAACAAGCATCCCCTAAGAAAGCTAGGCAAATTTACATACATCCAGGCAGCTGTCCACTACACTCCTTCCACAAAAATTTTTTTCAAAATGAGTTTTACTGACAAGTCCATCTGATAAAGTGTCTCCTGATCTAAAGTATTAGGGGGAATTGATATTTTAGATACACAATTTGAATTATGTTTAGAGTGATACCTATATCATGAAGAGATAAACTGTCATACTGTGAAAGGTTCTAGGTAGAATAGATGTACTATACACAACCCAGATTCAGACAGAGGTAACTATGTCTGAAAAACTGTGTACGTAAGCTGAACAGACATTTATCTGAGGGCAAAAGCAATGATCCTCCTTAATCAGTGGACCAAATAGAAACCATTAAGTTGGTCAGATGGGTTGGTATTGTTATGCCTAATAAATTCTCTTTATCAGATTAGTCTGAGTCAACGTGGTATGTGAGATTTAGGGACATAAAGAATACATATTTGAAGTAAAAAAGTAACAAACTCACACAAAAGGTGAATAAATGAGGCAGTGATTCTCACCATGTTGAAAATAAACTACAACTTGTGAGTGGAGGTGGGAGGGAAAAAATGGGAGAGAGTGAGGGAAGTGGTAATACAATTCACAAAGAAATGTACTCGTTACCTGATTTATGTAACTGTAACACCTCTGCACATCATCTTTATTATAAAACCACCAAAAATGCTATCGAATTTTGTTATTTAAATAAATGTAATTACATTTGTTAAAAAGTAAGAAACTGTTTCATCTTTAGTAATCTTTGTTAGATGTTGACCTTCAGGTCAATTCTGGGGAAATATTACTATTGAAGAAAAGCAGGGAAAAGATAAGAGATTTTTTCAGTGGTCCTTCAGTATTGTGAAATAGAGGGTGTCATCTGTATCCCAGGCCTGTGGACAACAGGTTGCAGTACAGAGGTAACAATGCTTATGGCGGTTGGAAGTCCTACGAGAAATAGAATTTTGAACACAGGAAGAAGACAGCAAACATGGATAGTCAAAGATGTGAATATTGAGGAGATGCTAAAGAACATTATTATGTATAGTTTCCATAGTTTCCAGACAATTGGAAGAAATACTTTAAATACAAGCAAGTGTATTCTTTGAATACAAGAAGATGGATGTGTAGGCCAAGAAAATATTGCTCATTTCTAACCATCTATGTCCCTAACACCATTTTAAGGATGCAGTGCTACGGAGCAAAATGGGGTACATACTTATATTTTAGCTAGGATTAAAAATAGTTCTGATTATAAGAACTCAGGAGAAAACTTTCGGGTAGGAAACACTCAGCTGATCAAAAACACTTTAACTGAAAGTGTAAATACTCTTAACCACGGAGAGGAATTTGAAGTGTTCTTACCAATACAATAATGACTAGTGTGTACTTGGATAAACAGTCCCCAAAATTCATACATGTTGATTAGCCAAGAAAAACCATTGGGGTGAGTAAATCTAAACTATTGTTTCTGTTCTTGTACAAACCTTTTATTTATTTTTAATATATTTTATTATAAAGATACTGTACAAGGGGGATACAGTTACATGAGTAAAGTAATAAGTACATTTTCTATCAAGCATTGTTACCTCCTCCTTTGTTTCCCCCCTTCCACCCTTTCCCTGCCCACCTCCCCAGCTCCTCCCTCCTCAACCCACCCAAAGTTGTAAAGTCTGTTTTCAACATAGTGTCTTGTACATCTCATTGTTGCAATGGGTCAACCTGTATCCTTATTTTAGCATTTTGTTATTTCCCTTCTGCTCCCCAAATTAGAAAAATGTATATACAAGATGCTGGGCACCAGAATCAAATACAGTGAGAACAGGGGTTATACCATGGGTGAAGAACATACAAAAGAAACAAGAAAATCACATAGTGCATTGTAAGAACATTAAAAACAACAGCAACAAAGATAAAACCTCTTTTGTCCGTATCTTGGGGTTCATTTTGCTTAGCATCATTTTATATGGCCATATTGTACAAACCTTTTAAAATGCAAATCAACATTAGTATATTTAAAAACAGCAGACAGAAAAACACTTGGGTCAGAGCATTTGGAAGGTACAGGAAGAAGTCAATGTTTAGGTTGCCAAACTCAGGCCCCAGGGGAAGATCTTCCTTCTAATCATCCAATTGGTTCGAAAATTATGTCTTTCAAATCAACAGGTGTTTATCTCATGAATTCCAAATATTATACTGAAGCTTAGAAATCTCATTGGATGCCATATGAAACTTAAGATAAAATACAATGAAAACTCTCTTGACACTGAGGTAATTATTTTAGCTTGCTTTACCGTGTCTGTGTGCCTGTGTGTAGGATAATATATGGACGATAACGTGTTTTATGAAATACTCACTAGAGAAACAGAAGAACCCACTTTACCCATGCTATTATATGGTCTCTCCCAGCATCTACTATTCTGGAGACAATTCAAACTCTTCTCAAAATACTGGGCATCACGGTCTCATCAAGACTCACAGTTAAGAAATCAGTACAAAATAACGTTCTGCCCACTCCAAGTATCCAATGTTCAGTATCTAGTAAATGCATAGGCAGTGAACAGTATAATTATATTACATATACTAAAAAGATAGATAAATAGACAGACAGACAGACAGACAGACAGACAGATAGATAGATATATAGATAGATAGATGATAGATACTGATTTGTGTTACCTTTAATATATCATTTAATTGGGGGCACATATAATAATACTAAATTACAGCTTAACATATTACAGAGAAAGCATTCTTTTTTTCTGTTTTCATCACTGCTTCATCTCATATAGCATTTATAAAATGCCAAATTGAAATTTACTTATATTTCCCTTCATCACTTATTCATAAATATGAATTTAATATGTACAGCATACCTGATCCCTTCAAGACACAATACTAAAAGTCATAAATGAGAGGTTTATATCAGGCTAAGTGAAACAGCCCAAAATCTTCATCAGATTCAGACACAAAGTCAACATGTAAAGCTAGGCATTCTATAATAGCAGACCACAGAGTTTTGTGGGAGAATAAGCAGTTGAGCTGACCATGAAATTTTAGGACAGATCACTTCAGTGCGGAAGGGTACCGGAGGAAGCACAAAAGTATGGAGGCATAAATAAAATCAATCTGAAAGTAAGCACTCCTTGTTCTGTTTATAGAATAAACAAGTTTGGAGAGAAAGGACAAGGTATATTTCGATTGTTTTTTGCTCTATGTTCTGGAGAACTTTTTAGATCCCTGTAAAATGTGTATGGCACACAAGAAACCCTGCATAAACGGAATTCAAATAAATAGCAAATTTCTTTATGTTTGTGCATGTGTGTGTGTGTGTGTGAGAGAGAGAGAGAGAGAAAGAGAGAGAGAGAGAGAGGGTGCTAGCGCTTGAACTCAAGAGTCCTTGAGTCTTTTCACTGGAGGCAGGAGCTCTACCACTTGAACCACCTCCATTTCTGGCTTTCTGCTGATTTACAGGTTAGTGTCTCATAGACTTTCCTACCTGGGCTGGCTTTGAACCATGATCTTCAGATCTCAAACTTCTGAAAAGCTAGGATTATAAGTGTGACTCACTGCCACTCAGCATAAATTTATTTTTAGGTGTATCATAAGTAAATAACAAATAAGTACAAGTTTAAAAAGATAATTATTTTCAACTAGCTAGAAAATAAAAATAATACCAGCACCATTCTTTCTACCAAGGATTGTTTTTGCAATTCAGGTCTTTTATTGTTCTATATGAATTTTTGGATTGCATCTTCTATTTCAATGAAAAATGAAGTTGGGTTATTGGTGGGGTATTGCATTGAATTTTAGATAACCTTTGGCATTTTCACGATGCTAATATTCCCAGGGGACCATCGGAAGTTTTTCCACTTCCTTAGTTCTGCTTTAATTTTCTTTTTCAGAATTTTAAAGTTTTCATCATAGAAGTCTTTCACTTCTTTAGTTAAGTTAATTTCTAAGTATTTTATTTTTTGTGGGACTATTTACAAAAGGAGTTGCTTTCCTGATTTCAGTTGCACTCTTCTTGTTATTGGCATACAGACCCAAAGAAATATAGGTCCCATGGTTTCCCTTATAATGCAATAATTAGTATACGTCTAGGATAATTTTATCAGATGAGCAGAAAACTCAAAAGCCATGTATTTATGACCATAGAAGATGATGCTAAATCGGCTGGGAAGATGGTTCAGTGGTGGAGTGCTTTCCTTGCATGCATGAGGCCCTGGGTTCAATTCCTCAGCACCACATAAGCAGAAAAGGCCAGAAGTAGAGCTGTGGCTCAAGTGGTAGAGCACTAGCCTTGAGCTGAAGAGCTGAGGGACAGCGCCCAGGCCCAGAGTTCTGGCCCCACGACAAAAAAAAAAAAAAGATGATGCTAAGTGAAATGAACCCCAAGATAAGGACACAAGAGGTTTTTCATTGTTGTTGTTTTTAATGTATTATGTGATTTTCTTTTGTTTCTTTTGTATATTCTTCCCCCTATGGTATATCCCCTGTTGTCATTGTATTTGATTTTGATGCCCTTCATCTTGTATATATGTTTATCTAATTTGGGAAGGGGAAAGGGAATAACAAAATGTTGAAATAGTCTGAGTCAAGCAGAAAAGGTCAGATAAGTTGATGTTAGGGATATGAACCCTAAGATATGTATTCAAATGTTTTTTTGTCTTTCATGCGATTGTTTCTAACACACTTATAAGATTATTTCTTTGTTGCTTTGGATGTCCCTCCCCACGGTATAACCCCTGCTTTCACTGTATTTGATGTTGTCATAATTTGTGGAGGGGAAGGGAAAAAATAAATCGTTTAAATAGGGATACAGGTGGACCCATTGCAACAATGAGACGTACAAGTCGTTATGTCAAAAACGAACTTTACAACTTTGGTGGGGGGGGAGGAGGATTCAGTGAGGGGGGAGGGGGAAGGATGGGAAGGGATGGGAAGGGGAAACAAAGGAGGAGGCTACAATGCTTGATAAGAAATGTACTCATTATCTTGCCCGTGTAATTGTAACCCCTCTGTACAGTATTTTCACAATAAAAAAATAATATACATACTGAAACAAAAAAACGTTGAAATAAAGACACAGGATAACACATTGCAACAATGAGACTCCCAAGACACTATGTTGGATGTTTTATCACAGCATTATTTACCATAGCTGAGATATGGAACCGACCCTGATGTCCCTCAGTAGATAAATGGATCAAGAAAATGTGAGATACACACACACACACACACACAATGGAATTCTATGCCTCTGTCAGAAAGAATGACATTGCCTCAATTTTTTAGGAAACGGAAAGACTTGGAAAAAATTATATTAAGTGAAGTAAGCCAGGCCCAAAGAAGCATAGGTCCCATGGTTTTCTATGTTTGCAATGACTAGTACATGTCTAGGACAAGCAGAGAAGGTCAAAGGCTATGGACATATGACCACTTGAGATAATGTTAAGCAAAATGTACCCCAAGACAAGGACACAAGTGGTTTTTTTTTTCTTGCTTGCTAGTGTTTTTAATGTACTTACAATGCACTATGTAATTCTTTTGTTTCTTTTGTATGTTCTTCCCCCATGGTATAACCGCTGTTTTCATTGGATTTCATGCCGGTGATCTGCATCTTGTCTATATATATTTGCAATTGGGGAAGGGGAAGGGATATAGTGGAACGCTTAGGTGGGGATGTAGGCTGACCCATTGTAACAACGCGATGTACAGGACACTATGTTGAAAATGAACTTTACAATGTCGGCGTGGGGGTGGGAGGAGTTGGGGAGGTGGGGAGGGCAGGGATGGTAGGGGGAAAACAAAGAAGGAGGTAACAATGCTTGCTACGAAATGTACTCATTACCCTACTCATTTCTATATATATATAGAGAGAGAGAGAAATGAATTTTACAACTTTGGGCATGGGGGTGGGGGGAGATGGGGAACAAAGGAGTAGGGGAGGTGTGGAAGGGAAGGGATAGTAGGAGAAAAACAAAAGAGGAGGTAACAATGCTCGACAAGAAATGTACTCATTACCTTAACTCATGTCTGTATGGCATCTTTACAATAAAAATTTTAAAAATAATAATACTGTGACTTGGCAAGGGTATCAGAGAAATAGGCATTTTTTGGTTGTTTCTTGGGATATAATCTATGAAATAATCACTGTCCTGCAAGGAGATGCACTAGCCAGAGATTAGTAAAGGGCATTACTTATTGACCTTAAGAATTTGGAAATTATTAATATCCAACAAATAATAAAGAACAGACTAAAGTATGAGTATAATGACTATTATACTAGATATATGACTTATAAAATATGATAAATATATTACAATACAGAGATGAATTTATTTATGCCTTATATTATCTGAAAAAATGTCTATGCACATAGAGATTTTTTAAAATCCTATGAGAATACAAACAAAATGAGTAGAAGGTATTATCCTGAGGTGCTAGATATAATAGTGATCAGTGATTTCACATAAAGCAAAACTGTTCATCCAACTTTACAAAAAGCCTGGGCACAGTTGCTATTTCCTATCTTGGGACAAGAGCACAGAACTTGATAGCACTGTACACACTTTTCCTTTTGCCTGTAAAAAGAAATATTTGGAAGAGGGGGAATGCCTTGTACTTTTTTTCCTGAATAATAATCACATGCTAGTGTGAAGTCATTATACTGTCTCCATTTTCCTAATTACTCCACCCATCAAGGCTAGGTGAATTAAGAATGTGTCCCACATTCTGAACTGAAAAGAAACCTATTGATGTTATCTATCCAAAACTGCCCTTTCAGTAAATCACTTTATTAAGGGTAGAAAGGAACATAATAACATGCTAGGGTATATGTTTAGCTATATCATAGCAAAATACAAAGTCAAGTTCAATTAAATTATCAAAATGTATTCAATTCTATGACATCATTTTAAATGTATTTTAAATGATATTTAAACTCCTCTGCATTTTTTTCAGTATTTATCAAGCCTTGTAGTTTACTGATTACAGGAGAAATATGGTCCCCCTTAACAGGCTTAACACCTAAGAAATAAATGTCAATTTCCATATGTACCATATGTGTATATGTGAAAAGTAAATTTTATTTAATCAAGCCATGTAGCAAAAATATTGAAATAGTAGTTCCCGAAAAATAAGATTTATCTGAGGAATCTTATTTTACTAAAATGTAAACTTTTCTCTTGGATGTGAATTCCATTTCATGACTTCACAGTATTTGGTAACTTTGTTAGCACAAAAGTAAGATTGTGTCATTATAAATTTTTCTTTGGTTTTGTATGTGTGCATGTGTGCGTGTGTGTGTGTGCACGTGAGCGCGCGCACACACACACACACACAACACATACACACACACAACACACACAACACACAACACACACACACACACACACACACACACACACACACTGTGTGGATGCTGTCCCTGAACATTTTTGGTCAAGGCCAGAACTCTACCACTTAAGCACAACTCCATTTCTGGGTTTCGGTGTTTAATTGAAGATGAAAACCTCGTGGACTATCCTCCTACAAATGACTTCAAACCTCAATCCTCAGACCCAAGGCTCCAGAGTAGCTAGGATTACAGGAGAGCACCACTAGATCTCAGCCTATAATTGGTTTTTAAAGGTCTATTTTTCTTTTATTTAACTAGTAGGAGAAGATAAATTTTAAGCTGGGGGGCGTCACACCTTAAACACATGCTCTTTAGGATATTTAAAGCTAATGCAGAACCACTATCTAGTCAAAAGTTCTGGTACATAATCATGCAGAAAAGAACAGGAAAACAACCATATCTTAATATTCAATACAAGAGTATAACTCAACTGTGGTAGAATATAACTCAAACTGTGGTACATGTCTAGATTGATAATGTCCCTAGAGGCCAATGTTCTGTTCTCCACTCAAGCTGAAGAACTACCACGAAGAGAGGGCTAAAATTTGTAGCTATCTGCATAATCTTATTTCCTTTCTCAACAGATCATTTTGCATTCACAGGTATATATTTTCATATATCCTGATCAACCTTTGAATATATTGTGCATTTATGAGGAAAAAATCCAATTTCTTTTTCTATGAAGCTCTAAATCCCTATGTTCCAGTGGAAAATATGAGCAGCAATGTTAAATTATACTAGCTGAATAAAATGTCCTACTAGTCTAAAACCATATGTTCAACTATGTCATGATTACGTCTCTAAAATTATAAATTAAATGGAATTTATTTTATTTGTGTGTGGTCTCCAGGATATGAATTTCACAAAATGAAATGTTATTTGTTCCAAAAGCACATCAAAGTTTGAAGGTTAGGAATCTACGTTCCATATATTATACACCACCCTTTAAAAGCTAAAAGGACATGCAAAATCTGAAGAAATTTTAAAACATACAATTTCTTCCAAATTTAAACAAATTCTTCATGCAATTTTCTTTTATAGAATCTAAACTTATTAGATATTTAATGTTAACAACTTAAACACATTATTTTTTATGGTGTTAAAAATACTCCAGGCATATTTTGCTTTTTACCAATAGTAATGTTCTGTCAGTATTTCTCATGTTTTCTTCTTTGGAAAATGTTGTAGTCTCAAAAGAAAATAATGCATGTTGCACACTATCACTACCACCACAACCTTTCCAACTTCCACTGCTGCAGACATTTCTAGCTGTTTATTTTCTATGTAAAGCGAACACATAAAAAGTAACTTTGATATTGTCCTCTTTTTGAAAACCAAATAGATCAGATGGATGTGGATCTTAGTTTCTTACATATAAACAAGTCTATTGGACAATTATCAAAACTTCAATGAAAGTCTTCATATTTCTACATTCAGAAGGAATCACTGAACTGTTGTATTGGACCTTGATATGTCACTGTGAGTTAAGTAATTATTTTTTCTTACTCTTTCCTGTTTCTGTTTGGAAAGGAACAAAGATAGAAGATGGAAGGAAAACAGCTCAAAAGGAACATAAATTGTTACTTATTTCCAGTTTAGAAACATCCTTCTGTACTTAAAGATGGCTTTTTTAGAGATGAAAGAAAATTTTATAACCACTAGATGTCATTGTGATGTCATTCAAATACTAATGGGTAGACTCATGTATGTGTATATGTGTATATATGTATATAAACATACATGTGTATACATGTATATTACAAAGAGGTATATGTACATATATACATATGCATGTTTATATATGTGTGTGTATACATACATATGTATGTATGTATGTTTATATACATATATAATGTGTATATACATATATACATATATGTATGTATTTATTTTGCATGTGTATATGTTTATATATAACATGTATATATACATATATACACATACATATACACACATATACATATATGTATATACATATGTGTGCATATGTTTATATACATATATATTTGAGTATATATGTGTATGTATATATGAGTATAACTAACTATATATACATATTTCACATATATACAGTTTACAGCAATAAAAGTTTTATTGAGTTGACATGGTTGTTAAGAGAAAAGATAGAAATAAAAGACAAATTACATGGTTCAAGAAAGGTGCTGTTTAATCAGGAAAATTAGAAGTGAAAGTGAATTATTAATAAAGCTAGAAAATGGATATAGGGTCAGTAAATGAATGAAATGACAAAGAAAATGAAAGTAGTATTCAAATGACACAATAGAGTTTAATATTGCAAAAAGTTCATGATTTAACCAGGAGTATTAGTGGCCTAAGTAGAGGAAAGTAAAAATCTCTAGTGTTGAGGTCCAAGATATAAATAGTGATGATATAATAGTGATGGCAGGCTATAAAATAGAAGTATATATGAGTTTAAAAGGAGAAGAATAAGCAATATACTAAATTATACAGTAAGCATTTGTAATCATTATCAACAGACAAAAGTATAGGAGAATAAAGTATAATTTAGCTAGGTTACACACATTTAAAAAGAAAATTTTATAAGAGAAGGGAATAATACATTTCCTCATATTTCTTTGGTTCTTGGAAATAGCTTCCTCTTACCTTATTTTCATTTTTTGTGGATACTCATAAAATGTTTATTAAACAAATGTGTATTAAATAAAGGAATGCTAGCCTCTCGGGTCTTATCTGTATTCATTTTCCACATATCTGTATTCA
Organism: Dipodomys ordii; assembly: GCF_000151885.1. Classification (NCBI taxonomy): domain Eukaryota; kingdom Metazoa; phylum Chordata; class Mammalia; order Rodentia; family Heteromyidae; genus Dipodomys; species Dipodomys ordii. The sequence continues at coordinate 1,224,960 of NW_012267313.1, read as the reverse complement.
GTCTCCACATATAAACCCTCTCAATAGTAGGAAGAAACTAATCTTCCTAAAATAATTTAAGAAAGCTAAATTATTTTCCCATTTTCCATAAAAGTAATTTACATTTAAAGACGTATAGACTTTGGAAAATGAACCAGGGATGAAGCCATGGTAATGTGTCTATTTATTTTTAAATAACCAAACAAATAATCTGAAAATCAGTTGAACATGCAGTCTCAAAAAGAGTACAAATGGCAAATGCATACATGAAGAACTGTTCAGCATCCTTAGTCATAAAGGAAATGGGAATCAAAATGTCATAGAAGATAGATTCAAGATAGATATCACAAAAACAAAAACAAAAAAACAAAAACCCAAATAGTAGCAAGATTTCAGGATGAGGTAAGGTGAAAGAAACTTTTATATACTGCTAATGAAATACAATGTTTTTCAGCTACCATAGAAATAAATATGGTGGTTTCTAAAAAGAAATTAAAACTAAAATTACTTAAATAATTCTGATACATCCTGAGTTTATATTCTAAACAGTATAAGACACCATACAATAGAGATAACTGCAAACCCGGTTTACAGCAGCATATTCACTAGAGTCAAAATATGAAATCAGTGTAGGTGCATGTCAGCCAATAAATGAATAAATAATACAGTATGTATATGTAAGTATATTTATAACATATATACGCAGTGGAGTATTATTCATCTATAAAAATAAATCTTGCCATTTTTAGAACATGGGTGAAATTAAAATCATTATGTCAAGTAAAATAAGAAAATGAGGAAAAGGATATATATCATGTTTTCTCTCATATGCAGAATCAAGCTGAATAAAAGCAAGATGAAAGAGATGAATGTTAGACAGAGACTGTTTGGACGAGGAACCAGCACAGTAGGGGAGTGTGCAAAAAACGGCAATGGCTGATGAACAAGATCAAAGTATACTCATGTATGAAAACAGAACAATGAAACCCATTAAGTTGTCTAAAAAGAAAACAGGGGTGAACAGAATAATAGAGAAGGTAACTGTTCAGAGCACATTATATGTACACATGGAAATGTCAAAATTAAATCTTTTCATGTAATTAATATATATGCAGAATATATCCTTAAATTTCCTCCATAACAGAATTATCAGGAAAGGTAGTTGTCATTTAGAAGGCTGAGGCAGAGCAAATGTGAGTTTGAGAGCCACCTGGCATGCTTAAGTCCATATGGGCTACACAGAAAGGCCTTGTTTCATAAAAGAAAGAAAAAAGAATGTATAGCTCTTCAAGAGAACACAGATAAACAGCTAAATAAAATCAGCAAAATAATCCATATACAATAAAAGTTCAATAAGTGCTAGAAGTCTTTAAAAATATAAAAGATTATGGAAATAAATAATAAAATTAATGCATTGAAAAAGAACTTTAGCAGCATATATAAATTCTCAGAAGAGACAGTAAACTCAAGAAGGGACCATTCCAAAGTATCCACTCAGTAGAACAAAAAGAAATAAAAAGAATAAAAAGCATGAAGAAAGTCTACAGGTCTTATGGGACCTCATCAAACAAACACACTTTTGAACAACCAATTGGTCAAAATAGAATTCAAAGGAAAACCAAAAATATTATGAGACAAATGAAAATAGAAACAAAGCCTACTAAACTTATAGTGTGCACCAAAAACACTTCTAAGAGAGATTTATAATGATAAATCCTTAGGCAAAATTAAAAAAAATCTCAAATAAATAACTGAAGTTTAAAACTCAAGTGAATAGGAAAAGAACAAATTAAGTGCTAAATTAGTACATTGAAAGAAATAACAAAAATCAGAATAGAAATAAATGTAGAAGAGTTTAGAAAAACAATGAAAAGAACTAGTTTGTTTTTTGTAAATATCAAGAAAGTTAACAAACCTTTAGCTGGAGTAATGAAAGATAACATAAATCAGAAAGGATAGACTTTGAATATAATACTGTGGAAAGAAAAGGATCATAGTAGACACTATGAAAAATTACACCACAACAATTTAGAAAACCTAAACTAAGTGAATAAATTCCTAGCAACATTCAATCTACCAAGACTAAATCATAAATTAATAGAAAATCTGAATGGAACTGAAAATAATAGAAATAGTAATAGAATTATTACTGTTAATAATAGTAAAAAAGTAATAGTAATATATTTAACACCACATTAAAAGGATCATACACCATGACTGAAGGAAATTTATCCCCAGGATGCAAGGAGAGTGAAACAGACATAAATTAATGTGACCAATCTCATAAATAACATGATTATTTAAGTAAATAAAGAAAAAGCATTTGACAAAGTTCAATTTTTCATGGTCATCACTTGGCATCATGATAAATCTAAGCATAAAAGGAACATATCTAAACATAGCAAAAGCCATATACTACAAACCCAGCATTAACATGTTACACACTGGTGAACAGTTATAACATTTTCCTCCAGAGGTAGGAATGAGTATGCTCACTCTTGTCACTTGTATTGATGTAGTTCTGAAAGTACTGTTAGATGACAACGAGAGAGAGAAAAAGAGAGAGAAACCAAGGAAAAGAACTAAGTAAAATTGTCTCTGTTTTCATCGGGCATAATGTTCTATGTAAAAAATAAAATAAAAACATAAAAACATAAGCAATATACCAATGAACTGTCAGATCTAACGAATTCAGTGAAGTTTTAGGCTCAATGCTGGCCTAAAACCATGATTCCCTCTGTCTCAACTTCCTAAATAGGTTGAATTATAAGCATGCACCACTGGACCCAGTCTAAATTCATTAGTTTTTTAAATTACTTAGGAGAAAAGCTTGGGTTCAGCAAAGGCTTCTTAGATTATAAGACCAAAACCACAAAGACATTTAAAAAGTAGATAATTTGGATATAATTATAAATTATTGTTTCAGGAGATATCATCGAGATAATAAAAATGCAACCCACAGAATAAGAAACAATACCACACACCAAAGCAAACTGGACCCAAACTATGGAAATAATTTATTTAACTCATCAATAAAATACAAATAACTCGGTAAAAAGGATCAGAATTGCACCATAAATATATACTTCTCTAAAGAAGATGCCGAAGTAGCCAGTGAGAGCATGAGAAATTGGTCCATGTCATTAGCTATCAAAGAAACACACATCAAAACTACAGTGAAATGCTATTTCACTACCATTAGAATATCTAGAATTAGAAAGGAAAGTAAAAGCCAGGAATCAGTGGCTCACACTTGTTATCCTAGCTATCCAGGAGGCAAAGACCTAGACAATCATGGCTCAAACAGAAAAATCTGCCAGACACTATGTTCAATTAATCAGTAAACTGCCAGACTAGAGACATGACTCCAATAGTAAAGCAAGAGAACTGAGCAAGAACACAAGGTACTAAGTCATTGACATGCACATACACATAAAGGAATACACTGAGGGCATGGTTGTGAACATTTGAATCACAGCACTGGAGAAGCTGAGGCAGGAAGACTCTGAATTTGAGGCCAGTGTGGGACAGAGAGGAGTTGGAGACCAACCTGGAAAAGATCGTGTCTCAAGAAAACAAAAGGCAAATAAAAAACCAGTGTTATGGAAGATGTTAAGAAAAGCTAACTCTCATATACTGCTGATGGGATTGTAAAATCGCATAGCTGCTTTGACAAACAGTATTGCATTTTATAAAAATATTAAATATAGGGGCTGGGAAGGTGTCTCAGTGGTAGAGTGCTTGCTTTGCATGTATGAGTTCAATTCCTGGATTCGATTCCTCAGCACCACATAAGCAGAAATAAAACAGAAGTGACACTGTGGCTCAAGTGGTAGAGTGCTGGCCTTGAGCTAAAAAGCTGAAGGACAGCACCCAGGCCCAGAGTTCAGGCCCCACGACCGACCAAAAAATTTTTAAAAATTTTAAAAAAAAAGTTAAATAAAATACAGCCAGGCACCGGTGGCTCACACTTGTAATCCTAGTTACTCAGGATGCTGAGATCTGAGGATCATGGTTCAAAGCCAGCCTGGGCAGGAAAGTCCCTGAGGCTCTTATCTCCAATAAAACACTCAGAAAACTGGAAGTTGTGCTGTGGCTCAAGTGGTAGAGCGTTAGCCTTGAGCTAAAGAACTGAGGGACAGCACCCAGGCCCAGAGTTCAAGTTCCACGACCCACAAAAAAAAAAGTTAAATATACAGTTGCTATGTAACCCAGAAACATATATTCACATATAATTTACATAAATATCCACAACAGCATTAGTCATAGTATAAAACTAGAAACAACATAATTGTCTGTTAGCTGAAAATTCCTTCCATACAAAGGAATACTATTTAGCCACAAAAAGAGTTAAAATGTTGATCAACCCTAAATCATAGTCCTTGAAAACTTACTTAAGTAAAAGAAGACAACCAAAATTATCAAACTGAGTTATTTCATTTGCATTAAATGTCCATAATAAGCAAATAGATATAGAAGGAAACTGAAGTATTTGCCTATGTCTGTGTCTAGAAGATCATAAATGTTATTTAAACTCAATTCTGTAGGCCTCAAATGTTTCATACTATCCAGAATTCAGGCTTGAATGAAAACACAATATTTTTATGTATTTCTTGCAACTACATTTTGCACTAAAGACTTTTTTTTAGTGTACGCAGAATGTGACTTGGTCTGGGACCACATAGATTTTATATACAAAACAGACTAGGGTAGAGTTGACTAGGAAAGTGTAGGAAAAAGTAGGGGTGGTTATTAGACATGGAGTTTCTTTTTGACTGATAAAACAATTCTAAAATTAATTATAGTAATGGTTACATAAGGATGTAAAAAGCATGTCAATGAATTTTATCTTAATACAGCTGTGATATTCAAGAAATAAAAGGGAATATTTTCTTATATTTTTTCCTAAAATAGTTATAGTTTAACTTCTGCATGGGATACACAAAACAAAATAGCTCCCATCCTTAACACCCAAGGATTGGACATAAAACCTCCAATTATCTTAAACTCATCACAGAGTCTAAGGTCCAGGACAATCAACTAAGCTAAAAAAAAAAAAAAACAGATACTGTTACAAAAATGCTAAAACATACCAGTTACTTACAGATTTATTTATGATATAGTTAAAAATTGAAAACATACCTGGGTATGGTGGTTTAAGCCTGTAATACTAGCCTACTTGAGAGGAAGAGATGATAAAGGCATGGAGCAAGGACAGCTCTGTCTTCAAACACGAGGCCCTGAATTAAAAGACACCACTTACTGCCCTAAAATATTGGATATTAAGATTAGGTTTTTAATGAGTTGTATACAGTACAGAATACCTTACATCCACCGAAATAAAGTGAATTTACTCTGACCTTCATTTTCTTTTCCATAGTCTTTTTTGGAAAGACTGGCACATAACAAGAGATTAAGAGAGAACTCCTTTGTGATTTGGGCCACAAAGGAGTTTTAGGGGAGATAGCCTCTGTTACAGGAAAGCACACTGTCAAACACAATTCCCCTTTCTTATCCCACATATCAAACAAATTTCTTTTGTCATATTGGGAAGGATATCAAGCCCTGGCACCTTTAGGACACAGGTAAAGGTTCATTAGTGATATAAGGCAAAAGAAAAACCCTCCTTTCCTTGTATGGGGGAAATGGACATGCCCTAAGCCAACTCATAGAGATCCCTACAGACATGAGAGGAGAAGGCTAATGTGAAGGTGCTCCCATCTTTCTAATTCTGAATCCTAACGGTGCCTGACACCAAGACTTGAAACAGAAAAGCAGGGAACACAACACAAGCACCAACTGAGTTTGCTAGCCACACCATGGCTACAAGCATAAAACAACAAGTAGAAGTATGAGCATGGTAGGGACAACCTTTCTGAAGCCTAAGTACAAAGCAAAACCTAAAGTGGATGGCGACACAAATATTGAAAAATACCCTTTGACAAACCAGCCCTCATTTTAAATTTGAAACCAATGCTAGAGGAATTTGAAAAGCATTAACAAAACCTAATCCTAATTTAATTGCTATTGCATTTCTTCAATGTCTTCCCCTACCTCATTTTCAAGTACAGATAAGTTTACTCCAATCTTTCCTACATATCTGGCTTTTTAACAAAAATTTGGGGACAGAAAAGAAAAAATAGAAAACAATGCCATATGAAGAGATAAAGCAATCAGCAAAAACAGGCTCAGATGTGACCCAGATGTTTGGAACTACAAGACAGAGAATTCAAAATAACTGTAAATAATATGCTAAAAGATTTAGAGAAAAAGTTGGATAACACACATCATCAGATCAAGACTTAAGGCAGAAAAATGAAAACCATTAGATATAATCAAATGAAAGTACTGGAAAAGAGAAACATTATAAGAGACAATGAATGTCTTCAATTGGCTCATCAAAAGAATTGACATACTCGAGGAAAGAAAAGGCGAAATAATTCAAGTCGAGTTGTTTAATAATAATAAATGATCTAATATATGTGTAATTAGAATCTCAAAAGAAGAGAGTAAACAGGGCAAAAAAATCTTTGAATAGATAATGTCTGAGATGTTTCCAATTTTAATTAAAGACATCAAGCCACAGATTCAAGAAGTGCACAGAATACTAAAGGGGGTAAATACCAAACAGGTTAAGAAAGATAAACAAGTGTCATCTCATCAAGTTAACAATAACTACAAAAATCATAAATGTATAGCTGGTAAAGAACTTATATTTCAGGTGTAAGATAACTTTTGCCAATAAAATAAATGTACTCATTGCCTTACTCATGTAACTGTAACCCCTGTGTACAGCAACTTTACAATGAAATAAAATTTTTTTAAAAATTTAAAAGGCAATCTGAATTTTAAAATGGGCAGATGACTCCAACAGAGATCTTACAACAGCAACATGAGTGACCAATGGTACAGGACAATGAAAATTACAATCATGAAGACATATGTGGAACATTTGAAATTCTCAAGCATTGCTTATGGGAGAGTATTATATCTACTTGGGAAAACATTGCTTATTCCTTTTAAAAATTGACCCCAGTATATTAGTTATACAAGTATTATGTTACATCTCCAAACTGCTCCCACTGTATTCCTACCTCTCCCTTTCTCTCCCTCTCCCTGTCCCTCATCCTCCCTAAAAGAAACATCCAACAGGCATTCTATTGCTTATTCTTAAAGTTAAAATTAGGTCTATCTTTTTACTAAATATTTCCTTTTCTAGTTCTAGTGCCAAAAAAGTCATGTATGTATTCTACCAAAAGCTCGTGCAAGAATGTTCATAACAGTTTTATTTATAACTTCCTCAAATTAGAAACAACACAAAAATGTCCATCATCCTTAAAACGGAAAATCTGTAGTATACTGCTTAACAATATAAAAGAAAGACAGAACTACTGATACATATCATCAAATAAATTAAACACAAAACAATGTTTTGAGCAGGATAAGAACCCAGATAAAATAGTAACACATTATTATACTTACCAAAAAAAAATCTAGGTGATAAAAGGTAGAAAGATACAGGTATATTTACTGGAAAGGATACTAATAGAAGACTTATTTAGGCGACTTAAATATTAATCAAGATCAAGGTAAGAGTTATATAGATCAAAACTGAACTGTACACTAAAATTTATGAACTTTATATAAATCACAATCATATACCCAGAATTTAAAAACTATAATGAAAACCTATAAAAATCCCAATTTTAATAGTTTAGTTTTAATAGCTTTATTGAGTTCTAATTGACCAATAAAATTCTGTATTTTTATGTTGCCAAAAGAATCATAGTTTAAAACAAATAAGTCATATTAATAAGAATGATCAATTCAAATCAAATTTTATTTTTAAAAAAATTTATTCTAAAGATGATGTAAAGAGAGGTTATAGTTACATAAGTAAGGTAATGAGTACACTTCTTGTCAAGCATTGTAAGTTACCTCCTCCCTCATTTTCTCTCACTTTCCCTCCCCCCAACTCCCCTCATCCTTAAGTTGTAAAGTTCACTTCTAACATGGTATCTTGTGAGTATCGCTGTTGCATTGGTTCACCCTTTGTCCTTTTCAAAGTGAATTTTATGTCATGATGAGATTAAGATTTATCATTGGGGACTAAGAGAATAACTAAGTATTTGAGTGTTTGCCTAGCATCTTCAGCTTAAGCCCATCATCACACACCAAAAAGGAACAAAGCCCAACAAAAACCACCATAGTTATTCTGTCACTGAATTCTTAAACATTATATACTCTTGCTCAGTCTGTCCTTGTGTCAATGTCAACTGCCCTTTCTCATTTAATATTAAATTCAGAAGCAAAACCTTGCTCATTAATAACTCTTCAGTATAAATATAAGCAACTATTTGGCACCTTTAGCACAAGTCACTTTACTAGAGATCAAAGTAGCACATGAAACAAAAGAAGACACTGTTCTCATGTTATGAAGATTAACGTTAAATATAATTAATGTCTTAATTTTGATTACATAATTGTTTAACTGCAATTGTGCAAGTACATCAGAGAAAAAGACATATAATGTAAAAGTAGGGAAAGTACACATTTTTTTCATCTAAAGATTCAATTTTAAAGTTAAAATTAATAGTTATATGTCCACAATAGAAATAAATCAGAAATCACAGACAAAAATTGGAATGTACAGCTAGACATAGTTTGATGAATTATCTCCTGCAAAACAAAAGGTTTTGGTGAAGTGGCATCTGAGATCCTCTCTGTAGAAGATGTAAGAATGACTATAATAAAAAGGGGTAAGAGCAGTCCAGGTAAACAGAACAACAAGTGAAAAGGCTTTATTAAGAAAGAAAATGGAAGCCAGCTGACAGTAGTCCACGACTATAATACTAGCTACTGAGGAGGCTGAGATCTGAGAATTGTAGTTTGGAGCCATCCCAGGAAGACAAATCTGAAAGACTTTGATTCCAAATTAACCAACAGAGAGCTGGAAGTGGAGCCTTAGATCAAATGGTAGCAGCATAGAAAGATTGAGGAATTGAAACCAGGCCAATGTTACTGAAGAGCAAAGAATAAATCTGATGACATAGAAAGGAACAAAATACAAGCAACAGGGAACCATGAAGTGCTTTGAACATTAGCATGATATGAATAAGTATGCATTGTGTAAGAACATTTGAGCCATATTGTGGGAAATGGATCACAGAGGCCAAGAACAGATACAGCAAGACTAGTTAGGAATCTATGGTAGGAGTCAGGGAAAGGATGATACTGATACAGTTTTAGGCAGGTTGTGATATGGACAGAGAAAAGACATATTTGAGATACAGTGAGAGTTTGGTAATTGACTAAATGCAAATTGTAAAGAAGAGTGATGTCAGGATTGGAACCCAGCTTTTTAGATTATGGTAAAATTACATATTGTCCCTCTAAAACTTCTAAAAGGGAATCATCTCTGTTAGAAAACATGGCTATGAAGATCAATATTAGACATCAGAAACTGTATTTGTGTCAGTGGCATTTTGCCAGCACCGCAGCAGACTGAAAAGAATGTTGTCATTTTAGTTCAGACAAATACTAATATAAAAAAGTCCTTTTCACTAAACAGAAGATGCTGGAAATTTAAGCCGTCTAAGTTTCACCTTGTAGATAAATATTTAGATTAAATTAGATAATGTATATATGACACAAAATTCAGATCTTTATTGCATTATACATGATTCTTTACTCACTACTTCATGAATTTCTCTCCAATTAAGAAAGTTATATATTTTTATAAAAGGAAACATGAATATGATGTATAGCTTTGGATCCCAAAGATTTTTCCTAAAAATCTATTGTATAAAGGTATGAGGTGCAAGATTTTTGATTTTCTAGAGTTGGGCATAGAGAATTCAATAGGTCAAGATATGAGGATAACAGAGCATAGGATTAAAAGTATACATTTGATTAAACTTACAGTGTAAACTAGTTTGCCCAGGCTGAATGAGACTGAACATTAATAAGGGAAAAGTAATCTCTCTAGAAATATCACTAGAGGGAGTGGTTCTAGACAAAGGAACCTCTAGAAATATTTGGAATAACTTGTGCTTAGTTTCCTAACTGAAGCCTAAGGGAGGTAAAATCAATCAATCAAACCTCATGGGAGCTCCACTCCCCTTCTAACAGTATGGATTCAGTAAAATTTTAAATTTAGACAGCCTCAACTGCACCTGTGAATAGCAACTACTGTTTCACATATAGTCACACATCTCAATAAAATGGCTGCATTAAAGAAATTAGAGAAATACCCTGTTACAAGGAAGACAGCGACAGCCTTGGCATCTTGCAAGTAGCTAAAATGTAGCAAATGGTCATGAGACTGTTATGCTATGGATAGAAAAAGAGATTTTTCCTATCAGAAAAATAATGGATCATTAACAGACAGGATTTTGAGAAATATCAGAAAACAGAATGAAAGGCACAACCTTTTCATGAACTATTCATCAACTGCCTACATAATTATCATACATATTGAAACTCAGATACTCAACTCCTCATTATTTATCAGACCATAGGTGTGCAAGCTATTTGATGTTAACCAAAACATATTCTCTGCCCTCAGGAAGCTTAAATTCTGGTAGGAGTCTCAGACAAGCAAATAAACCATCAGATACAATTCAATGGTTATTAGCATATAGTCAGTCTTCTTGCCTCTTTTATTTCCAAGTGATATATCTACCTACTAACTGATGCAAAGAAAATTCATACTTGTGAAGTACCATATTAGTGTCTGAAGTCCCAAAGTGGCTATAATGGACTACAAGTATGGTAACCAAGTAAGTATTTTCATATACATTATCTCTCAGACAGCTGAAACTCATTAGTTTTCTTGGGCAATCCCATGAACTACATCCTCCACCCAAACATGAACAACAGTAGGTCCTGACCTTAGTCAGAAAACAGACAACCAAATGTCCTGTATGTTATCCATCTGTGGTATTCACTACGACAACAAGAACCACTTCAAAAAATAATATGTGACATTTGATAAAATAAAAGTTGCTGGAGGGAAGAGACCATCAGTTCAGAAAAATTAGATCCAGCTGTGAAGAACTCAGGCCAGGGCTATCTGTAAATCGCTTTTTCCCTCTGCCCTGTACATTATAGCAATCTACTACAGATCACAAGAGCATGGCCAAAAGCCATATGTTTGGCATCATGTGGACTGCATCTGGTATTTTTTAAGATACAACTAAAAACGTTGAAAACACAATAAAACAACTGTCATTCACTTAGGCTTATGCTTATATGTTAGCTCATGGATATTTTTATGACAAATAAACAGTTGTATGAAGTCTCAGTTTAGTCACTTTCCTTTATACATTTCTTTCCTTGGCAAATTACACTTTGTCTCTCCTTTTGGCTTGGTGCAAGTGTGCATGTGGAGAGGAGTACTCACGTGCTACTATTGATGAGAGAACATTGCTGTATAAGCAGAATGAAACTGTCTCTCAAGGCAGATTCAGCCAAGTAGTCTAGAAGATCATAAATATTATTTACACTCAATTCTGTAGGGCTCAAATGTTTCATACTACCCAGAATTCAGGCTTGAATGAAAACACAACATTTTTATTTATTTCTTCCAACTACATTTTGCACTAAAGACTTTTTTTTAGTGTATGCAGAATGTGACTTGGTCTGGGACCACATAGATTTTATATACAAAACAGACTAGGGTAGAGTTGACTAGGAGCAAGTGCAAAAACAAGGCAGTTAGGATTAGTTAGGACTTAGTTGGAAGTGTGGCTCAGATACAAGAGCACTAGCCAAGGAGCAAACACAAGGTTTAGTCCCAGTTTCCGACAAAACAAAATAAAAGATTAGTTAGGACAAATTTTTTAAATTTTATTGTAAAGATGCTGGACAGATTACAGCAATGGGTACATTTCTTGTCTAACATTGTTACCCCCTCTTTTGCTTTTCTCCCACTATTCCTTCCCTCCCCTACCTCCTGTACTCCTCCCCTCCTCCCAGAAGTTGTAAAGTTCATGTCCAATATACTGTCTTGTGGGTATCATTGTTGCAATGGGTCATCCTGTGTCCTTGTTTCAGCATTTGTTATTCCCCTTCCCCTCCCCAAATAGACAAATGTATACACAAGACGCAGCGTACCAAAATCAAGTACAATGACAATGTATGTTCTTGTATGTTCCTCTATAGGGAAGAACATACAAAGGAAACAAAAAAGTCACATAGTTCATTAAAAACAACAACAAAGAAAGACCTCTTGTGTCCATATCTTGGAGTTTATTTCACTTAGCATCATCTTATATGGTCATATGTACATAGCTTTTGAGCTTTTCTGCTCATCTGACTTGGAAATTGCAGTTTTTTTAGGTGAAAAATAATAATTAATAATTTCTTATGGTTGAACCTAATATATTTTTTCAATTACCAAGCATATTCTTTTTGTTTTAATTCATGATTTCCAAAAGAGCTTTTTTTGTTTCATTTTGTCAGTCAATTCTGGGCCTGGGCGCTGTTCCTCAGCTCTTCAGTTCAAGGCTAGCACTCTACCACTTGAGCCACAGAGCTGCTTCTGGTTTTCTGGGGGTTAATTGGAGATAAGAGTCTCATGGACATTCTTTGCCTGGCTTGGCTTTGAACCACTATCCTCAGATCTTAGCCTCCTGAGTAGCTAGGATTACAGGCATGAGCCACCTGCACCCGGCAAGACAAGATTTTAATAAAAAAGAGTGCCAAAATTTATTTATAAGAAAATGATTTAATTAATTAAAATGTAATCAAAATTAAGGTTTTATATTCTAAAACTTTATTTTTTAACTAGGCACTTAATTTAACTTGTCTCTAGACAAATCAGTTATTTAAAATACGTGATTTACATTTATTTACAATTATTAAATTTATTTACAATTATTGTTTTAATAATGTTTGGTTCCAAAATTACAATATAAACTTCCAAAAAGTCTGATTCATTCAAGTGCAGAATGTAATTTTTAATTATACTGCTTCTGTCCTTGGCAGTCTCAAAATACATTATTTATAATAAATTATAGTACTTACCAAGATAGACTGTGCTTACTATACCTAAACTGAATTCTTCCAATATTAAAACCATGTCTTATTTCTCTTTGTGATCTTTGATCTACCTAGAAGAAAGTGGAACTAAAAAGGAAATGAATAAAAATAGATTATTCAAAAATAACAGGAAAGGTTAGTCAACTTGAAGACTGTTTTCATAGTGCATGCTATCAATTCCATCTCTAAAATCAATATCTAACTTTTTCTTATCTGTAAAATATAAGCCCTTTAAGATAGCAAAAGACATTATAAACAAATAGGTGCATAATGAATTCAAAGAGCAGTGGAAATTGACTAACATCTAATGACAACTGTTTTGAGCAAGATGCCTAACATAGGCAAATAGAAATGAACATGTTTAATGGGCACTTTGTTTCCTGAGTTATGTATCTTAGTCATTGGAACTTGGGGAATATATTGACAACACCTTCCTTACTGAGATTTCCTCCCTCATGGGAAGTTTGCTTTACAAATGAGAGACAGTAAATCAGTCTGACTGAGGAAGAAGATAGCTTTTGTTTCCTTCTTGACAACATTGATTGAATTTTATGTCTTGAGTGATAAAAAAAACTAAACGAAGATGAATTATACTTATGTAAATTGTGTGTATATTTAAAAGATTAAATTGTGATAGATGGCTTAAAATAATAACTCCTAATATTGAATCTCATTTCTAAGTATAGTGATTTTTACCTTTAACAAAATTCTGTACTTCACTCTTACTTGATTTATGGTAGGCATTAATTAATGAACTCTAGGTATTATTGATTGAGTTATGGCTATATAAAAGTTAAATTCTATTTATATAAAAGCTTACTCACATAATTCCAAACTTACTATTATTAAGCAATGTTTTAGCTTTTGTTCCTTATGTTTATTAGCATTGATTAGTTGTACAAAAGGGTTTCATTTTGACAAAGTACCTGATCATAATCACTCCCTCCATCATTTTTCCTCATATTCTCTTCCTCCATCCCAAATCAATCTCAACAAACTTCATTGTTCTATTTTCACACTTGTGCATGAAATGTTTTGACCATATTTATTTTCCTTCACACTCTCCACTCACTTTTCCTCCTCCCACTAGTACCTATTCCTGGGAAAGGACCTGTTTTACATTTCTGTTATTCATTAACTTATAGTATATGCTAATTGAACATGTTCTCTCAAACACAAAGGAGTTTCATCATAATATTTCACACATGCATATGCAGGATTTTTTTCAGGATGACTCCCTCATTTGCTCTCACTTTTCCCATTCCCTGTTCCCTCTCATTCAACAGTTTCAGTGAGTTTCATTCTGCTATATTCATTCATGGATGAAATATATTTCCATATAATTCACAAATTTTTTTTCCTCTCCACATTTAATTCCTTCAAATATGTTCCATAGATAGAATATTTCCTTCTCTATTTCTTAGTACATCAACCACAAAAATGGAAACTCTCAAATCTCAACAACTTATTTTCACCTCCAATCTACTCTTTTTTCCTCTTTCTTCTACCCAGAACAGGTATTTTTCTTCTGTATTTCCATATTGTAAGGGTTACATTTATTTTCTCCTTTAAGTAGTTCTCTCAGACTTTGCCTATAATGATTATAAAAGTTTAAATTAAGTAATTTGCAATCATTATAACTATATGAAGAGTATTCATTATAGATTACAGTTATATAAGGTAGTATAATTATTACTTTCTTATATCTCATTTATTTTCCTGTATATTTTAATTACCTTTATTTTCCTTATACTGACCACTTTATCCCTGTATTTTTTCCATTTTCTCCATAGAAATATATCATTTTACTCCCTCCTTTATATTCCAATCCAAGTATTATTTATAAACTACAGATGAACAAATAAAGTATGTAATACTGGCTTTGATAAAATGTACACTTACATATATTCTGTTTAAATTTTTCCATTAAAATACTTGAAAGTATATACACAAAATTACAAAGTGATTACCTATAAATTTGTAAATAATCTATAATTCATGTTAATTATATGTGATTTTTTTTTGTCTGTGAAAATCAGAATATTTACAAAATACTCTCAGGGAGCAAGTACCAGTTTCCTCATACATAAAATGGAGACATAAATAACATTTGTCTGACAAGGTAATTGTGAGAAGTAGTATCTAAGTAGGATCGAATAGCCATAAAATATTAATGTGTTTGAGGATGGGCTCTTGCATGAGTATCTGGAAGATAAAACCAAGAGAGAAGAGGGAAGCCAAGAAATGAGTGGAATGGCTGCTGAAGGCCAGGGAAGAAACATAAGTAAAGGAACATGTACTGTTGGGTGATATATCAAATTTACTATTTCAAAAAAATGCAACTTTTAAAGCTTTTCAGACTAACTCTAAACAACAACATCAATAAAAAAAAAAAAAAGGACAACCAGCTGGGCACTGGTGGCTCACGCCTGTAATCCTAGCTACTCAGGAGGCTGAGATCTGAGGATCGCGGTTCAAAGCCAGCCCGGGCAGGAGAGACTGTGAGACTCCTATCTCCAATAAACCATCAGAAAACCGGAAGTGTCGCTGTAGCTCAAGTAGTAGAGTGCTTGCCTTGAGCTGAAGAGCTGAGGGACAGCGCCCAGGCCCAGAGTTCAAGCCCCACGACCGACAAAAAAAAAAGAAAAGGACAACCAAAAGAAAAGATCCTAAAGTCAACATAGTAAAGCTAGGAAGTTTAAAAAAAGAGTAAATACTAAACATGTATATACAAGTGAGCATAGATGGGTGTAGTTTCTACATTAACAATAACCATTTGAAGATCCATATTTTCTTTCATATGTGGATTTTAGAATTAACTATAAACATACACATAAAAGGGTCATGATTGTATATGTTCATATATACATAAATATATATAATCAAATGGACTACAGTGTGGCATATAAAGAAATAAGATTCCCTGGTGTAAGACCTTTGAACAATTAACAGTTTAACAGAATGAGTATCAAGAAATTAAGCCTTGCTGTAGGGAGAGGCTAAAATGAGTATAAATGAAAAGAGAAAGCAATGATGGACAATTTCAATTATATTTTCAATTCATACATGTGAAAATGGAGTTAAGAAATGATGAGACACATGGTCTAAGTGGGAAATGATAGAAGGGGTAATTCTGATCAAGATGCATTGTACATATAAATGAGCATGTTAAAATGAAACTTCTTTGGACAAGTGTTTGAACATAAGAAAAGAGAGATAAGAAAAGCTACATTTGTAGCTTAAGATATGCTAGAATAAAATTTTAATAAATGATTTTATATTGATAAGAATTTTTTAAATGATCTCTTGACAACTTTAAGAGAGTTCTTAACAAATGAGAAGCCTGCAGAGATGGTGCTTTGCATGATAGCCATCAGTACTAGAAACAAGAATAAAATGTTGGTCAGCTCTTGAAATATTTTTGAACAAAAATCTTGAAATTTTGCAATTATTTACAAAAAAATAAATACCTATTAATTAGGCATCCTGGAGAAGCCTCATATTTATTAGCCCTGGAGCAAGAATACAAATAGAGTAAAACATACTTTATTCTATATTTTAACAGCGTAAGTCAAGGCAACTTTTTCTTTCTTTTTTGCTGGCTCACAGGGTTTGAACTCAAGGCCTTGTACTTGCTTGGCTTGCTTGCTCTGCTAATCCTCAACTATCTGAGTTGTGCTTCCAGAACAGTGTTTTGCTAGTTACTTTGGGAAATAAATTCTCATGGAATTTTCTGCCTTGATAGACATCAAATTGGACCCTTCAGGTCTCAGATTCCTAAACAGCTGGAATTACAGAAGTGAGCCCTCAGTACCCAGCAAAGCAACCAACTTTTAAATAAAATGTGTTCCTTCTGTCCACCTATTTTGACAAATATAAATTAATAACAGCAAGATAAAATGTGTAACCCTATACATTTTTACTTATTTATTTTGTCAGTTGTGAGGCCTGAACTCTGGGCCTGGGTGCTGTCCCTCAACTCTTCAGCTCAAGGCTAGCACTCTACCACTTGAGCCACTTTCCCCGCCCACCCTATACAGTTTATATATGACTAAAAGCAAAATATCAGAGACAACTTAATAGTAAACTTGAGCAGGTGTACTATTATGACTAAGCACTAAAGACCTAGGTCATTCATAAATTACATCTTTGTGTGTGTGCTGGTCCGAGCTTGAACTTAGAACTGGTCATTCTTCCTTAGCTTCTTTTGGTTAAGGCTAGCACTCTGCTCTACTATTTGAACCTCAGCTCCACTTTTGGCGTTTTTAGTAGTTTATTGGAGATAAGGGTCTCGCACACTTACTTGCCTGGGTTGGCTCCAACCTGTGATCCTCAGATCTTAACATCCTGAGTAGCTAGGATAACAGGTATGACCATCCCCATCCATTATAATTATTCATTTTTCTTTTCCATACCAACATTTTAGCAAAATTACTTTTTACATTGCTAGAAACAAGACTGTTACATAGTCTATACTATTTAAAAATAGACACAAATGGTGCCATATGGCTATAATCCCAGTATGTGGGAAGCTAAGGTAAGACAACTACAATTTCAAGGTTACATACCCTGGCTCAAAATACCAGTGTCTTTTGTGAAAGTTAGAGTTTATAAGGAAATGCAAAAACATTCCTCAGAGATGATTTAGGGGCATTTTTAAAGTTTAGTCAAATTGAGAATCTTTGTTATAGCTAACAATAATTTTCAAAGTTTCCTATATAATTATTATTACTCAAGACAAATTAAGAAAAGTTAAATACATTTTAATTAATAAATTCAACAAATACTAACTACAAAGTTCATGGTGCAGATAACATGTTTGGAGATGCCCCCACTAAAATTGCTGAATTCTTGAAGGAAAGTAGGATTTTAATAAATATTTTCTTAAAATTAACTTTACTTAATATAAAACATTTAGTTGGAAAGGTAGCTTAGTGGTAGAGTGCTTGCCTAGCATGCATGAAGCCCGAGGTTTGATTCCTCAGTACCACATACACAGAAAAAGCCGGAAGTGGTGTTGTAGCTCAAGTGGTAGAGTGCTAGCCTTGAGCAAAAGAAGCTCAGGGACAGTGCCCAGACCCTGAGTTCAAGCCCCAGGACTGGCCAAAAAGAAAGCAAATAAATAAAATATTTTGTTGCATCTATTATGCATTATGTGATGAGCTAAAGTTACGTCCACGGGTCACTCATGACCTCAGAGAGATACCTGAGACAAGATTCACATCCATAGTATTTAACAACATCTTTTGTCTTTTCTGTGACATCTTGAATAGCTTAGCTTAAAGCAGAGGAAGCCCCTTTGGCCCTGTTCAATATTAGAGACAACAGAAATGCCATTGCTCATCACAAAACTCATATGTGGGTAAGCAAAAAGAAAAAAGCCGGAAGTGGCGCTGTGGCTCAAGTGGTAGAGCGCTCGCCTTGAGCTGAATAGCTGAGGGACAGCGCCCAGGCCCAGAGTTCAGGCCTCACGACTGGACCCCCCCAAAAAAAACAAAAAACAAAAAAACAAACTCATATGTGGGCTTCCGGGATCTGGTCTCATTATTTACAACTCCATTCACAAATGAAGGGCAGAGTAGTTACTCTGGAGGAATGTATTTCCATATGAAAACACTTTATTCCAGCATCAGCTTGGACTCTGACTCCCTCTCACTCTCTTCTACTGATCTTAAATCACCTCCCAATTTCTGTTCCAAATTTTCCCAAAAGCATTTCTTCTAGCAGTGAGTCACTCAAGCAATGAACTTTAGGAGTTGCTAGCACAGCCCATCAACCCAGATAATTTTGAAATGATAGTGAAACTCAGATCTGTTCATCAGCTACTGAGCCTTGATGGAAATATTTAAATAAATCCAAACTTCAAACACCTCATCGGCTTGTTTTTTAAATTTTATTTTACTGTCAAGGTGATATACAGAGGGGTTACCGTTATATAAGTAAGGTAGTGAGTCCATTTCTTGTTGAAATGTTATCTCCTCCCTCCTTTTCTCCCACTTTCCCCTCCTCTCTAACCCCTCCCCCAAGTTGTACAGTTCATTTCCAACATATTGTCTGTGAGTATCACTGTTGCATTGGTATATATACACAATGGAATTCTATGCTTCCATCAGAATGGCCTCGTCCTATTCATAAGGAAATGGAAAGACTTGGAAAAAAATCATATTAAGTGAAGTAAGCCAGACCCAAAGAAACATAGGTCCCATGGTTTCCCTCATTTGTAATAATTAATATATGTCTAGGATAGTCTTAGCAGATGAGCAGAACAGCCCAATAACTATGTATATATGACCATATAAGATGAGGCTAAGCAAAATGAACTAGAAGATTTTGGAAACAAGAGGTTTTTCTGTATTGTTGTTGTTGGTTTTTAATGTACTATTTTAATGTACTTTTGTAATGTGATTTCTTTTTTCTTTTGTGTTTTTTTCCCCTATGGTTTATCCACTGTTACCACTGTGTTTGATTTTGGTAGCCTGGGTATTATATATCCTTTTTTCTGAATTAGAGAAGGGAAAGGGAACCTCATAAGATTTTTATTTTAAAAAATAAAGGAAAGAAAAAAGAAAAAGAAAAGTATTGCAATACAGTGAATTTTGTTTTGGGAAAAGTGTTTTATAACTGTCAAAGATTATCATTCTCAAGCCGGGTGTTGACAGCTCACACTTGTGATTCTAGCTACCCAGGAAGCTGAGAGATCTGAGGATCAAAGTTGGAAGCCAGCCAGCACAGACAAATCCAAGAGAATCTTATCTCCATTAACCACTAAAAAGCCAGAAGTAGAGGTATGGCTCAAGTGGTAGAGCACCAGCCTTGAGCAGAAAAGCCAAGGGATATTATGACACCCTGAGTTCAAGCCCCAGCACTGTCACACAAACTTGTACATGTACACACATATATACATATACACATTATAATTATATTTTGATAAAACTAAACTAAACCTAGACTAAAACTAACCAGACGATTAGCCCAGATAATTACATGATTATGTTAACTCATTCAATCACATCACTGTTGTTTTATCAGTTATGTGTACCATTACCAGTCATACAACCAGAAATGATTTTCAACAAATTTAACAAATCAAGCAACACTGAGCTTTAACACTAGGCTTACTACTGATAAATACTAGTAAAATGTTGGCTGGGATTCAAACCACGTTGGTTAGAGTAAACTAGGACAGCTTTCAGGAGAAGCAGAGGGCTTGTTAGTCGCACAATAAAAGTCAAGAGCATTAAATTCATCCAAAGGGATAGTCTAGCAGCACTGAAGGCCCATATCTCTCCTTAATCCCAAAGCACACATAATGTAGGCTTCATACTCACGAATGAGTAAGATTTCCTCTAGCGTTTTTTTTTCTAATAAACTTAACATTTTCCATGAAGAAACATCTTGTAAAAAGAAAGAATGGCTCCACAAATTAAAATTTAATCTTAAATTTTTACAACAAAAGAAACAATTATTTCCTGAGATTATATAAACTTTCCCTGTGAGTTTTATATACTAGAGGTTCCTTTCACAAGAAAACTACATAATCCATGGTCTTCACAGAAAAGACTTGGATCAAGGCTTTTCGCCTATTTATTGAACACAGTTATATAATCAGTTATAACGGATTAATTTTTAAGCATTAGTCATTTTTTCAAAATAGTGTATCACTATGTAGCTCAGGCTAACCTTGAACCCATTAAGCCGCTTAGATTTGCTTCAAATTGGCAGTTTCCTATAGTCTTCCAAATGCCTGGCTCTTTTCTGCATTTAACTTTTTCAAATCTCAATAAGAATTAATAGGTTTCACAACTAGCCCAATACCAGATACTGAAGGGCCAGTTATTTATCTGTGAAAAATAAAGAGAAATGTTGACTGTGAAATAACAGCATAATAAAATTTCTTTATGTAACATATTTGTATTTAAAATACCAGTAGCGGGGCTGGGAAGGTGACTCAGTGGTAAAGTGCTTGTCTTGCATGCATGAGGACCTGGGTTCGATTCCCCAGCACCACATAAGCAGAAAAAGCTGGAAGTGGCTTTGTGGCTCAAGTGGTAGAGCGCTAGCTTTGAGCTGAAGAATGAGGGACAGTGCCCAGGCCCAGAGTTCAGGCCCCACGGCTGACAAAAAAAAAATACCAGTAGCTAACCTTTTCAACTTTTTATCTAGACTTACTTATGACCTTTTCCCATAAAAATATGTAGATTTCCTTTTTGTTTAAAGAGTGAAACTATGGGATCAGGAATAATATTTTCTAATTGTCACATAAACCTGCCTGACATTCTGTACTCTATAGATCTTATTGTGTGCATCCAGCTCTTATTCTCCTCTTCTGGACTTTAGATTCATACCTTCATCTTAAGATTAATGACTAGTGCATGTTTTATGTATCCAATAATCATGGTGTAATATATCATGAAACAATGAGTCTTAAAGTATTATGATAAAACATTTGCCATAACTTTATCTCATTCAGGGATAGAATGTTTAAAGCCAGTACCTTTTTGCTGTTGTTATTCTATCAACAATGGTTGAAATAAAGTTAGTACTAGAAAGAAACTCTAGGGACATTTAAATTTTAATAGCCCTTACACGTGGGATCATTGCTAAGTGTAATATGAAATTGGTGTGCCATGGCGGTACTATAACAAGTACCTTGGAATTGCATCCACACTGGAAAATTCTAGAAGTGATCAATCACAGTTCAGCAGACAACAACTAAATGAATACACATAATTGACTGGGCATAGAATGATTAGTAGCCACTTGACAGATGCAGTGGGATGCAAAAAGCACAAAACTATCAGATAAAACCAGTACCATGCACTAATATTCAGTCCTACCCTCATCCTGCCAGGCCAACAGTTACAAGTATCTTGATGGGAAAGCTTAGTCTTTGTTCCCTTTAAACCGAAGGATGTGATCATTTGTAGCACTCAGACTCTGAGGGTGCTGGGTAGAGCCAAGCTGTTGCTTATTTGGGGCTTAAAAGATGGGAGAGCTTCCTCTGGTAATTTCATACCACTTCCCCCTTTGAAGGAGTTCTTAAGCAAATGTTTACCTTGTCATCATGTGTAACTTGGGAAATATGTTCTCAGTATTATGGGGTTATGTGCTCCCCACTGTGGGTTATTCACAAAATTTCCTCTAGTTGTTGTGCAAAGAAAATTACTGTGAAGGTTCTCCAAGGTTCTGGTTGACTTGTATTTGGAATAAGTCTCTTCTTGTTATTTGCTCTTTGACAGAAGGACTGGAAATCGTCTAGCCCTTGGAACAGACATTGTGATATTTGGATAGTGCTTTCAAAGTAAGTAGCTGTTAGCATGTGCTTGACTTATGCAAAACAAGTTAAAAGGTGGCTTTAAAGTACATTTTTTTAAATGTCTAAGTGTGAGAAAGGCCCCTAACAAGTCTCAACATGGTACATGTAGATTTACTGTAGGCTGGCTAAACATCTAACAAGGTACTTACCTATCCTTTTCAGCAATATGAGTTTAACAAGTTTGCAGAAATTGTTCCCCACTTTTCCTCACACACATATCCCAAAAGAATTGTTTATTTAAGAATCGCATCTTGATTTAAGTAGACAATAATACAATTTGCCTACTATTATATTTTACCAAAGTCTAAAATAAAAAGGTTTGCATAGCAGCCACCTAGGTCTACCTAAAGCCTCTAGTGACTAGCTTGAAGTTTTCTTTTAGAATAGGATGCTGAAGGTTAGACAAAGTACCAATTACATAAAGTTTTTACAATTAACTGAGGAGGTGCAAATGTTCCTAAAAGTATAAAACCTTTTCCTTCAATTACGGGTATTTCTGTAACCAACCCCACAACTTCAGCTTAAAAAAAATAGCAGTATAAATGTGAAATGCTCTGTAAATTGAAGTCAAGGTCAAAATGCTCTCTTGTTCTCTTCCACTTACTTTTCCCCTATTCTTCACAATAAGTGCAATAAGCTACTATCTTTGATTCTCCCTCAGCCTCACAGCCTAAGAAAAAATTAATTAATTGCTGAATAGGTATGTAGTTGAGTTACTACCTACAAAAACAACTTTTCTACCTAAAGATATATGCACACAGGCTGAACTGTGCACATAAGAGAAATTCAACTCATCATGGCTCTGTCAAAATGACAGCTAATGAAGCCACCATAGCCCCTCCTTACACATTCAGTAGCACCATCAATACAAGGCACTTATGTGCTCTTCTCTCACCTTTTTTTCAATTAATAGCACATTATTCACCATATGGAACACTTTTCTGCTGCCAAATCCTTTGATTAAGGGAAACTATTACATAATCTTCAGTTTGCCCTGAGGGAAAATAATGTATTGTAGTAATATGGCTAAAAACTGAATTTGTGTGACAGATTTAATTGCTGAAATTCTGATGCCTAAGAAATGTCCTATGCCAGGAACTCAGTTTCAGAAGGTGCTCTGGCTCTGCCCTGCTCACTGTTCCTAACTCATGAGCTGTCAACTGTTTCATGCTGACTAGTGGATGTAGCTGGCTCCTGAGTAGCCATCTCCAAGCCTTATGGACTGGAATAACAAGAGAGGCTGCTTTTTACTATACATCAGTGTAGTTCTTTGTAACGAGTGTTTCCACCAGCAGAATAAAACTGAGACAATTTCAGATCCCAAGTCAGAAATGTGTTTATGTGAAAAGATGCTAATTGCATTTTAAGAGGAAGGAAGCTATCTGGTATATTTTCCCAACCTGCTCCCCAGCCTCAGTCTTGAAATGTGAAAGCTACTAGGAGGAAATGACTCTTTTTCATCTCTGTACACAGCTTTTGATGGCTATTTGTTCTATAGAACAAAATCATTACTGTCTTATACCAAGCTTTTATTTCACTTTGTCCACTAACTTATTCATTCACTCACTCCCTATAACAAGCAGGATGCCAAACAGCCAAATCAACCTGGGCTAGTATCTCAGCCAGTTCTATCTTCTGGACATGTGTGTTATACTTATTGATAGTTTCCTTTGATGGAGTCATTTTGAGACCTTTCCATCATCAGCCAAAGCTATAATAAAGATCCATTCTATAGGATCTGAGCTGTAAAATAAACCAAATCAGAATATGTCTAATTTCCTAGGCTAAGTTAGAAAATATTGGTCTCTTGATATGCTTTCTCAAGTAAAGAATTATAAATTCAAATTTATCATAGAATTAGACTAATATGTAGTTAATAAAACCTAAATGCAGAAAAAGGAATTGAGTAAGAGACGAAAAGGGAAGGGATGAGGAAGAAAAGAAAAAGAAATCCAAGGAAATGAAAAAGAAGTAGTAGATAAGGAAGGAAAGTAGGCAAAGAAAGGACAGTTAGGTCCAACAGGCCCTTAGCCACTATACTGAATTGAGAGAAAAATATAAAAAAATGTGGAGAGCAAAGATAGGGTAGACAAAGAGGGGAACACTCCATTGTCTCTGGGATTGTATTTCTGACTGCAAGTCAGCTCACTTCTTCTTGTTCCTCTCTACTAATTGATAGCTCTCAAGATTTTCATCTTTCATATTGCCTTAATTATAATGTGGTTATTTATTTGTGCCATGCACATAAAGAAGTCATGGATTTTCCTACCAGTTCCACCACTAGATTCTACCTAATACTCATTGACATCTTCATCATAGAACTTTGTATAGATAACTTTGTTATCTTTTTGTTGGTGGTGGGTTGTTTTTTTTTTTTGCCATTCCTGGGCCTTGAACTCAGGTCCTAGGCCTTGAACCCAGGGCCTGGGTGCTGTCCCTGAGCTGCTTTGTGCTCAAGGGTAGTGCTCTACATGTAAGCCACAGTGCCACTGCCAGTGGTTTTGAGTAGTTTATTGGAGATAAGAGTCTCATGTACTTTTCCTGCCCGGGCTAGCTTTGAATTGCAATCCTGAGATCTCAGCCTCCTGATTAGCTAGGATTACAAGCGTGAGCCACTGGTACCCAGTTTTTGTGTTTGTTTTTTTTTTAAATACGGGTTTGTGCCAGTATCCAGCTTGAACTCAGGGCCTTTCATTCTGGCTGTGGTTCAGTTTTATTGCTCAATGCTAGTACTTTGCCACTTGAACTACACCTTTACTTTCCATGAAAGAACTTTTATAGAACAGTTATACTTCATTGAATTTCCTCACAAGAACTTATTCATATAGCAAGTAATGAACAAAGGTACTAAAAGAATACATGAAATTATTTGTTATGTAAATGGAGTCGATTCTGTCATGTAAAATCTAAAGTGGAACAGATGTAATATTTTTGTTAAGAATTTACTCAATATTTATTTCATGCTATACATGACTATCATAAGGTTGACTTACTTCACAGATGTGTGACATATTTGACCTCACTTGTTTTAGCATCTAATAAAACGAATTTCAAGCCATACCTATATTTGTCTTCCTTCTCCTACATTTAAATATTGTCAAGTATTGTCAAGCTATGAGTAAGATTTCTATCTGATGAAAACCAATATACTATTCCAAATCAAGTTTTACTATCTTAGTTCTAAGCCCAGAATTTTTCAATTTTACAGAGCTTTGCTACTATTAAAGAACATGCATACTCCCTGATTAGAATTACTTCAGCCTTTTAGCAATATTTATTTTCTATGCATTTTCTTCACTTCTTTCTACACTACTTAAAACAATTGGATCTGAGGAATAATAGAATCTATTTTTAAAATGTTAATTCTGTTTGAATGGCATTGTCTTCCGACTTTATGTTTTTGCATATGACAATCTACATGTTGTTCATTTTATCTACTCTGTATTTAACCTGTTACTCAAAAGCCTTAACTACTCATTGGAGACTGTTTCTCTCTCAAAATGAGACTCTTCTATTTGTTAGACTTCTTACAACAATAGAGGACTAGACCACTAATCAGGCAGTATGGTAGCTCCCAAAAGTGCCTCCTCTGTTTGCCATTTTCCAAATAGAGGATGAGTTCATTCTCCTCCCTGACTTCTTAAATCAGGGTTGGTTTTCTAATTGTTTTGTTCAATGGAATGGGGTAAAAGAAAGTAATCTGGGAATCCCATCTCAAATAAAGCCTCAGATCATGGTTTAAATAAAAATTAAAATCTGTCAACTGGTAAAAGTTAAAAGTCAAAACAACCTATGTGTAACACAAAATAAATAAATCTTTTCCTCTGTGAGTTCTTCTTTTCTTATCTCTTATTTCATAACTTTGAGTCTGTTGTGGAATCATTTCATTACTTTATCCACTAAAACATCTTCCAACTAGTTTCACTCTCTATTCTTAACTCATATAGTTACTCCTACATTAATCTTTTAAAAATATTTTTATTGTAAAGGTCCTGTTCAGAGGGGTTACAGTTGCATGAGTTAAGGTGGAATACATTTCCTATTGAGCATTGTTACTCCCTCCTTTATTTTTCCCCTAGGATCCCTTCCCTCCCCACCTCCCCAACTCCGCCCTCTTCCAGCCCCCTCCAAGTTGTAAAGTTGTAAAATTCATTTTAACATAGTGTCTTGTACATCTCATTGTTAAAATGGGTCAATCTGTATCCTTGTTTCAGTATTTTGTTATTTCCCTTCGTCTTCCAAATTAGAAACATATATATTCAAGATGCAGGGCACCAGAATCAAATACAGTGACAACAGGGGTTATACCATTAGGGGAAGAACATACAAAAGCAACAAAAAAAAAGCACATAGTACATTTAAAATAACAGCAACAAAGAAAAAAATCTCATGTACATAGCTTGGGGTTCATTTCCCTTAGTATCATCTTATGTGGTCATATGTACATAGTTTTTTACCTTTTCTGCTTGTCTGGTAAGATTATCCTAGACATATACTAATTATTGCAAAAAAGGGAAAGTATGGGACCTATGTTTCTTTGGGTCTGGCTTACTTCACTTAATATAATTTTTCCAACTCTTTTCATTTCCTAATAAATGGGTGGTGCCATTCTTTCTGATGGAAGCATAGAATTCTATTGTATATATATATATACACATATACACATGTGTGTATACATATGTGTATATATATGTGTGCACATACATGTGCATATCTACATATATATGTATATATACAATGGAATATATATATGATATATACCTATATATGTGTGTACTCAATCAACTTTATTTTCATATTTGAATTATCTTAGTAGTTATATTTTGCAACTACAAGTATTACAATACAATGGCAACAGGGATAAAGATGTATGTTTTCTATTTTCATTTAAACCATGGTCAATTTAACTCTCAACTCTTAGACATAAAATTTGATTCAAAAGCATTCTATGGACAAACTGCTTAAACAGGAATCTAGACATCATCACAAAATATGACAGGAAAACAGTCATAAAACATAATATTAATTTTCATGTATCACTTTGTCAGAGCAATGAGAAACAAATCTGATGTATTTCTCTTGCCCTACTAGATGGAAAATCCAACAGTAAAATTTTAGAATACTCTTTGTATCATATTTTTCTATGTAATTTTACACATAAATAACATTACTTTTTACTACAATAATTCAATTATGGTTTAATCCCAAATCATATAAATTACTTAAGATATATTATTAAAGTTCCACTTTAGTAGTTTCTGACCTATATAATAATTAAAATAAGCTTTAAAAGTTGATTTTAGTTCATTCATTATTCAATCTGAAAAATAAAGAATTACCAATTATTTCAAATTACCTAGATGTCAAGATTCTCTATGACTTGTACTCAGACTGTTTATATGACAATTTCCCAGGAATTTTAAGTGTTTATAAACATTAACCCTCTCTCTGAATCTTAGTTTTCCTTATTGTGACTGTGACCTTTATCATAGGTCTGAAATAGAAATTAAATACTCCAACAATGATGACAGAGGATGTTTTATGGCATATTTTTACTCTATCATGATTATCTAGTGTTAGTCCATTCCCATCACTGTGATAAATTACTTGAAAAATCAACTTACAAGTAGGACAGGTTTATTTTGGCTCACGGTTATACTACAAGGTCACTTGGTGCTGTTGCCTATGGCCTGTGGTAGACTATACCATCACAAGAGTGCATGGTGGAGACCTGTTCACTTATTGACAGCTGAGAAGTAAAGAGAAAGAAGACAGGGTGACAAGGGTCCTATGATCTCCTTTGAGGACATGCCTCTAATAAGCTAACTCTTTGCACTATATTCCAGTCCTAAAGGATCTGCTAACTCTCAACTCCACAGGCTAGGGACAAACCTTCAACACATCGACTACATTATAGTACCTAGGTATTAAATTTATTTTGTGTACTCCACACTATTTCTACAATTATTCTTCTTTCCAATCAAAAGATTGGATACAAAAGATTTGGAAGGGAATAAGGTAAGAAATGCACTATATGAATTGTCTATTTTTCTGCATGTAAGAAACTGGAAAAAAATTTACTCATTCACAAAGGAGGTGTTTCATGAGAAAAGTAATCTCAAAAAGAAAGTTATATTTAGAATAGATGGAGAAATGGGGATAATTCAAAAAATTCAAGTTCATATGTTCATTAGCACATTAGGGTGATTGAAAGATCAGTGGAGAGAGAAAGTTAGCACTTTAAACACTAGGAAAAATGGTAACCATCGTCTACAGTAAGTGGGAGAATCAGAGATCTTTAACAGATTCCACAAATAAGAAACTGAGGAAAGGAAAATTCTGTTAGAAGCTTTCTATGTGTAATGCTAATGAAATCTGCATACAATGCTTCTAAAAGAACCTTACAGTTGTCACCTATATTCTCCTTCAAAACAACTGAAGACAGGTTTCTGTTTCTTTTACAACACAGAATTGAACAGCAGGCCAAAATGGGATAGGCATCAAGTGACTTCTAATACTCATCCATTCAACAAACATGTAACTGAGTCTTCCATAAATGAAGGTAGCATATACAGTATAGTTTGTAGGGCCGCCATCTAAAATCCTATCACTTTAAGTTTAGTATCAAATGTCTTTTAAATGACCATCCTGGAACTAAATCAAAAGGGCATTTTTCATGCCTGTCGATGGAGTGAATGTGAGACAAATAACTGTGTGTTATTATAGTCCCTAGAAAAGTGCTGGATAGGAAAAGAGGAGACACAGTTAAATACAAAGAAATGATCCATTTTGATACAGGGTATACAAAGAACAAAATCCCATGTATCACTATTACTTCTATGTACTAAAACCAGAAAGCCCAAAAAGCACCCTTAAGAAGCTGCAAACCAAACATCAGCATTTATATAGCCTTCATGGATACAGAAAATGTTGTCAAAAAAGAGCTTCTATTGGATAGGAAAAATGAGGTTGATGGAAGACATTCTTGTATAAGTTGAAATACTTTGTCCTACTCTGCTTGAAATCAGATTCCTCAAGGATCTAGTTGATGCTATTGGAATTGTAAATGAGTAATCTTTGGAACCCTCATTACATGGTAATTGCTACTAGAAATACGAGAAAGTTTTAAATTACCATGATGAGAACAACATAACTGGGTTACGGATAGGGTGTCACTAAAATTGGTCAGAAATTTTAAGAGAAATGCCAGATTTAAAGTTTGTAAATTGACTGTCATAGACAAAAGTTAACATAACTAGAGCAGGCAGGCCTGACTGGAGCAAATCAACGAATATGTCTTCATAGAAAAAGAGGAACTGATTGTGGATGAGTTATTGCTATACTGTCCAACTTTTCAAATTGAATTTGTATGTAAACTTTAATTTAGAAATGTAATCAGTCAATAAAAAATTTTATGCAGGCTACATAAAAGTTATACATGAGTAAAATTTAGTGCCCAGTCTCTGTTTACAGTTTCTAGCCTCTAGCTCTTCCACATGGTAATAACCAGTTGATGAAATGCTTCTAATCTGAACCTAAACTGGTATGCTTGATATTGTGACTAGCATACAAAGCAGCTGCTTTCCACTGAGCAATATGCTATATACAGTTCTGCTGTTCACTAAAGAGTCTGGTGGCAAGTCCACAAAGAATTCTGAAACTTAACAGACCCAGTCTTTCCAAGTGCATTTTGTTTTTGTTTTTGTTTTTTTTTACCAGTCCTGGGGCTTGAACTGAGGGCCTAGGCAATGTCCCTGAGCTTCTTTTGCTCAAGGCTAGCACTCTACCACTTGAGCCACAATGCCACTTCCAGTTTTTTCTGTGTATATGGTACTGAGGAACTGAACCCAGGGCTTCATGCATGCTAGGCAAGCACTCTACCACTAAGCCACATTCCTAGCCCCTCCAAGTGCATTTTTATACTAACTAGAATTATATCTTTAAGATAAAATTTAAGTGTGCAAGCCAAAGCTATCCCAATGTCACATAAGAAGTATCTCTGAAACGTCTATCTTCTAGTAGTTTGTCTCTCACATGTGACTGTACACAAATCAAGAGAAGTGATTCCAGTTTGAATCTTCACTCAAAAAACTTGATTACAATTTTAAAACAAAAATTACAAGAGGTTTTAGGGGTATAACTCGGTGTTACAGTGCTTGCTTATTATTCATGATGACCTGACTTTGACCATTAGAACCACAAAAAAAGTTTACAGGGAAACAGTAAAAGTGGAAAGGACATACTTGCCTAGTGAGCACAATACCCTGAGTTCAAATCTGTTCAGAAAAAAAAAATAAATTCAGTATTTAGAAAGTTTATTGATGTAACAGTTTCTCCCCTTCAATACCAGCAAAGATAAACATTTCAATATTGTACTATTTAGAAAAAAATCTTTGGTTATTACTTAGGCTTATCTATTTCTAGAACTTGGATCTAAAGGAGGAACTTCAAAGAAAAATTACAAATCCTGGAAACCAGGTGTAATAACATTGAGTTTTCAGTACTCTCATGTCCATTGTTCAACCTTTTCTTTTTTTGGGGGGTGGGGTGGGGGTGGGTGGTCCCTAGAAGCCTCCACTCAGATCATGTCTACTGTTTCTGGTAGAAGCCCTATGTTGTTGGATCTGGTTTGGATAATGCCACCTTATATAAAGCAACTAAAAAGACTAAATAAAAGTTAAAGTACTTTTCTAGCAAGCTCTTTATAACATTTAAGAAACAATCAGTCCTTTTGTTTCAAGGACTCAGATGTCCAGACATGCATTTGGTGAGAATTTCATATGGGTCTAAAAACTGTTTTTAATGTTTTATTTGGTCTGTAAACATAACTGAAAATTTTGTTATTTATTTTGGTTTCATTTGGATTTGGTTAAACACGTTTATAAATGGAGAATGATCAAGGTACACTGAATGCATATATGGACATGTCAAAATGAAACCCACTTGTACAACTAACAGGCTAATTTTTTAAATATGGACAAAATACTTTTCTTCTCTTTTGTTTCTAAACATCTTATAATAGCAAAAATATAAATTCTAAATCACGGACACCAGAGGGCCAATAAAAATCCAACAAAGTGTTATTGGTGGACACTATCTTTAAGGAATCCGGGTCTTCATAGAAGTCTCTCATATGAGAATTGCCTAGTCATGGGCAAGTGAAAGAATATTGTACCAGGTACACTTGTCAAAGTAAAACATTTTTGTCTCAAACCATTAAAATTCCTTGACAGAGGCTATCAGATTTTCTTTGCTCTTGGGACAATAAGAAGCAGACTGGGATACTGTCAGTGAGCTCTCTATTGCTAATACCTAAGATAACCAACTTAAAGGAGGAAAATACTGGGCATAGCTCAAGTGGCAGACTGCCTGACTAGCAAGTGAATCCCTGAATTCAAACTCCAGTGCTATAAAAAAAAAAAAAATAAAGAGAGAGGAAAAAAATACAATTTTGGGTCCATGGTCAACTGTTTCCATTTTTAGGCCTATTCGATATAGAACATGGTGGGGACCATGGAAAGAGAAAAAAGGTGTTTGCATATAGCTAGCCAGTATTTCTAGCACAATTTTTTGTTGAAATTGTTACTTATTACATGTTTTTGATATACCTGTATAAGGTAAGCTGAGCATCAACAGTCTTACATATATGCTTACGTCATTTTTTTTTCTTGTGCCAGTAATGGGCCTTTAAACTCCAGGTCTCACACTATTGCTTAGCTTTCTTGCCCAAGGATGGTGCTTTACTAATTGAGCTACCCCTCCACTTCATGTTATTTGAAAACAACAGTTGTACAACCCTTCCATAAACAGGTATCACCATTTCTATAGGACGGTACTTGCTTTATTAAGATCTTATAAAGTGCTTTCAATTCTTCCCAATTATTGATAGGTATATTTCATATAAGGCCTTCATTGGCTGAGATACATTTCTTCTATACTGTTTTTTGGAGTCCTAATCATAAATGAACATCAATTATTAGATGATTTTTTAAAATATATTGACTTAATCATGGTTCTCTCTTTACTGTGTCATACCACATTGACTTGCATGTGTTCAAAGTAGTCCTTTGAGTTTTTTTTTTTTGAGGTTTCTCCTAGAGTATATTTTTCCATTTCTGATTTTTTTTCTATGCCACATAATTTATTTCATACCCATTTTCAACTTTTATCTGTATTTTTTCTTTTTAAAATTTTGGATTATTTTAGTATACTAAGGCCTAGAGGGATGCTGCAAATATTATCCCTCCCACACAATAAAGAGAGAGTACTTCTCTACTATTATTATCAAAAAGCCAAATATAGAATCTACACTTCCATACCACCACCAATAATAATAAAATACAACTATGCATCTATCAGAATACTATGAGGGAGTCTATGGTAATAAGACTTAATAGACCAAGTCTTAATACCCAAAATGTTTAACTTTCAATGAAAATATTCATAATATGTAATCAGCGAGATTCCAAATTGAATGATAAAAGTCAACACTAAGATAACACAGATGTTGAGAGTTATCATAAGAGGATTCCAAAGCAGTAACTCAAGAAAAAAATATTCCCATGAGTAATTAAAACTATGCTTGAAAATACATGAAAATAAAGTCTCAGAAAAAAAACAGAAAAATAAAAAATATAATAACTGGACAAATAATTAAAAAATCCCTTCAATAGGTCAATCACAGGGTAAGGGGAAAAACAATGAAAACAGTGAATAATACAACACAGAATTTAACTCATCTGACAAACAGAACAAAAATAGACCCAAAAAACTGTGTCATCAAAGTCCCATAATCAGGGACAAAATGACTTTGAGAAAAGGCTTTGTGTGACAAAATACAGGATATAACTAGAGAAATAATGCAGATTCACTTAGAGTACACAGGATATAACCAGAGAAATACATGTCATCATAGTCAAGTTTCTAAAAAAATGAGAGACATCCTAGGAGATAAATAATCTACTAACCATAGAAGAAAAATATTTTGAAATACAAAAGATTTTCATCCAAATACATGATGGGCAGAGGAAGTGATATAATATTTTCAAGTGCTGTAACTATTGTCAATTCTATATCCAATTACAGGATAGTTCAGTAATCAAGAGGAATCAAGATAATCCCAATGGAACCTAAGAAAAATTATCAGGAAGACCTAACCTAAAAGAATGGTTGAAGGAATCTCTCTAAACAGAAAAGATATTGTTTAGAAATATATAGTATAAAACAGTTACTAAAAAGGATTGGAAGACTCAAAACAGTAAGAATATAATCATTCCAAACTGAGATACAATTATAATTCATATTAAAAAACAATCTTAGCAAGATTAATTTTGTATACAGACGATATTATTCTAAAATTCATAAAGGCAAAGAAATAGAGTAATAGCTAAAACAGCTCTAAAAACAATCTACATAATTTAGAAATGCTATAGTAATAGAAACTACTTACTGATAGAAATATAAATCAGAGGAATAGAACAGAGTATAGGAATAGGCCAACATACTGTTATCCCCAAGTATGGCCAACAGAAATTTGATAAAGATGCAAATGAAATTCAACAGAGGAAAGAGAGTTGTCAACTAATGACAGTAGAATTGGCATTCACTGTTACATACCCACAGACACATATACAAACTTTTCCCTAAACCTTACTCCTTATAAACAAAAATGGATTAGAGATGTAAAATTAAAATACAAAACTTTCAAAATATAGTGTAAGAAAAAAATTAGAAGTTAGCTTTTGATGGATAATCCTTAATCTATAAAATAATAATAAATCAATACTTTTCTTCTTTAAAATTAAAAACTTAAGGCCTATGTAAAAATGTACGTGAAAATGTTCAACATATTAGCCAATATGGACTATGTCCCCCAAAATTCATACATTAAATCCTAACACAAAGGTGATAGGTAATATTAGAAAAGATAAAGCCTTTTGGAGGTAATTAGGACTTGAGTATAGAATCCTTCTAAAACAGATTAGCATATTTGTGGGATAGACCCTAGCCCTGTAGCCTCTTTCCTCCATGCCAAGATATTATATAAGTTAGCATTCTGAAACCTGGAAGAGGGCATTCACCAGACCCCAACCATCTGAGACATGGCATTTGGTATCCTTATCTCAGACATGCAGCACCATAACTGAGAAATAAACTTTTTTATAAGCGCCCCAGTATATGGCATTTTGGTATAGAGAACTCAACTAAGATAGAAGACATTTTGAAAATGCATATAAAAACATTGAAGAACTTGGGTCAGAAGAGTATTACAACAGACTCAAATGTTTAGGATAATGTGATCTTTCATGTACCACTAATGGAAATGTTAAATAGTATAGCCACTGTAGAAACAGTTTGGTAGGTTTTGGTTTTTGTGGGGTTTTTTTCAAGCAAAATGTATTCTTAACATTTGTCCCATTTATTGCAGAGATGAAGACATATGAACATGTTAAAAACATGTGCACAACTATTCATCATGATTTTATTTATAATAGCTAAACATGGGAAATTACCAAAATGTTCAATTAATAGGTACACAAAGTATGATATAGCCAAACCAGTGAACACTACTCACAAATCAACAGGAATTACTGTACAACAACCTGAATGGACCACAAGGATGAGAGAAAATAAAAACCCAAAAATCATGACTTATTATGACATCTACATGACATTCTCAAAATGACCTAATTATAGAGATAGAGAACAGTTATTAGTTGTCATTGCTTAAAATGGCGGTCAGCAGGGGACAGCATATATTTTAAAAAGTAAAATATTCCTGTGAATTAACTTCAGATGCTTCAGTACCAGAAAAAAATACGCATACACACTTCTCATCTAACCAGTATTTTAATAATCATAATA
Organism: Dipodomys ordii; assembly: GCF_000151885.1. Lineage (NCBI taxonomy): Eukaryota > Metazoa > Chordata > Mammalia > Rodentia > Heteromyidae > Dipodomys > Dipodomys ordii. The sequence goes on along the minus strand of NW_012267313.1, from coordinate 1,189,757 downwards.
TAAACTAATAGAAAAATGTTTTTATTATTTGCTGCCATCTAAAATAGTAAGTATAAAATATTCAAGAATATTTTCTTTGGCTTCTAACCTTTGCTCTTCTTTAGAATTACCTGTAAAAGGAAAAATAAAGATTCATATTATATGTATAGAAATCAAAACATAATTCTCAACAAAAGATTAATTAAACATGTATACAAGGTACAAGTCTCTGATTTGTAAAAGCCAATTTGGAGGGTAATCAGAATTCTTTCCCTTATAAGTGACCTCAGAACTTGGAAAAAATTATATTAAATGAAGTAAACCAGGCCTAAAAATACATAGGTCCCATGGTTTCCCTTATTTGCAATAACTAGTATATATCTGAGACAAGCAGAAACGGTCAGATTAAGTTGATGTTAGGCGAAAATGAACCACAAGATAAAGGCTCAAATGTTTTTTTTTTTTGCAACTGTTTCTAACAAAATTTCTTTGTTGCTTTGTATGTCCCTTTCCCATGGTATAACCCCTGTTTTCACTGTATTTGATGTTGGTATAATTTGGGGAGAGGAAGGGAAAAAACAAATTGTTTAAATAGGGATACAGGTGGACCCATTGCAACAATGAGATGTACAAGACCTTTTGTCAAAAAATGAACTTTACAACTTTGGCGGAGAGGGGGAGGCGGTTGGGAAAAGGAAACAATTTTTTTTTTTTGGGGGGGGGGGGTGAGAGGGTCTGGTTGTGGGGCCTGAACTCTGGGCGTGGGTGCTGTCCCTCAGCGCTTCAGCTCAAGGCTAGCGCTCTACCATTTGAGCCACAGCGCCACTTCCGGCTTTTTTCCTTTTTTGCTAATGTGGTGCTGAGGAATCGAACCCAGGGCATCTGGCATGCAAGGCAAGCGCTCTACCACTGAGCCGCCTTCCCAGCCCCTAATTTTTTTCTTTTAAATCAATCCTCTGTTTATATTTTTTTCCTACTATATATATTTTTTTTCTTTTTTTTTTTTGTCGGTTGTGGGGCTTGAACTCTAGGCCTGCGTGCTGTCCCTCAGCTCTTCAGCTCAAGGCAAGCGCTCTACCACTTGAGCTAGGTTTCTGAGTGGTTTATTGGAGATAAGAGTCTCAGAGTTTCCTGCCCAGGCTGGCTTTGAACCTCGATTGTCAGATCTCAGCCTCAGTATAACAGGCTTGAGCCACCAGTGCCTGGCTACTACAATTCTCTTAATTGCAACAAACAGCTAAAAAATAATCAGGGTAACTTAAAATGGCCATAAAGAAACTTTAGATAAACATCAAGGTTATATAAAGTTTCAGATTAGGAATGGGTAAACATCAATTATTCCCTAAGCAATGGTAAAGCAGTAACATTAATTTTAAGGAAAAATAACTTCATAACTGAAATCTATTCACTTGAAAAGCCAAACATAAGCTAAGGTTCCTGGATCAGGCAGAGGCAATGGCCCTGGTAGTATTTTTAAAGCTAAAGAAATGCAGACTTTACCTTTGCTGCAGCCAGAATGTGATCCTTGCTAATGATTCCACACTTTTTCTCACAAGCATTAGTCCTGGATTCTTCTGCTAATCGTTGAACAAACAATAAACAGTTCAAATGAACCTTTAAAAGAAAAGTAAAAATGAATTCTTAATATCAAACACTAATTCTAAAATAAGGTTGTTTTTAAAGATCCTAAACTATACTGCATTGCAATATACGAACAAAGTGCTTTGTATAATAGATGGAAGACCACAGAAAAGTATTTAAAGCATCACATTATATCAAATTTAAATGCCAACTATTCCTGCTTCTGATTCCAAATAAATGTATTTATAATGTAATTTAAATTTCAAAAAATACTAAATAAAAACATATCAGTGACGATTTTAGGCCCTTTTTTTCTACTTTTTACTTTCTGCTGGTCCTGGGGCTTGAACTCAGCCCCTTAGCACTGTCCTTGAGCTTTTGTGTCCAAGGCTAGTACATTACTACTTAAGCCACCTTTCTACTTCCAGCTTCTGGTGGTTAACTGGAGATAATAACCTCGCAGACTTTTCTTTTTTTTTTTTTTTTCTCACAGACTTTTCTACCCAGGCTAAGTTCAAACAGCAATCCTCAGATCTGAGCCTCCTGAGAAGTGAGGATTACAGGCATGAGCCATCTGTACCTGACATGAGGTATATTTTTAATCAGATATTTAATTGAGTATTTAAGCATTCAAAAATATAATTTAAGAATGATAAATTGAAATTTTTAAGTTTCATTTCCTTTTTTTATTAGCCAATCTATTGTACAAAAGGGTGCTTTTTGTTTTGTTTTGGTGCCAGACTGGGGCTTGAACTCAAGAGCCTCATGCTCTCATTTGGCTTTTTCCAGTCAAGTCTGGCACTCTATCACTTGAGTCACTCCTTTAATTCCTGAACTGAAAATTTTATGTACAAAGGTCAAGTTCTTGTCATTTGTGAATTTTCTTAATATATAAATCATTAATAGTGGTGAGCAGAAAACCATTAAGCAAAGAAATAGAGTGGATATATGGCATATAAGAGACAGTAGATAACTGCTTAATGGAAGCCAGGGAAGACAAGTAGGTCACCTAGGAACAGCTAATGAGCAAAGAATTTCCTTACCCTACCACTACACCTGCTTGGAATTTCAATTCCCCTTCTCTTCCATGCCACACAGATCCCCTCCCACCACAGAACTCACCTGACTATCTGGCACTTAGGCAAAACTGGATGGATATTGAGAAGCAGACTACTTGAAAAATGTTTGCCAAGCCAGATATACTGGCTGGTAGTTTTCTAGAGATCATTGACCAGTAATAGTTCTTTCTCCATTTAGAAGTCCCAGGAAAAGTCCAGAACAAACTACCTAAAAATTTATTCAATGTGAAATCCAGTTTGCCTATAACACCTCTATCACCACCATAGAGTAAGAGCAGTAGTAAAAGAGCCTATATTGCCTTTTCTTATAGAAAATAAGAAAAGAACATCAAGAAGAGTGCAAATTATTAGAAGTACTACTACTATTCCATAGGAGAAAAATGTTATGTTTTTGCTGTAGAGACCAAACAGTGGGAAAACTGAAACAATTCTAGAGTACTCTAGAAAAAAAAAAAAGGAAAATACTTCAGGGTAGCAATGGATGGGAAGACAGTGAAAAACCTCAAGAATTACAGGCAAAAGAGAAGTTAGAAAAACCAATGTATGTGAAGAACAATTGAAATGATTTCCTCCCCAAGACTATTTGTTAGCCATGGGTCTGTATATTTCTCTGAAAACTAGGTGCCTGCTTTAATAAACTGAACATGTGTTTTATTATTTGAATAGGTAAAGTATTAACTGAGAGCACTTTAGAGATCAATCCGGGTTCTCTAATAAAATTAAGAGCTAAAATTAAGAGGAAACTGGACAGTGTTTAGCACGGTGAGAAGAGAAGGGAGGGTAGGTGGAAAAGAATTTAAATGTTTTTTGTTGTTGTTGTTAAGAGAAAAATGCTCAAAAACGGGTATTTTTTTAGGTGTAGCTTTCATACCCCTTACCAACACAGAAAATCGCAATGTCAGATGTTTCTATTATTATTGAGAAACCATAAGAGAAGCCCGCCCGGTGCCCGTGGCTCCCACTTGTTAATCCTAGCTATTCCCTGAGATCTGAGACTTTAAGGTTCGAAGCCAGCCTCGGCTGGATAGTCTCTGAGAACACCCCCCCGCCCATCCCCCCCCCAAAAATAAAGCTGGGAAGTGGGGCTGTGAGTCAAGTGGTAGAACAGTAGGGGGGGGGGAGAGGGACAAACATTTCCCCGGCAGTCAGCTGACGTTACCAGCAGCCCCAGCCCCTTTTCATTTATTAAACTCCAGCTGCCTAATTTCGGCGGGTCCTGGTTCAGCTCGGCGTCGGGAGGGTGAAGCCGGGCCCGAGCCCGGATCCGCGAGGCGGGGTGCGGCCCCGGCCCGGGGTCGAGGCTCAGGCCGGCCCCGCCCTCCTCCCGCCCGGAGCCGGTCGACTCACCAGCAAGTCGCCGCGCGACACCAGACGTAGGTGAGGCTTCTGTCGCTTAAAGACGCCCTTGAGAAAGCCGCGGGGAGCCTTCCGCTTTACCGGCCTTCTCCGGAAGACCGTGGTCGACGGCGGCATGCTTCCCGTCAGACAGCCGGCTCCGAGAGCTCCCGGCCCCAAGGTTCGAATTGGCCGCCCAGGGCCCGCGCCGACGCGGGGCAGTGACGTCACCCGCGCGCGTCCCGGAACAGCCGAGGATTGGTAGAAAACTCCCACGGTGGGCGGATCCCGAGCGCTCTGGGACTTCATTCAAGGTCCCTGGGCCTCAATCCCTGCCGGGGTTTTCACTGCTCATTAGAAATAGGTTCCCAACTGGTGATGGGAAGCTGTAAAGAAATGGTATCAAATCAGGACAGCCACGCTGGGTCTCCAGGCTAATGCAGTCTAATGAATATAAATTTTATTTTTAACAGGATTTTATTTTCCAGACCTAGTGCTTAAACTCAGAGCCGGGGCGCTGTCCCTGGGCCTCTTTGTGCTCAAGGCTAGTGCACTACCACGTGAGCCACAGCACCACTAATGGCTTTATTATCATTATTATTATCATCATTATTATTATTTTATTGGAACTAAGAATCTCATGGACTTATCTGCCTGGCTGGCTTTGAACAGTAATCTCAGATCTCAGCCTCATGAGCCACCAGAGTCTGGCTAATCAGGATTTTTTTTAAGAACCAGAGCCTTCCATACCTGATGATCTTAGCTTACATGGCAAAATCATACATAAACATATCATTTAACTCTGTGACATTGTTTCCCACAATTGAGCAAATCCCCTCCTTGGTATCTGCAAAGATCTGAATGTTTGTGTACTCCAATATTTGTATGTTGAAACCTAGTCACAAATGTGATGAGATTAGGAAATGGTGCCTGTGGAGGTGAGGACCCAGCTAGAAGGCTGGGTAAATCACTGGTGCCACAAGGTGCTCCCTGAAGTCAATAATAATAGCAGCTGATCTTGGACTTCCAAGACAAGTTTTGGAGTTGGATAGAGGCAAGCAGAAAGGAGCCTTTAAATTTGTTTGCACTTTCAGGTGTTCTACAATGAAAATTTACAAGTTTTAAAATATGTACTTACAAGCATTTCAGGTATAGCAAGTATGAAAGTAACGATTTTAATTTATACATGTAGCAAATCTATATATCATTTTATTTAATCTTAACAAAACTATGACATAAGAAGGGTTGGTATGAACATAGTGCTTTTTTTGTATACAGACAAACGGTCCAAGTGTTTAAGTGGATATTTGGAAGCATTAACTCAGGTGTTTTAATTTTTAAGTATACTATTCTGTCCTTAAATATAAGTATACACTTACCATTTTTTTCTGAATTACTTTTCTTCTAAAATTCTACATTTTGTATACTTCTACCTTCCTTTATTAAAGAGTCAGAGCAAACATTAGGAAATGTCATCATAATCTAAATGTTCTATATATACACTGTTTAATCATTTTCACAAATGTAATATTCCTTTGCTTTAAAAGGTCAAAATCACAATGAAGCTATCAGAACTCTGACAGCTAAAGTAGTCTTCACCCAAAATGGAAGTGTCCTGAGGACCAGATAGTACTAAATTCAAAATCAGGGAGAGTAAGACAGAATTTTACTTGTTTTTGTTTGTTTGCTTGCTTACTTGTTTTTGTTGTTTGGATTTTTGGGTTTTGTGGGGATTGGGGTGGTTGGAATAGAATGGCTTCTAGAAAGATCATTGTTTCCCTTCTTTACTCCTGTTCATATATTCCTATGGTACATATTTGTCCTGATTTGTAAAGGGAAAGGCCACTTAGGGCAATTTACAAAATTAAATTTATTCAATGAAAACAACTGAAAATTTCATGTTTTTTCTCCTTTATGTTAATATAAAGACTTGGAGTTCATAAGAAATAATTGCAAGTACATTACATAGTTAGAATTTACACTTACACTAAATTATTAATATCTGCTAAAATATTTGAATTGTTTTTTCATAATCTGTCCTAAAGGAATTATTATAAAACAGCAAACACACATTTAAACATAGTGAAATATTTTCAAAAAGTAGTCTAAGATATAAATTTGTATACATGCATTAACATTATTATGACCATATTAAAATGAGGTTTATAGGAGTTAATAGCTTACTGGGAAATCTATATTAATTCCAAATGAAAAATAATGTCTATACACAAAAAGAAATTACTTCAACTCTTAAATAAAACATGTTCATACCCATAAAATAGGAGGAATCATCAAAACATAAAATTTTAGATAATGGAAATGAGTCATTCTTAAATTGTCTACATTTCCTATTAAAAATCTACTTCAATATGATGATATTTTATAGTTTGGATAATTGGTATTATGTAGTTTAAAATATTACCGAGTTTAGTTAATTAAAATACTTCTTTTAGAAAATTACACTTAAAACTTAAGAAAATATTGTTTAGTTTTTTTACTTGATCTTGCAAAATAATTTGATTATTTCATAACTTGTAATAATGTGGACATATAGAATATATTACCAAGTATGGTATTTCTATGCATTAACGTTTTTGGTTCATTTCAATAAAAATGAATATCTTAGGAGATTATTTCTTACCTGCTTTTTTGCACTCATTAGAAAAACATCATTAAAGGGTTACTAATTAAAACAAGAGGTAAGATTATTCCTGATTGGAAAGTGTTTGACATGTTATTTCATTCGCATCCTAAAATCAAGTTAATTATAATAATGGTTTAGTTTAACGTATTTAAAATGTATTATATGACTTTTTTGTTTCTTTTGAATGTTCTTTCCCCATGACATATCCTGTTTTCACTGTATTTGACGTAGGTCCCCTCCTTCTTGTATATATACATTTTTCTAATTTGGGTAGGGGAAGGGAAATAACAAAATGCTGAAATAAGGATATAGGTTTATCCATTGTAACAATGAGATGTACAAGACACTATGTTGAAAACAAACTTTACAATTTGAGGGAGGGGGAGGGGAGAGTTGGGAAGAGAAGAGATGGTAGGGGAAAAACAAAGGAGGAGGTAACAATGCTTGATAGGAAACGTACTCATTACCTTACTCATGTAACCATAACCCCTCTGTACATTATTTTTACAATTAAAAACATAAAAAACATATGATAATGGTTTAGGTTAAATAAAAAATGAATCTTCCAGATGTAGCCCAGTTGTCAAAAATTCTTGAAACTTTATATCTCTGTTTAAGCTTCATTCATCATTTGTGAGACATAGAATTGCACAAAATCTTGGAAAGTGCACTTTTCATTTTCTCAGTTGTCCAGTTGTTTACAAGACAAATTATTCCAGATTGTTGAGAAATTTCACATAACGTATATGGCTTCTTAATTAATATTCATAATTAAAATTTTTTACCTCAGCCAAGTACAATAACTTTACTGATCCTATAGTAAAACACTATTCAAAAGCCATAAAAATATTAAATATAATTCCATGGCATACATATGAAAATAATCATACATTATATAAACATAACAATAGTCCCAAAATTAATTTTGAAAATCAATACAATTTTAGTTGGCAAGATTTTGGGGGTAATGAACAAACATCCTAAAGGGATAATAATATAAATTACACTAGGAAATAAACATAAATGTGTGCTTGATACCATAGTGATGTCATTTAAGCAACAAGAAGTTTCCATTTTAGCACCACTGGATTGATACAATTATTGTTTGAGACAGTAATTTTTCTGAGATGCAAGGAAAAGGGGAATCATTTATATGTTCCTAGAGAAACTAAAGAAAATAAGCTGTATGCACTGCACATGCTTTACAAAACAAATTATTCTAATAGATTTTTGCCCTTGATATGCTGTGAAAACAAATATGAAAAGACTTGTTACTTAACTTTTTATTGTAAAATCAAGCGTTTTGAAACAGAACTATCTCATTAACTGAATTGTTCATACAGTGCAATAATGATATGTAGCTGTTTAAATTATTCGAAAAAATCTATGTGTATTAATATGAATAAATCCCTAAACCATAATGTTGGATAAAATGGAATATTCAGAAAGTTTCATACAGTGTAATAATGTATCAGTGAGTGCAAAGACTTCTTCCTGTAAAAGCACTCACTCTTTACTTGGGCCTTGCAGATATCTGAATGAGGGGCTACGACAAGATAAATATTTAGGATCTTGACCTCTCTATTTACCTGTTTCCTTTGCTGCTTTTATCTTTAGGTCATATTTGTGCTCAAATGCATGTTTATAATTTAAGAAGAATTTGATTAAAAAACAAACAAAATGTTTAAATAGAGATACAGGTTGACCCGTTGCAACAATGAGATGTACAAGACACTATGTTGAAAAACAAACATTACAATTTCGGTGGGGGGGGGAGTGTAATTGAGGAGGTGGGAGGGAAGGGATGGTAGGGGGAAAACAAAGGAGGAGGCAACAATGCTTGATAAGAAATGTACTCATTACCTTGCTCATGTAACTGTAACCCCTCTGTACAGTATTTTTCACAATAAAAAACTTATTTAAAACAAACAAACAAACGGGTATCCCTACTTTTAAGGCTGACATCATACCCAATAGATTAGCACCCACCAGCTTTTAAAGCATCCTTCACAAACAGAACGACACTTTAGTAGTCTTCAGGTCATTGCCCTAAGTCAGAAAAATGACCCAGTCATTATCCCAACTAATGCCATTTTACCTTTCTCACTTGTTCTTTTCTAAGTCATTCACTCCTACAGTCAAATTGGTTTGATCAGACAACAGGTTTGACCAATAAATATCTTGTATCAGTGTGAAACTACCTTCCCCTCTATGTAGTAAAAACTTTCTTACTGTTGACAAAGCTCTACATGACTAATCCTAAAAAAAATGATCATCCAGGCTATGACGTAACCAGCATCTGCACCAATGCCAGCACCTAACACTTGTCCTCCTGCCTATCCTATATACCTTTAAGAATATTGTTAGCAACTTGGAGAGCTAGATTTCAGTCATGAGACTGCTAGCATTTTTTAACCTTAGGTATGCACACTAAGAATAATTTTTTCCTTCTTTACCAACACATTTTCCATTTGAGGGTGGGGGCAGAGGGGTATGAATGGTCAGACCTGGATTGCTAGCTAGATGTATGGCTAGTACTCCAGAAGCAAGTACATCAATTTCAAATCTTACAGCAGTGCAATTTTACTTATATAATCACTGGACACAACCAACTTCATCATAATGAGTGTCTGTGCAAATGGAGGAAAAGATAAGTAAATTATAGAGCTCTAACTTCTCCTATTTGTTAAAACCAACAAAGAAAGATATTCACAAAGATCAAACACAAATGATGAAATATGAAGAACTACATAATTTCAATAATGAGCACATAGTCCTGTGGGTTTAAAATGTTTTGTAATTTAAAATATTAAGGAATATGCATAAAATTAAATACAGACAGAATTTAGTGCACCATTTATTATAATTAGAAAAAAGAATTATCAGCAATGAAAGGGAAATGAATATGTATTACATACAAATTACAGTACAAAATATATATTCACAAAGATAATACAAGAATAATGTAATCCTATGTGAGTAAGTATTCCATTTATTTCATGAATGTCCCCTATTCTACCAAGGGTGGGACATATTTTGACTTTTGACTAGACTCTATGACTTGCAAGGCTCAATGGAATGTTATCAAATATGGTACATAGGCCTATAAAGTTCTTTGCATTGCGACTTGCTCTCTTGTTCCTTCACCATAATCTTGACAACATGCTAATTCTATCTTCCTGAGGAATGTGAGAAATACCTAAAGAGAGCTGAATTTTCACTAACAAGACTCCTGCAACAATCAACTTCCTCAGAGGCCCTAGCTGACTATACATAGATACGTAAGAGAATCCAGTTAAGACCAATGAGCTAAAACCAGTCCACAAAAATGCCTTGTCTAACAAAGATTCATGAGACAAAAGTTCTTTCATGTTCTCTCTACCAAAACAGTAATTTACCAACAAGAATAGTGATTGGAAAAATGGCTGCCAAGAAATGTTTATAATTTAAATTTCTAACCATCATTATTGTTGGTAATTTAGATAAAAGGTCTAGAATAAAGCTCCTTTCCAATGTTTCTCCAAATATTTCCCTCCTTAATTATCTCTAACAGGAATTGTATTTGTATCCATTTACACTTAGTAAATGGATAGTTAGGCACAGTTTGTACATAGTTACAGTTAGTATATAGAAATCTATTTCTGCTATGAGTAGAGAGGTTATTTCTTGTGCAGACAAGCATTCATAGCATTTTCTTGTTCTTATATATGTGCATGTATGTATTCCTGAAAAGTGGTCCTAAATCATGAAGAGAATATTCTTGGTTATTTGGGTATGTAAAAAAGTGGAGGTTTCATTACTATTAGTTAATATTAAGTTACAGAATTCCTTGCAATATTACAGATAAGGTTTTTAACTGTCACTCTTAAGTGTCCTTTTGTTTCCATCTTATAATTAAAAGATTTCTTTGATTTAAAAAGATAATACTGAAAATTAAGCTTTTTAATAAAGATAAAAATTAGGAGCTGTCAAATGTGAGTCAATTTTTTTAACTCTGGTACTAGGGTGTGAACTCCTCCTTACATTCTTGCTCATCTGTTTTGCTCATGGCTGGTGCTCTACTACCTGAGTCATCCTCCAGTTCTAGCTTTTTGGTGGTTAACTGGAGGAAAAATTCTTTATATCTGTCTGTCTGGGGTGGACTTGAACCTGATCCTCAGATCTCAGCCTTCTAAGTAGCTAGGATTATAGGAATGAGCCTCTGGCACCTTGCTGGCTGTTAATTTACTTGAGACATAGCCTAAGTGTTATGCCTCATGCAGTTCAGATCATAAATGAACAATAGCTGCTGTTCAATCCTCCTTATCAAACTCAAGTTGTAAACTATTCTAAAAACTTTATTATTTCGCGCATAGAAATGGGTATTTTACTCATAGAAATGGTTAATAGAAATGTGTTTTAATCCTGAATTGAAAGGATATGACTTGAAAAAAAGTGTAGAGTTAGAAAATTTTCACTCCTACCAAAAACTAGGTACTTCTAAAATACATCATTTTAGGCAGCAGTTAAAGAATAATAATAGCATGGTGTTAAACAAACCTAAAAGTAACTTCCTTACATGAAAACTATAGATAAACTTTACTACTGCAGACATAAAAATTGGGAGAATCTATAGTTTGCTTGACATCAAGAAAACAAGTAAAATTTCACAATTAGCATTCATTTTAAGGTATAAGTTAATATGTATAGCTTGTATCCCAGCTCTCTATTAAAATTATTATACCTAGAAAAATTGGAGTTATAATTTTTTGCCAAATTTCTGCAAAGCAGGTACTCTAAACAAATAGCAGACATGTTTTTCTGTTTAGGTAAATGTTAATAATCCCAGCTGCTTTGGTAATTCAGTTATTAAGCAAAGACACTGTAAACTACTTAAAAAGAAACCATCTGGCTTGCACTTGTAAAACTGAAACCAATTAAAACATTTAAATGGCATTTTGTTTTTCATCTTAATCTGTAAAAATATATTTTGCAAGTTCCAATTAGTGGTTGACTTTTCTGTATTATATTTACAATATGAATCTGACTCAAATAAGTTTTAAGTTCAATAAAACTGTTTCTATAACTGATATTATATTAAGACATCAGATCAGTTAAACAATAAAGAACATTATATACAGATATACATAGACATAAAGAATAAAGTACACAAATTTTTTACTCATCAGGCTGGTAAAAATAGGACAAGATGTCTACTATTTTGTAAGAATTCACTAGCTAGGAGTATCCTATGATTATATCTTCTTAAAAAAACAAAAATTCAACAGCTGTACTCAGAAAATGCATGTTTTGTGTACTTTTCTATTTAAATACAAAAGTATGAGCTTTTCTCTTTGACACTGAAATAAACCACAGGTAAGCTTCATACCCCTTCTTTTCACGTTTAAATAGTAGAAAACACTTTGCTAAATTTAGGTTTCAAACATTTGTATAGTCCAAGTATACAACTCTATTAAAATTAGAGCTATTCCCCTAGATAGAACGAAGCCTGCAGTAGGTAAGAAACTCAAGTAGAGAGGAAAACTTTTTCTATTCTATTTCCTTCTTCTTCCAGGTGGTCTCTAACCTGCAGTTTACCACATTGCATTGGTTGCTTATTTCTACTCTGCTAAAGAAAGCTGGTATCCCACCTCTAACTTTGAGGCCTATCTGCCCTGTGGGGAAATGCTTACATCATATCTAATAAAGCATCAATGCTAAATCTCTCAACTATGTATGATATGACCCCAAAATAGCCAAGACACCAGGATGTCCAATGTTCAATGCTCCTGGAAGGAAGCTAGCATTTTGGGATCTTCAGCTATTTTGATCCAAATAAATGAAAAGCAGACAAGTTTAATGGCAACTGTAATGTTTCTGACACTAGAAGTAGCTTTAATTATTTTACAGGCATGGACAAGTAATAAAAGAAGGTACTCTACTCTTTAATATTCAAAGGACAGTAGCAATGGAAAAAGTAATCAGATATTTCAAATTTGTGATTTTTATAACAACGAAGTAATTTATGATCCTGTTTATGTCTTTCAAAGGAAATGAAGCATAATGTAGCAAGTTCAAATTAGATTAATTAATGGTTAATGGGATCATTGTTTCCAATTGCAAAACATGCATAACTGAAAGACAAAGTTATAAATAGCAAAAGCAAAACATAAGAAGACATATAGAACGTGAATTTAGGGTATTAGTGTTTAAATAATACACTATTTATTTGGGAAGAAAATCATTACACTACAAAACTGTACTTACACCCAAATGCCCCAAAATAGCTCTTTTCCTGATTATTTTCCTTGTCTGTCAAATGTGACCTAAAGAAACAAGAGAGCATCTGGATGCTAAATCCACCAATTCAAATGCCCCAACAAAGTATATCCAAAGGCATTCACACAGAGTGAAACCAAAGGAACACAAAGGCACAATTTCTATGTGCATCTGATCATATAAAATAATATTTATCGAAATGAACCACACGAAATGTTTGTTGCTATTTTGTTCTTTTCCTTTTGTCTTTGTCAGGGTAAGGGGAGTGGCAGAGAAATAGTGGTACAAAGGGTAAACAAATGCAGCAGTGACATTAGGTACAATGTTGATAATGAACTGTACAAGTTGTGGGTGGGCTGGGAGGAAAAAACTGGGAGAGAGCAAGGGAAAGAGTGACGTTGTTCAAAAGAAATACACTCTTTATCTGAATTATGTGACTATTATTCACACATAACCTTTATAATGCACAGAAAAAAGAACAAAAATATGTAGGACACACTATTCTCCAAGAATTATGCCATGAATAATATATCATTTATTCACTTCTAGTTTTGGCTAAAAATAAAATCCCTTTAGTTCCTCATGATTAAAAACATCAAATAAAGAACTACATTCCATATTTAACTAAGTAACTGACCTGGATTCTATTCCTTATGTTGCTATTGAATATAGTTTAGATTGTGACTATTAACATATAAGTAGGTTCTCATGAAGGAAGAGTCCATAGAATTAGTAACATAACTGAGATCCTGAGGTTTCAATAAAATTTCTCTCCACTAATTTTAATTCACTTACTTGCTCATTCATCACACATTAATAGGGCTTTATGATATAAACACTGTACGAATTGAAAACAACAGTCTGTATCTAGAAGGAATAATATGATCAAATAGAGGATAGCACCGGGCAACTTAGACCATTTGTTGATATGTGATCATAATATTAGTGGAAGTTTGTGTGAATATATGTGCCTGTGAATGTGTGTGTAAGATGCAACAGGTTTAGAGAAAGAAGAAGTAAAATTACCTGCTTTGAGATAGTATTAGGAATTTGAAGAAAGCTAGACAGAAGAGGTAACACTCATTCTGAGAATCCAAAATGCGCTGAAATTTCCCAGATAGAGAAGCATTCTAGGTATAGAGTATCACAGGTAGAAAGTAAATGCAGATATAAGAAATAAAGATGGAGGGGCTGGGAAGACGGCTCAGTGGTAGAGCGCTTGCCTTGCATGCTCAAGGCCCTGGGTTCGATTCCTCAGCACCACATAAGCAAAAAGAAAAAAGCTGGAAGTGGTGCTATGGCTCAAGTGGTAGAGCGCTAGCCTTGAGCTGAAGAGCTGAGGGACAGCGCCCAGGCCCAGAGTTCAGGCCCCATGACCGGACCCCCCCCCCAAAAAAAGAAATAAAGATGGAGTTGGTAACTAGATAATTTAGTTTACCTAACATGAATTATGAATGGCAAATGGCTGCTAGGTAGACAAGATGCTCAGATTTTTATCCTGTAGCTGATGGTTGGAATTGTGTTCAAGGTATTCTGTGTAATGATATAATATAGTCCAATTTTCAGGTAAGGCATGAAAATTTATTCTGGTACAGAAGTAACATTGGTTACCATCCTGCTTTTTGGGAGGATATATACCTACAGTTGTATAAATTAGAAGGATATATGTAGTGGTTTAAAGTTGGAAAGACATAGTCACATGTAATGAATATGACATTTAATATTTGTCTGACAGTCAAATTGTTTAATCTATCAGACTTAATAAAACATATCAAGGTTCTTTAAAAGGACCTTATATTTCTGATTGCAACATATTATTACAAAAACATATTTAATAATAATTATCCATGAGTGTCCTTAAAGTCCTTATTTTCCAAGTATAATGGAAAAGTATTCATCTATTCTATGTAAGCTTTAAGATAGTTTATCTTAAAAAAATAAAATAGCTCTGCCAGAATCTTAGCTTCATAGAATAACTTTTCTGGTTACATGAGTAAAAATGTCACAAATCAGATATAATAATGTACATTTTTAATTTATATTTTGTCATTCTAAGTAGAAATAAACATGCATTTATTACCTTTTACATGGTTTTATATTTCTTTTCACTATTCCAGATGATTGTCAAAATTATGTATCCTTAGAGTTTTACTACCTCCTAGCTTAGAGTTTTCTATCATTTTTATCTTAAAGTTAAAATGGTGAACTTGTGATATGTAAAGGGCAAGTACTGGTCATCCTAGTCAAACATGGTTTCTTGTGTCAATTATGATCTCTTACAGAAGCAAGAAACTTCACAGTAAAACAATATTTGTAGGGGCTGGGAAGGTAGCTCAGTGGTAGAGTGCTTGCTTTGCATACATGAGGCCCTGGGTTTGATTCCTCAGCGCCACATAAGCAAAAATAAAAAAGCTAGAAGTGGTGCTGTGGCTCGAGTAGTAGAGTGCTAGCCTTGAGCTGAAGAGCTGAGGGACAGCGCCCAGGCCCAGAGTTCAGGCCCCACGACTGGACCCCCCCCCCGCACCCGCACGCAAAAAAAATATTTGTATAAATTATCCAAATGGTAAACAATTTAACCGCATAACAACAAAAAGTCAAAATTAACATAGCTATTTCTTTATGAAAGTCCTCAGTTTCTATATTCAGAAGAGTACAAAACATCCCATTTTTTTAGATTTTTTAAATTATATTTATTATCTCTTTGGGTTATATTTAGGACAATTTGTAAGCAGTTGCCTAAAGAGTTCCATAACTGATTTGTTTTGTGTACATATGGCTTCTGGGGCTTGAATTGAGCTTTGTTTATAAGGCTAGTGCTTTGTCACTTGAGTCATACTTATACTTCTGGTCTTTTGGTGGTTAACTGGAGAAAAGTGTCTCATGGACTTTCCTGCCTAGCTGACTTTGGACCATGATCCTCAGATCTCAGCCCTCCTGAATAACTAAGATTACAGGTGTGACATATTGATACCCAGCTGAATTTTTTAATTTTAGGGATTCTAGTTCTTTGTTGTTTTCGTTGTCTTTTTAATTTGTCACTTCTTTCCCATCATGTCAGTTCTTTTATGGTAACTAAATGACTTGTTGTGTATCTCTAATTCATTAAGTATTTTTGCATTACTTTCTGCTCATTTTATTTTTCAAAGTACTTGGAACTTCCAAACAACTTCAAAATAATACACTCATTTTTAGATGGCTTTATTTTTTAATGTGAAAATAATTTGGGATATGTGTTATGAGGATCTTTCCAGATTACTCTAGGTGTCCTCTCTGTTCATCATTATGTTTTTTTATTTGGGGGTGGGAGGGTGCCAGCAGGAGGCCAGACAGGAAGTTAGTTCAAAACATATCCTCTAGGGCAATAAACCACATTTTTGGCATCTGAAATAAAGGCAAACTTACTATCTGTTTCTGCTCTACTTTGGTACAAATGTGTTTTATGACAAGTTCATACATTTGTATTTTTCCCTATTGTATTAGATTAAAGTTGTGTCCCATAGCACTATTATGTTTGTATTGACAAATAGAAACCACATTTATTCTGAATATATTTGTAACTAAGTGTACAATTCACAGATTTATCACTTGTTTTATGAGTTTATTTGGCTTGGCACAGAATAAATAATTGATCAGGTCTGTAGATTCCAGGGACTAGTCCTTATGCAGAAATTGAATATGTAGTAATATTCAATATCTCCCATTTGGTCTCTAAGAGACATATAGTTAGAGCAGAGACATTTTCAGTAGATGATTGCACAACTACAAATGCCTTTTTCCGACATTGTCACAGCTGAGGAGGTCCAACCAAATAAAAAACAGTTCTGATGAAGTGAGAAACAGAACAGCGGTACCATGCAAATGTTATTACATAATAAAATGCAGAGCAGCACATATTTTTTAAACTCTTTTTATTAAATGTATCTGAATCAGGAGGAAAGGGTGAAAAGTATATTCACTGATGATAAAAATTATTCTCTGGGTAATTTCAGTCATCTCATTTAAAACATATTCTTCACAAGTTTCTAGTTTTCCATGCATCCTTTTTAGCTTTCTGTCATCCAATCCAAAGTTGAATTCCTTTAACTTAATGAGAAAAGAGAAGTTGCAGGTGGAATGTTCCTAAACAGGCAGTCTAGTATCAAGTAATGCAACAGAATACTAAAATGAAAATTAATAGGCTGTCCTTGTTATTCTAGTCTTAAAATGTTTTTGAACAATTTATTGTAACCTGTTTAGAAAACCATTCCAATATGAATCTGTCTTGCCCACTGGGACCAATGCCAGCCTGGTGTCATGAGATGATGGGATACGTTAATGATGCTATCCCCAAAAGATAGCCAGGCTAAGTTACACTAACAACACTATACTAAAGGGAGGCTAGCACCTTGATGGCTTCAGAAAGTACATGCAGATATGTTTTTTTAATATGTAGTACTAGAAATATTGCTTAATCTTCTGGAATGTACTAATATACAGAGAGATTCAAATGTCAGCCTAATTTTTAAACATACATAAGCAGAGTTAGTACGTTCATGCCTGGCTACCAAAGACTTCTTCCCCAGTCTCTTTATGAACGCAACTGTGTGTCTGGGTGTATAAATATACATATATGCATATATATGTTTGTCATGTGTTTAATTATTTTGGTTAAATTGAGCCCCTCTAATTTCTTTATATTCAGCTAGGACATTTATCTTATAATAGGAAATTTTCTTGTCCTTGTCATTTCCACTCCAACCCTTAAACTCCTTTATTATTTGCCAGTAAATTATGCTGAATATTTAGCACATTACTTCATTTAGTCCTTACAATGGGTTATAGAATAAGTATTTTTCTGTGTTTTTAACTTATGAGGAAGTAGTGTTTCTGAGAATTTGGATCATGTGTGAGAAACAAATTAGTAAGTGTCCCAGGAGGTAAAATTTAAATTTAAACCTAGCTCCAAAGCCAAGGCTCTTAACCAATATTTCTTTCAAGTCAGTTAACCAATAACTTAAGGCAATATATTAGCCCAAAAGGGATATAAAAGTGATTATAATTAAGTATGCTTAATTAAAAAGATTATGATAATTGAATAAAACATTCATCTTAACCAAAAACAGTAAGAAACAATTTATTGCTCTACTGAGTCGCTAGCCCTAAATGCTTTCCTGCTCTTCTACATCAATGTTCAAAAACATTTGTGAGGAATATAAATCGAATCATACAGTAAATTTACAAGGATTTCTGTAATTCTATAAATAATGTTGATAATTTACACTTCTACTGTGTTGTCATCTACACAGGTTAAAGCCACACAAGACATAATTAGTATTCTGTTCCTTTGAAAGACTTTGTTATATGTTTACTGAAGTCTATTCTTCCAGCATGTATTTCCCATTTTACTGTCTTTTCTAACCCTCCCTCCTATTTATGAAAGCTTTTATAATGTCAACAGAGGTCTATCCAAGAATAGAAACAATAGTAATGGAAAAGTTCAAAGGAAGCAAGACAATGTATTATCAAAATATGTCACTTTGTTTGAATTTCCTGGTTTACAGCATGACAATTTCTAGTAGTCTCATGTCCCAGAGGGAGTTAAAATGATGACACTAACATATATAAATATAACAAGTAAATTCAAAGTCAGATGTATATATAGGCAAGAAATATTTGTAAACCCAATCTGTGAGACTTATCAATATCATGTATCTATCTGTCTGTCTGTCTGTCTGTCTGTCTGTCTATCTATTTTACTATAGCTCCATAATAGCATTTGAAGTTTGGTATTGTTATACCTCCAACACTGTTCTTCTGGCTAAAGATTGCTGTTACTATTTGGGGGTCTTTTGTTATTCCATATAAAATTTTGGATTGCTTTCTCTATGTCATTAAAGGATGTTGTTGGGATTTTGATGAATATTGCATTGCATTTATAAATTACTTTGGACAGTTATTGCCATGATGTTAATTCTTACAGTCCAGGAGCATAGAAAGTTCCTAAATCTTCCATTTCCTTAAATCTTCCTCAATTTCCCTTTTCAAATTTTTTAAAGTTTTCACAATAATAATTTTCATAATTTTTATTAATTGCTAGGTGGATTTTGTGTGGTAATTGTAAATGAGGTTGCTTTCCTGATTTCAGTCTCAATTTTCAGTTGTTGGCAAGCAGAAAAGCCAGTAATTTTTGTAGGTTGATATTAAACCCTGATACTTTGCTGAAGTTTTAGATCAGCTTTGAGGAGGAGATTTTGGGGTCCCTTAAATACAAGATCATGTCATCTGTAAAAAGGGATAGTTTTACTTCTTCCTTCCCTATTTGGATCCTCTTTATGTTTTTTTCCTCTTGCCTTATTGAAACCCTCAAAAATAAAACATTCATTGAAACAATAACTCAATTAATAGATGGGCTAATGACTTAAAGAGAGACTCTCAGAAGAAGTAAATATGGCCAATAGACATAAATATGTTCAACATCTATGGCCATAAAGGAAATACAAATCAAAACAACACAGATTCCACCTCATTTGTCATTAACAATGACAAATGCTGAAAAGGATCAGTCAAAAGAAAACTCTACTTTTGGTGGGAATGTAAGCTTGTTCAACCAATGTGGAAAGCACTATGGAGGTTCCTCAAGAAACTAAACATAGAACTACTGAATGACCTGCAAATTCCACTCCTGGGCATTTATCCAATAGAGCACACACAAGAATACACTAAAGTCACCATCACTATGTTTATTTCAGCATTATTTATCATAGCCAAGATATGCAAGGATACCCCTTAATAGACAAATGGATCAAGGCAACGTGGTATATATACACCTAATGTGCTAGTCATCCATCAGAAAGCATGATACTGTACCATTATTAAGAGAATGGAAATACTTGGGGAAATTTTTATTAAGTGAAGTGAGCCAGATCCAGAGAAACACAGGTTGCATTGTTTCCCTAATCTGAAGGGGCTAGAATGTGCCTATAAATCTTTGAGTGAACACACAGGGTGGTATGCAAGTGCTTACCAATGAATTAACTGATATATAATACACTATGGAGAGTACAAATAGTATAATTCTTCAGACTGACTAAGTCAAAGCTTAACAAAGTACACCAGGAAATGGATACTTACAAGGGGTGGGGGGGGGATGGCAAGGAGAGAGGGGTAGAAGATTGAAAGGAGGAAGGGTCTAGAATGCTGACAGGAATGCATTGTATACACCACAGAATTCTGAAAAATAAAAAGGTAAATGACAGAATAAAAAATATGCACAATGTACATTTCTGATGAAGGATTTTCATACAGAATAAAGTCTTCCTATAACAGTACTATGATAACAAAACTTGAATTAAAATTAGACAAAGTATTTTGCAAAAGAAGAAACCAGACAGTATGAACACAAAATAATGCTGAAAACCCTTGTCTTTAAGTATATGGCTAAGGCAGAGCTGGGAAGGCTTGCATACAATAATAAAATGAGAACTTGGGATCAACTAGATATGTTTGAAGCACTTAATTGATTTGGAGATAACCCAGGTATGTAAACATTTTTCAAAACATATGATATATAATATAAATACAATGTAAATATAAAATATAATATACATTATTCATATATTATAAGTAAAATAAATAAATTTATTGATATTTATATATTTGTGTTATGCATAATATATGTGAGTATTGTTTTCATATTGTATTTAAATACTGAAATATATTTTATTTACAATAAAGATATACTATATTAAAATCTTCATTTTTATATGTATTTATTTTGTGTAATTCATTTTATGTGATATACCCCTTAAACTTTTACTTTTTTGAAATACATTAAATACAAGAAAGTCAAGTATGAAGATGATTTGGAGAAAGCATTGCCAAGAGGCAAAAGAAAACCTAGAAGAATATAAACATCAGACCTCTCTGGAACACCACCATATTCTGCTATGATCATTCATTTGCAATAAGGAGAAGTTCTGGGAGTTTCTACCAGTTTTCAAAGCTCTGGCATAATGTAAGCACTACAGAATGTGCTCTGATCATCTTGCTTCTTGCTTTCTCTGACACAAAGAACCATCTTGGCACCAAAAATTCTAAACATGAGAGTAAAGGCTAAATAATGTCCACAGGGGACTCTTTGACCAATACTGTGTAAGAAATATTGAACACATGCAGTTAGTTTCAAAATGTAGTATATATCCTCCCACAGATATTGCTAACTTAATAAAGTTGTTTTCTTCATCCTTCCTTATTTTACCTTTTGGTTCCTTACTCTTTCTTTAGAATCATTTTATCCCACAACTTTTTGGGTAAGCTTTAATGTCAGAGTTTTGCTATATACACACCTTATTGTTTATCAGTAGCCAACCATAAGACTTTCAATTATTGGCAATAATTAATAATACTGTATAATAATGATATAATAATAATGTGATATGTTGATATTGGGCTGGACCCAGTAATTATTATTAAACCACCTTTCCGTATATGATTCAATGCTCTGAAGGATATAAATTGAAAAATAGAACAAGTTCTTAACATTTAGTCTCAGAATTTCCCTAGCTAAAAATATAACAAGTTCTTTACATTTAGACTCAGAACTGCCCTAGCTCCTTGTGTTGACTCCAATCAATGCAAAGTTCAGATTTGAATTTCCTAACATGTTCAAATATGGATACTAATAAATGAAACAGCAGTTGCTATTCTTAGACCTATAATAATGGGTGTCTATCAGCTATCTCTGTTGGCACGTCATTCCAGTTAATATTCTCATCATTGTAACAGGTTCTGCCATTTAGCAGGTGTTCCTTGCTTTAAGACGAGACTAAACTTGAAAAAAAAATGAAAGCAAAACTTCCCAAGGTATCTGTAGTCTCCAGAAATAAGAATGTATTTGGCAAGAATAAGTATGTGCTGGCAATACAACTCTTCTCCTGTTTCAATGACAAAATTGAAACCACATTTCCATGGGGTGCAAACACTGATTGCTATATGTTCTTATAAACAGAGAGCTACAAACAGTACTGCAGAATTCTCTTGATCCTCTTTCACTTTTATGTGAAGTCCAAAAATATATCAATTAAAGGAAGCTTCTGAATTCAATTCCAAAAGCAGACAGGGACCCATATGTCAAGAGTGAAGACAGAACATACTGTAGGTAAAGTAAAAACAAACAAAGCACACTTGTGTTCAATTTGAAAGACTTAAAATGATTATTCACTAACAAGTATAAAGTGAATAAACATAAATCAGAGGTTATCTCCAAGTTGTTTTCAATGGGAGATTTGTTTCTTTCTCTCTTCTCTCCCTTCACCAATGATCTGATGTGGCCATTCAGTCCAAGGTATCAATTTTCCTCTTAATTCCTCTCCAATTAATTTTCTAGGAGCATTACCATTACCAATGAGGCACAACACTATTTAGCTCCAGCCCTCAGCATCTTCAGTTCCCACGATGCTACAGTCACACTGAATATTTTTCAGTTCCTCAAGTGCTCCTTGGTGTCTTCCCATAGGCCACTAGGAGATATTATTCCTTTTACCTGAAAAACCATTTACCTATCAGAGTTCACTTGGAAAGCTTGTATAATCTAATTTCAAAGGCAGTCCAGGAAGATGACTCCCACTTCAAGATATTCTCAAATGTTTATCTTTGCAAGTCTCTAACTCCATTCTTTAAAACTTCATAGTACTTTCTACTAAAACCAAAAGGTAATTTGAAATTATTCATTTAATGATGTAACCATTGTCTTGTGGGTGTCAGCATATTGTCTGAGTTGTATCTAGGGTTTGCAGTCTATCTGCTACAACAAAATCTAAATGGGCTCTAAACCCATAACTTCTTCATAAATGCAAATAACCATTCTAAAGATTGTATTCTGTAGTTTCTAGGACCCAAAGATGACTACTATCAATTTATCCATTTCATTTTGAGATATGTATGCCACTCTCCTATGCAGAATTGGAATTTATTCCCTTTCATTTCAAACTAGGATGTCATGTGCTACTTGAACCAACAAAATGCAGCAGGTGTGGCTTACGGGGACTGCTGAGCTGGAGTAACTTCTTTCCTTCCTTTGAGAATACAGACTCTCCAGACACTGCCACCTGGAGTCACCCAATATGCTATAAAAAGACAAAGATGCAAATAAAAGCCAGCGCAGGAGAATGGAAGCACTCAGGCTGACAGTCCAGCTGTCTTCAGTTGACAGTCAACCTCCCAAACCAGCCATGTGAGTGAACATCTTGTGTTTTCCAGCTTGATAGAAACCCAAGTAGGTTTCATAAAAGGTGTCACACAAAAAAGAAGAGACTAGCTGACCACAGTTGATTCATAGAGTGTAGATAGATAGTAAGATGGTGTTCGTATAAAGTAATTCATTCTTAGGATCCTTGACTCCATTATAGTATATTACTGTAATAGTAGTGTTCTACCATACATTGAATTATCTATCATCCTCTAACACTTCTATCTTCTCCAGCTTTGTAATGAACCATCAGAAATATAGACAAACTTTGAGTAACATACATAGAAATTCAGAAGTGCATTTCTAGTTTTTAGTCATTAATTCATGATTGTTTTTATACTCTAAGTAGAGTCTGCCTGGATTTTACCTTACATAGTATTCAAATCCTGCATCTCCTTTAATACATGGTCTATTCTTTACTCCCAACAAATTGACCATGTTAGGATTTTTAATTTATTTATATTAGTGTTTACAATCAAGTTTCATGTTTGTATAAGCAAAGACTTAAAAGTCAACTTAAGAAGGGTGCCTGTGGCTTAGACCTGTAATCCTAGCTATTCAGGAGGCTGATATTTGAGGATCATAGTTCAAAGCCAGCCAGGGCAGGAAAGTCTTATCTCCACTTAATCACAGAAAAAGCCAGAAGCAGCACTGTGGCTCAAGTGGTAGAGTGCTAGCCATGAGCAAAAGGAGTTCAGGGAGAGTGCCCAGGACCAGAATTTAAGACTCAGATCCAGCAGACGAAAAAAAAAATCACCTTGAGTTCAAGGTAAATTTTAACAATTACAATTCCTTTAATATATTAACTAATGTTTCACAGGAAATCATCTTGTTGAAAGAACTGTACAAAACAAACAATAAACAACTATCTTCTTTAAATTTTCCTGTTTAACTTAGTTGTTTTACTTTTTCTGAGAGAAATCTTAGTGGAATTCCTGAAGTTTTAATAGTAATTCATAAACAATAATAGATATTCATTCTCTTTTTCAGTGTATCTGAAAGTTCAAACTGGTGATATCGGTATTTCAATCTAGAGTAACATGTAACATCTCTATTTCCCTTTCACTAAGAATTGTATGTAAGAAACTGGCAGAGGTAAGAGGACAAGACTTGGAAAAAATCATATTAAGTGAAGTAAGCCAGACCCAAAGAAATATAAATCCCATGGTTTCTCTTATTTGCAATAATTAATCTTATCAGATGAGCAGAGATGCTCAAAAGCTATGCATATATGACCATATAAGACGATGCTAAGTGAAATAAATCCCAAGATATGGACACAAGGGGTTTTCCTTGTTTTTAATGTACTATGTGATTTTTTTTGTTTCTTTTGTATGCTCTCCCACCTCTGGTATATCCCCTGTTGTCACTGTATTTGATTTTGGGACCCTACAACTTGTATATACACTTATCAAATTTGGGGAGGGGCAGGGGAATAACAAAATGCTGAAACAAGGACACAAGAGATGTACAAGACAAAATGTTGAAAATGAACTTTACAATTTCGGGTGGGGGGAGAGGAAGGAGTTGGGGAGGTAGGGAGGGAAGGAATGGTAGGGGAAAAACAAAGGAGGAGATAACAATGCTTGATAGGAAATGTACTCATTACCCTACTCATGTAACTGTAACTCCTCTGTACAGTATTTTTACAATCAAAAATATATATGGAGAGAAGAAAAAAAAGGAGGGGGTAACAATGTCCGACAAGAAATGTGCTCATTACTTTACTCATGTAACTGCAATACCTCTGTACAGCATCTTTACAATAATATAAAATTTTAAAAAGAGAGAGAAAGAACAGAACAGCATGACAGTTTCTTCATGATATTCTGGCTTAGCTCCCACCTTACCCAATTGACTAGTGTAGTTAAAATCTTGTATTGGTGTCAAGTAAGTGCAGTTGTTCATGTCCTTTCTTTTCTGAAGGACTGTCATGGATTCCTCCAAGAGCTAACTACTGAAGAACTTTGCATATTCTGTCCTTTACACAATACATGTCTCTTCTGGCTATCACTATTGATTTTTCTCACATATCTTGGCTTCATTTCCAATTAGCTTATTTTCTTCTTGCCCCAACTAGCCCTATAGAGTAGAATCCATTTGTGTTGTGTAAGAACTATTTCCTTATAAAATAATGCCAATAAAATCAATACAATTCTCAAGAAACTACAAGACTTGAGTTTGAGCCATAACCTAATGTACTTTTTTCAAACATTATAATGAGATCACAGAAATATTGCAAAAGACCTTACTTTCATCAAATAAGTTATTATTGCTTATACTAGCAATCTTCATTGCCAATGTGCAGATCCATAATGTAATTGTATATCATACACATGAGCACATATACACATGTACATGTATAATAATATAACTATGTAATTATAAGAAAATATCTTTCTTTTAAAAATGTTTGTTGTTTTATCACTACCATAAATAACTTTACCCAGAAAAGCTATATTTTCTTTAATAACAACAGTAGAAAAACAGAACAATGAGAAAAAATTTTGTGTTATTTTTACAAACATCCTGTATTATATAGAAACTGTTAGTTTCCTAATTGTATAGATCATCTAAATATTGTACATATTATTAAATAATTTTAAATTCATATTTGTTTTTAAAATCCATATTTACTGAAGTATCAGGACCTAAGACAATATATAGTTCATTATATGTATTAATGACACTATGAAAAAGAAATTATATTTATTTGTCAACATTATTTGAGGGAATAAATAAGTACCAGTATCAACTGAGAACTCTGAATATTCTCTATGCTTAAGAAACATGTAGTCACCAATAAATACTGAATAAGAATAATGCTTAGTCTTTGATCTATTCTAAGTATATTTTAATTGTTGGAAACAGATTGATAATTTTATTTTCACAATGTCCTGTGAAGTATATGCCATTTTTGTTGTTCTTTTATATATATACAAGTTGAATTATACAAATAGGAAAACACAAATGAACTGCACATACGATGTAATATCAGCGAATATTCATAAGAATGGGGCAAGAAAAGACTAAGATTCCCACAGTTTCTTACAATATTGTAAAATGCCAAATCTCTTGAGTATAGTGATATAGAGCTGACTTTTAACAAACTCCACCTACAGCAAAAAGAAATTAACTTCAGCTTAAAAAATACCTATTTTACTGAAATTTTATTTAGGACAGACTGGAAGATTGATTCATTTTCTGCTTACATGGTAAAAAATATATTTATGATTGCATGACACTCAGAAAGCAAAGAGGATAAACTGTACAGTTCTTCAGTATATATGCTCAAGCTTTCCTCCTTCACCCTATTACCTTTCAGCGAAGCTAAGGTACATTTAATTCTTCAGACTAAAGAACAATGTCAATCAGTAAAACTTACATTTACTAAACTATTTCTAAGACTATTGGGACCACCCATTGAATTCTTAAAAGATTATATTTTACACTTGCTTTTCATCTTATTTATTGAGAACAGAACCTTCATTATCTGTGTTAGTACTGTTCCAATCCAAACCAACGATATTTTCAGTTGAGTGTCTTGATTGATGATAATTTATGTTAACCATGAGAAACAAGAAAATAGTATTTGCCTACACTCCCACAGGAAAAGTAATCTCTGACATTCAATAGCTGAAAGGAAAATTAGCCTTACCACTGAATTAAACTTTATGATCTGTAAATTTTAATTAGGTGAGTTTTTCAATTGCTCTTAAAATGAGCCTGGCTTGTCAAATGAAATGAAACCAAAGTGTAGAAGAAGGAATTGATATAGAAAGTCTAATAAGAAAACCTAAAGCAAAAGCATACTATCGCTGGAATTATCATGGCTTGAGCAGTGGACAGCAGTGGACAGGCAATGTACCTGAAAACATTGATAGTTTTATTTAATACACTCACAGAGACCTGTGCTTGTACAAAAGGAGGTAGGGAAGATACAATTTTCGTGCCATTTGGTTAGGGCTTATCTACCAAGGACCACCTATCAATGAGGATGGAAAATGTCACACACAAGCCATATGAAAGTCAAAAATAAAATTAATGTAGTTGTTTTGGATATAACACCTGAATACACATCATTCACACTTTCATAGAATACATAAAACTCATTTCAACATGCAATAAAATGTATTCCTCAGTCTCACTGGAAGAGTGATGAGGACAAATTTAAAGAAATATGCCTGTATCCCCATTGCAACAATGAGATGTACAAGTCGTTATGTCGAAAACAAACTTTACAACTTTGGTGCGGGGGTGGTGGGGGTGATGGGAGGATGGGAAGGGATGGGAAAGGGAAACAAAGGAGCAGGCTACAATGCTTGATAAGAAATGTACTCATTATCTTGCCCATGTAATTGTAATCCCTCTGTATGGTATTTTCACAATAAAAAAAGAAATATGCCTGACCAAGTTTCATCTTTGTCCTCTGCTATGGGACTCAACCTACTCACCTATTATCATCTCTTTCTGTTTTTATTGCTTTTTAATTTATTTAATTTTTTAAATTTGCTTTTGAGTGTTACTATATTTACTGTTTATTTCCCTTCCAACTAAAAACAAAACCCTTATCTTTCCTAACTCTCTCTTTTCCTTTTTTCAAAGCATCTTGAAAATAAAAGTATCACTTTTTCATGCCCCAAACCATTTCAATCCACCCTGTTCTATCCATAGATTTTAATCTAAAACATTCTTAAAATACCATTTCTGGTGTCTGGCTGGAAATAAAAAAAAAGCTTTTAGTTCTAACTACTTTATTTGTTTCAATCATCTACTCACTAGCTCTTTCTGATATGATGATCCTTCCATTGATACCTTTATGTATTTTTCCATCATTTCCACTAAACTCTCTATCTCTAACATGTATTAAAACAGCATGCACTCAAAAGTTCTAGCTCCTTGCCCCATCTTTGGACCCTGATTCCTCTTTGTATTTCAAGTCCTAGAAATCTATATTCAACAACCAAATGTACATGATTCATTTTCATTTTCTATAGGTTCTCAAACTTAGCAGTTTAAAGGAACGTATTAGCTTCTCAACTTTCTCCTCCTCTCAAACTTCATTCTAAGTGAATGATACTGCATCCATTAAGCCACTATAACTTACTTACTATATGCCTCCACCTTGGTATCAATTCACAAGGGACTTTCTTTTGTTCTATTGTCTCATGAGTCTCAATTATATTCCCTTTTCTAATTACCCATTAACTTCGATCATCATAATTGCTCTGCATTAAATCTATCTATCACCTATCTATCTATCTATCTAAATTTTGGATACCTTTCTGTCACGAGTCTAATATTCCTCCTAACTTCTCTACTGTTTTGGAATTGCTATTTCTCATGGAGCAGATCTAAGCATTTCTTCCATAATTTAAAATCCTATAATGTTAAAAAAAATCTGTCCTACAACATCCAAGTATTGAGGCTAGTGTGATTGATTACAATGAAAGATTTTTTCAGGTACATGTAATGATCTTATTTATACTTTGATTAAAAAATGTCTGGCTGTGTGGCATAGATTACAAAGTAGCAAGATTTGAGATGGGAACACCATTGAAGCGGCTAGCAGGAGAGGTAATGCTGACTCCTTTTAGGTATTGACTGTGCAGATGAGCTGGTGACTGCAGCCAAGAATAGCTAAAGAGATAGAAGCAACAAATCTTCTCATGAGTTTAATATGACAGAGAATGGAAATGAGAGGATTCATTGAACTCATTAGTGGCTTCAAGCTGTGTGCTTAAGGACTGGCTAGCATTGCTATGGACTTTATGGCATCCTCAGTTAATCTATTGAAATTCTCATTGCTATGTGACAGCACAGCTAGATCATTGAAGGTGATGTTGATTAACTTGGGTCATATATATCTGAATATAATAGAATTGCTGCCCTTATAAAAGGAAAAGCTACCAGAAATGTCTCTTTCTCTGCCCTGTGAGGACACACCGAAAGAAGAGCTATCCACAAGCCAGGAAGGCTGACCTCTCCAGAAGCTGAGTCCTGCCAGCTCTTAATCTTAGATTCTTCAACTTCCATAGACATATTTCAGTTTGGTAAGCTACCCAACTTACAGTATTTTGAATGTAAACAAGAGTTGACCAATACAGACATTTTGTTAAAATGACAATTTCACATATTATCCAATATTTTTTCGTCATCACCCCCTACTTATTCTAACCTCCATGTCATTCTCTGTACATTGAATGACATAAGGCTGTGACTGTTGAATTGAGAGAAAACAGGTGTATTCATGACCTGGTATCCTCTTGGAATGTAGCAATGATTCCTGGTAAGGATAAAATATTAAGTAGACATCATTTGGCAGATCAAGACTCTGGTCTAAATCTTTCCCATCTCATTCCACCTACCAGCATCCAAAACAGAAGAAATTCCCTAAGATAAGAAAGAACAAAAAAGTGATGTGATTAAAGGGCTCGGCCTGAATAAGACCATGGAGACAAGAATGGGCCTTAAAGGGCCAAACGAGGGCCTGACACAACTGCTAGAGAGCCATGTGGAAGTCATCATCTGATGAGTGACCTGGACTATGTACATGAAATCACGGTTCATCCCTTGTGCCCAGAGGTTATTCAAGCTGCTCTTTTCATTGATGACTAATAAAGGCATCTTTTCAATAGTCTCTGGCACTTCTCCCAGTCACTGCTCAGCAGGAGTGACACATGTTAGTGCTCCAGATTTTGCCTGACCCTTCTTTGACTTGCCTCATACAGACAAATAGACAAATCATTTTGTAATATCCCAGAGACTCATAATCCTTGAGAAAGCCCTGAACACTTAGTGGGAGATGATGGTTTGGAAGAGAAGAGTCCCATACCTGTAATGAGAGAAGTGCAATTCCAAATGAGACCACCTTGAGACATTTTCTAAACTGAGACAGTGGTGAAATATATTCAAGTTAGTAGTTGGATATGAATTTGAAGCTCAAGGGAGTTATGACACCAAGGAAAAATGTAAAGTTGTGGAAATGATGAGATCACATAAAGAGAGAGTTTAGCCAGAGAAAAAGGGAAAGCCAAGTTCTGAAAAATAACAGCAAAGTGAGCATCAAAAAGAAAGACATTGCCCATGAGGTAGAAAGATAAAGAATAGAGAGCAAGAGTAAAGAAGGTTCTGAGAAGAAGGTAACCTTCATGTTACATATTGTTGAAAGATAAGTAAGATGAAATGACGGTAGAAAGAAAGACCTCATTAACTTAAGTGATTTTAAAGATTAGTATCTATAAGTATATGGGAAATCGAGCCAGACTGGGCTTGATGAAAGTGTGAAGGAGGGCTGAAAATGGAGAGGCAGTGCCTGTATTATTTGCTGTTTCCTTCTTGGGTTTTGTTTTTGAGACAGTCTCATGGTAGAGCTCAGGCTGGCCTTGAAGTCTGGATTCCCCCTGCATCAGTCCTGATCACTGGGGAAACAGACATGTCTTGTCTCACATGGCAAGGTCTACAGTTCTTGCAATGAACTTGCCTATGAATATGACAATGGGTAGAGAGGTGAATAGTTTGCCAAAGTTCATAAAGAGTGAGATTCCTTTCTCCTTCTCCACTTCCTCTTTTGTGTTTTGATAGAAATGCTCTAACCAGAGATGTAAAGATTAATTGAATAAAACAGATAAGAATAGTAAAGATGGATTAATTGAGTGAAGGATATGTCCTCCGAGATATGGGAAGAAGAAAAATGAGGATCGTACTTGTGTCAGTTTCCTATGTGCTTGGTAGTGGGAAGATGAGGATGTTCTAGGGACTCCTTTACAAAACAAAACCTGAGGTGAGCCAAGCATGATAACTAATGCCTAGAATACCAGCACTCAGGAGCCTGGAGAAGAAGGATCCTGAGTTTAAAGTCAGGCTAGAGGAGCAAGATCATCAACTGAGGGTGCATTTTCATAAGGTAATGGAAGACCAAGCTTTGAGAAGAGAAACTAATAAAGTTTATCAAACAATTTCAAATTGAACGTTAGTCAACTTGCCATCGCTGTGACAAAATGCCTTTGGATAATGAAAAATTAAAATGACCATAGTTTTTGCTCATAGTTCAGAGGTTTCAGTCCATGGTCCCTTATGGCAGCACAATGCCGTGAGTAATTTTACATGACAGAAGAGGCCTGTTCATCTTACAGTATCTAGAAAGCAAATGGAATGACAAGAAAGGGCTAGGATCCAAGTTCCCCTTTCAATGACATATCTGTAATGACCTAATGTATTCCCAAGAGGCTTCATCTTTAAAGGTTCCACCACTTTCCAAAAGTGCCATGGGATCAGGCCTTTGGGAGACATTTGAGATCCAAACTATAGCATGGAGACTAAGGTAAAACATAACAGAATTATTGAACGTTGTTGAGAGTTTATTTGAAGTTCGTAATCATAATCACAAGCTTAAAATGAAATCTGTCAGCTTAGTTTTGTCATTTGTCTCCAATAGAGCTTTGAGGCCTGAAAAGAGAAGAAGGAGGGATGTTTTTTCAGGTGTGTGGTGGAGAAAGAAAAAAACAACAACAACAAAAAACTTCACGGTATCTTGTGACTCTACTAGGAAGATGACTCTCCTTGGGGATAACACTGCCTTCTGTGGAGAGGTGTACCATATCTTTGCTCACACAGAACAATACGGTTAGTTTGATATATGCTTTTGTTGTTAGACCTAGCCTCTGTAGCTTCAAAAACAAGTAGTCTCTAAATAAATGATTACTAAAGGAGTTTGTGAATGAATTTTGGAATACAAATGAAAAAAGAATAGTAGACACCTTTTCAATTTTACAAGGTAGAAACTTGTTGAGTGCCTATGTCTCACTACCCACCCCCATACTCCTGGAGAAAAAAAATGAGAAGCTTGAGTACAAACCCTGGAATGATCAAGTCCTGAGAGAAAACATTTTACCAGAGCAGAAAATGCTGAAAAAGTGTGAGATCCAGAGAGAGCAGTGGTCCCTGAAGGCTAATGCATTCTTCAACATGGGAAGAGGTCATGTAACATTGCGAAAACAATCTTCTGTTGCTTGATGGCCATATGATCTGCCTTAGAATGCTAGTGTTTCATGCTAAACAGTGTTTTACAACCACCAAAAGAAGATTCTTGCTGAAACACAGTAAGTGAAAATACGCCAAGCCCACAGTTTTAATTACATAATAAACAAAAGAAGAGTTTAATTATCATAATAACCTCGTTCGCTTACTGTCTGCCCATAGGCAAAAAGAACTTCAGGAAATATTATAGGAATTCACTGGGAGTGAGAAGAGAGGGTACATACATAGCAAATTAGTTCAGTAGATAATGTATTCAGTACCTACTATGCCCAGGCACTGTCATTAGTTGTAAATCTTCAATGTATATTGCTTATTCAAGACAGTCTATCCCACTTAATCAGGGGCAATGTATTCTGTTTATTGTACCTTTGCAGCCCTGTGTGTATAATAAATTATATTTACTTGTATAAATTATATTTACTTGTATTCTTTGTCAAGTTTTCACAGAAAATATTACTTGGAATAGTAGAGTCCCATGAGATACTAAGAAGGCAGAACTTCCAACACAAATAAGTTTGGGAAGCATTTGTGTAAATAAAGTTAAATTCGTTTCTTTATCGCAGAACTTCTAGAAGACTTTAAACTGCTAATATGTGCAATGGTTTTCTAAGAGAGAGAAAACAAAATAATAATTTGCCATTGACAAATATTTGATTGTAAACTCTTCATGAAAAAATTAATATCTCAGTGGATCAGTATTTCATAGCTTGAGGAGTTCTTACTATATTTTATGTTAAATACATATAGTAGATATTGGATAATATCTTTATTCGTATATGTTATTATATTTTTTCTTCTTAGTCCCAATCTTTAAACGAAGCATGGAGACATTTTACAATACATTCTTCTTTAAAAAACAAATATTTTGTCTTCATGAGTACAGATATTTTAATCAACAGGCACCATTATACGTTTTGGTAAGATGTATTATACATATTGGTATAATAATAAATTGGTATAATAAGGAAAATAAAGCAAGAAGAAACATGGAATTTTTTATCTCAAAGTAGAGCACCAAGTAAATCTATAAGTTATTTCCAAATCTCAGTGAAATGAGCCTTGATGACCAGAAACTTTTATCCAAAAATGTCGTAATGTTCTACAAATAATTAGGTTTTACAAATAATTTCCATAGTTTCTAATATTCCCATAAACTCAGTTTGCACAAAAGAGTTGTGTCTGTCCATATTATTATATTGACATCTTTATGCCTCTCAGACATTAACAACATCACCTGTCTTCAGCTATATGGAATGATCCCACGTGGCTGAGGTCCAAGATGAGAAATTATATATAGTTAATAAAAATACATAGAGTTTCGTACCAAGTGATTCAAGAATATATGTGACTATCTGGATCTAGTTATCCTTAAGGATTATATTTACCATATCTTTTCACTTTGACACCATTGGCATGGTCTGAACAATCATTTGTAATGGAAGAGAATCAAAGAAGGAAGGAGTCACTCAAGCATATAAAAATCAAGAGTATAAAAATAATGATACTCTGAGAGCACCAATAGCAGTGCCTTGAAACAAAACCAATGAGTGAAGTAAAAGGTTATATACCATCTAAACACTTTTAAACATATCCAGATTTTTTTCTCATCTTCTCTAAGTTCTAGTCCAGTCTTCCGAACTGACAAAGTGATTCACCATCTACTTTTCCCATCTTCATCCATTACCAGGATACTTAACTCGACAAAGTTCCTTTCTTCAAGTTTTCTCACAGTTCCTCCAAAATACTGTTTTATTTTTCTCATGACTTAGTCATTTATGTATCCCTACTATCTAGCCCTAAACTTGGCACATAGAGAACATCTAACAAATGTTTTCTAAACCAAAATTGAATGAATTTAAATGAATAACTTGTGGTATAATAATAATCCTGGGATTGGGAAGGTAGCTCAGTGGTAGAGTGCTTGCCTTGCATGCATGAGGCCCTGGGTTTGATTCCTCACCACCACATAAGTAGAAAAAGCTAGAAGTGGTGCCCAGAATTCAGGCCGCACAACTGTCAAAATAACAACAATAAAAAAATAATAATCCTGACACTTTATTATTTAACTGTCATTAATGAGTTTAAGTTGATTACAATAATATGTTAATGAAACCCACCAGTTTGTACAGGATGGAGAAGAGAGATTAGTAGAGGGCATAAATGTGTTCAAAGCACAATACATACATCTACTGAATTATCACAATAAAACTGCCTTGTGCTTTTAATAAAGAAAAGTTTAAAAAGATATCAATTCTGGCTTTAATGCTACCTAAAATGATATTTCATCAGAAGACACAGGCAAGAACATCAATCAACTTTAGCCTCAGAATTTCTATAGAGTGTTAACAAAATGTCAAAGTTTCTAAATTCTACATGTTTTCTGTAACAACTATAAGTAAAATTTTAATCATATAGACCATTGTAAGGGATTTTGTTGAAATTGATCTTAACCAGAGCCATGGTTAAGGGAGATCTTACGCACCAGCATGTTCCTGAAAGATAAAAATGTCTACCTACATATACAGAGACACCTGCTATCTCTAGACCCTATTATGAGTTTCACTTTCAAGATCCATAACTCTTCTTTTGAATCTCCAAACCTCTATCTTGACTTATCCATATGCTCCAAAAGAGCCTGAGTCATTTTACTTCCCCTAAATGGGTATGATGGGATGTTCATCATGTAATTAATATCATCTTTCTGGTTTAATAGATTTCAATGTAATCTCATTGAAATGCAACCTCAGGGTAATCTGCTCTAAGAAGTCCTGAAAAGCTGAAATCATTTCCAACACTTGTTTAGAAAACATGTTGAGTGTTTTTTTTTACTAGTCATGAAATCATTTGTGAATTTACTGTTGAATTTAGAGACAATACAATGAGACAGGGAGAACTACTGTTAATGAGCCACTATATAAAGCGAATAGTCTTAGCTGAGATAGTGCATTGACCTTATAAGCAGTCTCATGTAATCCAATCAGTTCTTCGATGGCCTTGGCACATTTCAGTGAATGTAAGAAAAGTATAGGAATATGGCCACAAAAATGTTAAAGATCTTGGAAATTATAATGATGAAAAAGAAAGAACAAAGGACAACGTTCTCAACTTTGCAGGCATAGCGTTTCATGGTGAACACTTAATAGCTTGTTGTTTAATTATCCGACTTCCTGTGTTCATAAACTAGATAAGGACATAAGTGTTTATGAAACACTCTAGAAGACATTTTATTGTAAACACTTTGAGAGATAAATTAAAATAAAATTAACTACCAATTGTCCTCTAAGAAACTGAAGTGGTTGCACAGTGTGCTAGGGGTAAAGTAAGTGTCTTTGAGAATGGATGGCCCAGGGAGCATCATGCTAGTGGCTGTATTCCCCATGCTCTCACTCAAGCCCATATTTCATCAATTTCTTTTTTTCTTTTGCTTCAGTATCTCATTAAAGTTTATTGATGATACAAGAGTATCATCATTTGGGGTCAATGAGAACATATAACCAATCTGATGGTGGTTCCATATTGTAGTTAACCTATCATATTTTCCATTGTAAGTAACAAAAAGTTATGTATGAAATTACTTCATTAGGTTCTTTAGGCTTTACAAATACTATTAGCAAAATAATAGTAATAGATATAATAAGGCTGTAGCAGTAGAAGAATGTACTCAAAGCTTGGTGCTAAGTGGTTCATGCCTGAATCCTAGCTATTTAGGATGCTCAGATCTGAGGATATTGGTTCAAAGCCAGCCTGGGCAGGAAAGATCATGGGACTCTTTTATTTTAAGATTTTAATTTTTTTTATTGAGGATGGTGTATATTGTGCTCTACTTATTAATAAATACAAACCTTTGAAAATTCAAAAAAACAAAAACATTTTTATAGTAAAGATGATGTACAGAGGGGTGACAGTTACACAAGTAAGGTAATGAGTACAGTTCTTGTTGAACATTGTTACCCACTCCTTTGTTTTTCTCCCATTATTCCTTCCCTCCCTCCCTTCTCCCCCTTCCCTAAAGTTATAAAGTTTATTTCCTACATAGTGTCTTGTGAGTTTTGTTGTTTCAATGGGTCATCCTTTGTCCTTGTTTCAGTGTTATGTTATTCCCCATCCCTTCCCCAAATCAGATAAGTGCATATAGAAGACACAGAGTACCAGAATCAAAGGCAGTGGCTGCCAGGGATAAACCAATGGAGAAAGAAAAATGAAATAAAGTAAGAAGAAAGCACTAAATACAGTATATTGGTGACAACAAAGTCAACAACCAAAAAAAAAAAGACCCATTGTTTCCATGTCTTGGAGTTCGTTTCCATTAGCAATTGAAGCCTTCAAAACTGATCAATTAGAAGGAAGGGAAATAAAAATCCATGAAACTTTTATCTCCAATTAACCACCTAAAACTGGAAGTGGAGCTGTGGCTCAAAAAAAATAGAATGCTAGCCTTGAGAAAGAGAGAGAGAGAGAGAGAATATATTCAAAAGAGTGTGTGGCTCCCAATGTAATAATTTTTTGCTATGTGGCAAGATTTTTTTAATGTAAAGAAACGTAATTTTATATAATGTGAAGAAAACTAAAATAGTTGCATCTGGAGATCATACCTGTATAGAACTTCCCAAGTTTAAGAAACATATTTTAAAAAGTTGACATAGTGTTCAAACCAAAATGAAAGTAGTTACAAGAAAGATCCAAGGAGGAGAGAATACCAGAAGTACCTTAACTTTGGAACAATGCAGACAACAGGGCAATGAAGCCAGGCTTGTCTATTATTCTCCAAAATGCAGGGCACTAAAAGACCGAATTTTCTTAGAATATATATGCAAAAATGTGGATCATGGCACATCTCTTTTTGAGACTAGTTTAATAAATGTTATGGCTGAAAATACAGAACAAAATTGCCACCTATAATTTTTAATTTAAGGCTCTATTCATACACCAAATATGCACAACCTAGCAGCACGCAGGTGCTGGCACCTTCCTAAGGATCTAATAGAATACCTCTGCAGGGTATATATCTAGCAAATTCCAGCAACATGGCAACTGAATGATTTTTGGCCATTCAGAAAGTCAAGGCTTCCTCTCAAACAAGATCTGATACAGAACCTTGGATAAAGGGGGAAATCATTATTTGAGTTTATCTTAGTCCTAAGAGCTCTTTCTTATAGTGTTATTCATGTATTCTGAAGAGTTCTCTTTACTTTTTCATTAGCCTATCTCACACTTTACCAATATGCTGACACAACTAACGCTATGTTACCATTGCACTTTCTCTATTCTATATTTCTCTATTCTCTATTCTCATTACTATATTCTATCATTTTATTGGGATAACACTTGTTCTAAATGAGAAATTCATTTGAAAGTAATCAATTAGATGTATTTTGTTTGAATAAATATAGTAGGAAACACACAAAATGTAATTTATATACAAAAGTGTAAATAATTACTTTAGGGTTATCTTAGTAGTTAAAGTTTAATTATTAGTTTGATTAAAATGAAATAGTAAATGCTACAATCATAAATTCAAACTGACATCTGTGATATTTATATCTTGTGAAAAGGAAATTTTCTGTTTGTTGTCTTAATCTCTATTTAATATTTAATGGGAAAAAGTAAGGAAAGTACTTGGCATACATGCATGGCTAAATTCACAAAGCATTGAAGTAATTAACTATTTAAATTTATTCAAACAGATCAAAATATAGCAAATCTAATACATATATGCTGCAATCATCTGATTCCACAATTTAATATATATTTAAATGGCTTTTTATTTTGGCCATAAATATAACCTGAGCCCCTATTTCCCAAAGCGTTGGGAATGCTTCAAGCCAAAAAAGAAAGAAAAAAAATATTAGTTGAATTTAATTCCTTTCAGACAGTTATGCCTAGGGAAATACATATTGGAATGCAAGAAAGTCAATTCTCATGTGTTTGAAGTGAAAAACTAATCAGAAGGCAGCAAGTCTGTGGGATTCTGTAATATATAGCTATTGGTAACTTTAAAAATACATAAGGTAAAATCGAAGGCGAAGTTGGCAGAGGTAGCTAACTTTCAGACATGACCAGTTCCATCACAAGTTTAGCCTACTCAGTTACCATGACTCAGTGGCAAACACTGAGAAGAGCTTAGTGCAGACTTCACTGCCCATTGAAAACATATGACTCTTAAAACTTTTGTTTATGCATAGAAGTGTGACTTTAAGGATCGGAAAAAAAATCTATGTTAACAAAAGCTAAACTTTGTGAAACTTAAGACCACCCTGTGCTGTGATTTTCTCAGTACTCATAAAATAAACTCCATCTTACTTTGTCATTATTTTAGAAGGAAGACCACCAAAGAAAATCCAAGGTGTGACTACATGCAGTGATTCAATAAATAGCCCCATTTTGGAACCACGTTTAATATTGGCTTCAAATGAATCCTCCAAGCTGTCTCAACCACACACATCGTCTACAGGCATTGCCTTGGTTCCCGTTTCTGATTTGACCCCTTGGAAACTGGAGAGGTCAAGGATTCGAAGTGGAAATGCTGGGCTAGGATGTAGCTCCATGGCAAAGTGCTCGCCTAACAAGTCCAAGCCCAGGACCTCATACCGAAGAGGAAAGGACCCTCCCCAAAAATAGAGGGTTTTTTTTTGCTTTATTTTTTAAGGGAAAATAGTGCAAGACCGATGCAACTGCAAGAGAGTCAGGAATGTGGCAAGTCTGTTCTCAGACCCTTCCAGAGGTACTCTTGGGGCCCACACGTGTATCTTGGGTTTTAAATTCACTTAACTTTTCTGATCCTTGGTTTTCTCATCTATACAGCAGATAAGAATTCCAACTGCAGTGTTTCTTTGTGCCGTAAGTGCAATGGTCTGTGTAAATGGGTCCTGTACACAGTTAAGTCTCCTCTCTTCCATTCATCTTGTCCCCATTCCCAGAAACACAGCTTAACCCAATATAAGTTCAAATGTTTTGACAAAAGTTAGATAATGTTCGAAAGAGAAGAAAGTGGAAAGGAAGCCACGTGGTCTTGGAAGTAGAAGGCAACTAGAAGGCAAAGCAAATTTGTTGCTGCTATGGAATTATTTTTCTTCCATGTTGTGCTTAAAGCTTTCTTACATTATTTGATATCAAATAGCCACTTGTAAGAGAAAGCATACCAAATATTCCTCGCCACATTGGAAGCAAAGCTTACCTAAGAAGTCATTGCTCTCAGGTGTTCTTTTTTAGTGATAAAATGTGAGTGCCTCCTAGTTTAACAAGCAACAAAATGTTCACATGATCTCAAAATCTTCGAACCTGAGAATGCATTTATTCTCTTTTTCAAGTCTGTGAAAGAAACCCAACACACTTCCTGGAAACCCCTCTGTCATTCTTACACACTTTTAAACATTTGCATTATTTCATTATTCTTTTTTTCGTATTAACAATGAAAAGACTTCACAATTTCACTATATATAATTTGAAGAAAGTGTCCAAATGTATTAATTTTCATTTTAAAGCAAGTCAAGATTTAAGCAACGTTTTTCACAAAATGGTAATATGGGGAGAATGAAACAAATGGCCACTTGAACAAAGAAGTTGTGACTTTGTTTTGAGTGCCACAGTTTGTTTGATAAAGCACACTCTGCTTAGTAAAAACATACACACAAACACACACACACACATATATATGCATATGTAGGTTTGTATATGCATATAAACACAAATATACATATATACATTTGTATATACATTTATATACATTTGTATATACGTTTGTATATGCACATATACATACATATACATTTGTATATACATATATACATTATATATATTATGTATATTATTATGTATTATACATATACATTATATATACATTTGTATATTCATATATCACATCTCTTGCTTTTTTATTTTTTTATTGTGAAAATTCTGTACAATTACATGGGCAAGATAATGAGTACATTTCTTATCAAGCATTGTAGCAGTTGCTTTTGAGGTACAATCTTGACCTTTACCTAGGGACAGACAAGATCAGCATCCTGTTATATTTCCTCTGGCAGCTGATTATTGGCATGTTCAATCATGAGCAACTATTGGCTGATATGAGGTCTCAACACTATGTTATATATCCATGACATTTGTAAGATGCAAAATCCAATATAAAAATAATCTATGAATTTTCTTTTAGATGTAATTAAATATGATACATACTAATATATTTACCAAAGATACACTTTTGTCTATGATTCCTCCTGAAATATATATTTGAATAACCCTTAACATTTTATAAAAAGTTTTAATTTTGCCCTAAAATTTTGCTGAAAAGGCTAAAGTCATTGTCCACAAGCAGAGGCTTTTAATTATTTTTAACAAAATAGGATTTTACTCCAACTCTGAGAAACTGTATAATATTTGGAAGATGAGACTATACTTTAGGAACATTTGTTTTTGGGGTACATCAAATTAATCAACAAGTATTTAAAGAAAATGGGAAGAACACATAATGTGCTTTTCAAATAGTCACAAGGTCATGGAAGGGTAAAGGCTGAAAAACATGGAAGAATTATATAGTGAGATAGTAACATAGGGGAACATTTTTTCCCTTGGCAAGGAAGATACTAGAGAAAAATTTCGAAGGCAATGCATAATTTGACTTTGCTCATTATTTCAAAATAATTTCAAGCCTGAAAAAGAGTTTCTGGAATAGTGCAGGAAATCGTTTATATCATACACTAGATTTTTAACTTTTATACAAAATCTCTTTTATCATTTTCTCCTTGGAGATTTTTTTAAAATCCTACATCATGTATTTCCTAAGAAGAAGAATATTTACTTATATAAATATAGCACAATGATTAACTTCTGTAAGTATAATATTTATGTAATACTTTCCAAAATTTTATTTAGATCTATAGTCCATATGCGAAATGCACAAATTATGTCAAAACCTTTTTTTAAAATAAGTTTTCTCTTCAATCTAGAATCGAGGCTTGGATTGTGTGTGGCTATTAAATGTCACATCCTTTTATCTTTTCAGTCTCATGAAGTACTTCAACCTTTGTTATTCATGTCATTGATGTTGGTGTTATATGTAACTTAGGGATCATTTTGATCCCAATTCTAGTCCAATTTCACAAATCTTTTGTTACCATCCTTATTCTATATCTATTTTTCCATTTGTGTGAGAAGTATGGCTTCCAACACAATAAAACACTCATTTATCTAATCCTGCAATAAAATGAATAGTTTCAGAATTCTCACATTCACATAACTAGAAAAAAGAAACTCTCAGTAGAAGAGTTTAAGATAAAGTGAGTAGTACTTGCTCAACTTCTTTTGATTATTTCTTTTACCATTCAATGTATTTGTCATTTATTTGAAACAGAATAATTTAATTGAAGTTTTATTTATAATGATGACACATCTTAGAAACAACTTCTTATTTCTTCAAAAGGCTCTTTCACATTCCTTCTTAAAGGTTCTGTGGTATTTCATCTATACAACTAGTTTTTAGAATCTGTCTTCTATGTTTAGACATAGTTATTTGCAAATACAATGCTCTTATGAATAATCTTCTGCATTTTTCATTTTGTATTAATAAAAGTACATATTCAAAGTAAATATTTGACATAGAATTACTGTTCTAAACAATAATAGGATATATGGTTTAATTCAATTCTACTTTGTTTGATATAAAGATCTAGTTCCCAGTTTTTTAGTTTTATTTATCTGTTAATCTTTTATTATAACCTTAGTTTTTAGCCTTTTGAAATCTTTAATTTTGCATGTCTTCTATATAAACTACAAAAACTATTCTTCACATTATTAGACAATTTGAAAATCTTTCCTTTTAGTAGATGACATACACTCATTCACATTTTTATATAATTAATACATCTAGTGTCAAACTCTGTATTATTACTTTGTTTTATTTTCTTGATTTATTATGTTGTATTTTCTATCAGTTTTTTAACTCTATTTTATATGGTTCCTTTTTATAGTTTTTTTTTGAATTTAGAAAGTTTTTTGTTTTCTGGGTTTTTGTTTGTTTGTTTGTTTATTTGTTGCCAGTCCTGGGGCTTGAATTCTGCCCAGGCTGGCTTCAAACTGCAGTCCTCATATCTCGGCCACTTGTGCAGCTAGAATTACAGGTGTGAGCCACCAGCGCCTGGTGAGGAAGGTTTGTATTTTTAACCTATACACCTAATTTCGTGTTTTAACATCCAACGTTCACACCCAATTTCCACTTAACAAAGACTAACGAATACAAATAATAATTTTGCTTAAATAAAATATTTTTAAATGCTAAAATTTCACTACACATTATGAACTCAGTTTTAATAGAATTTGATCATGTAAGTCACTGTGACAAACCGTCCTAGCTGAGAAAGAATGAGGCCTAAATCTCACCCCAACCGACTTAAACTACAGCATTCCCTAACCAAATCCTTCTTGATTCCACTGAGCTCGCTTTGTGAATAAATCATCTCTATGAATAAGGGTACATAATTCTTCACATAACCTGTCTATAAAAGTTATTTTGGGTGCACCCTCTCTTCTCCGCCTCTTCTTTCTTCACACACTGTTCACTGTTATTTTGATACAGCTAAAAGTTCAACTCCCCAACTCAACTCCAGTGCCTCCTAATGAGGAAGCGTAACACTATCCAGGCGTCTCCCAGCACAGTGATCAGAATGTCCTTGCTCTGCACAGTCTGATTTATGTCAGCTTGGTTAAAAATCACCCACATGCTGGAAACCCCCTGTGGAGAAGTGTGCACTGGCCTCAAGCCATCCCTCCCTCCTTCTCCCTTCTTGTTTTCTTCTCGCTGCCCCAAATCTGCTGTTGGAGGGATGTGCTGTGTATTTGCAAAATTATCCTCATAGGAACACAGAGAAGAACTTTGGCCTCCTTGAAATAATTTACACCTAATTTAGTTAAAGGAGCATAAATGATGTTGTTGCTTCATACCATCAGCAAGAAGCATCACTTACAAGATTTCTTATTCAAGAGTGTAGCACATGTGGCTAGGAAAATCTCTAGGAGTAAGAGATTATTTTTGACAATATATTCTAAATCCTTGAAAAGAAAAAAAAAAGTCAGGGCAGATGGCCTGAGGGCAGTCAGGAAACCCTTAATCACCCAGCAAAACAAGGAACAGGAGAGGTCATTATTCTTAGTAGGCCAGACTGTAAAACAATGTTTTTAAGTCTTCAAATTTATAGCAAAGTACCTTGAAATATCTCAGGCAATTATGAGAGTGAAGACTGCTCCAAAAAGCAAGATACAAAATATTTTTCTCATTTTCTTCAAACAAACAAATTGCCTAACACTTTTCTAACTTCACTAGAGTACTTTACTTTTGTATTTACCACTGAATTCTTTAACCAGGGCAACTTTAACCCAATGAGTTAATCAATATTAAACACTATACTGGATTGCATTTAATGGATGGGAAAATTAACTAGTCACAATACGCCTGTTAGTAACTGGTAACAATGCACTTATTCGATTGTAAGCCTATAGTTCAGCCGGAATAGCTTCCTGTTGAAAGTTTATAAAGACTGAGTGACTAGATGACCTTTAGATCCAGACAGATGGACCATATTGGACCAAAAGTCATTACTCCTAAAAGTAGAAGTAATAATAGAAGTAACAACAATGAAAATGAAATTAATATTTATGAAACCCTGCACTAACCAGGCTTATTGTGCCTTAACTCCTTGACTATAACACATACACAATAAATCATTTAATACTTAAAACTGTGATATGAAAGCATTTTTGCCTATGCCTTTATAAGCAAAGAAACTTTTACCC
Source organism: Dipodomys ordii (assembly GCF_000151885.1). Taxonomy (NCBI): domain Eukaryota; kingdom Metazoa; phylum Chordata; class Mammalia; order Rodentia; family Heteromyidae; genus Dipodomys; species Dipodomys ordii. Next base: position 1,145,833 of record NW_012267313.1, on the reverse strand, counting down.
TGATGGCTTAAAGGATGTGCCCACATTCACATATCTAGCACATGTCAAAGTTAAAACCAATTCTCCAAGTTCATGTTTATTTAAGATTTCCACACTAGCACTGAAAAACTGATGTGGAACTATGACCTGAGTGTGATATATACCAAAATATGCTACTTTTGTAATAATAATGATTATTTACCTGCTACTTCCAGTACATCACATTTATGATTCTGTTCATCTTTACAGGTAAAAGAAGAAAAGAACAAAGGAGGAAAAGCCATAATAGGTAACTACATTCCTATGCTTTTATAAATTTTACTCAAATTTTAAGGAAACTCATTAGGTATAAAAGGGAGGCATTATAAAATACTTTCTTATAGAAATAAGTTGAAGGTAGAATTTTTTAAAGTTTAAACCATTTGAAACAACTGAATATTCTGGTAATGAAAATAATATTTGGTTAATTAAGAAGATGCTGACTGAATGTAGGTTATATTAAAATAATATTAAACATGTTAGAACTTGTGTTATTGCTTAGAAAATAAGATACTAAATTTTGTAAAAGAAAACTCTATGCACAGGGCAACTCTATCTTAAAGAATTCATACCTGCAACAGGTATGGTGGCACAGGCCTGTAATAACAGCACTCTTGAGGTTAAGAAAGAATGATCATGAATTTATGCCAGCCTGAGCTACACAGAGAGACCGTGTCTCAAAACAAAACAAAAATTCAGTTAACATAAGGAGAACTACATTATAGAGTCTTTACATCAAATGCAGACATTGAGGAATTCTGAGGTGCCAAAGTTTATAATATTTTTTCACATCCTAAGAGGCTCAAATGCTAGTTCTGATTTGGGGATTATGTAATCCTATTTTCATAAAGAAGGCAACATACACTCTTGGATAACCAAATGAAGTCACGCAAAGCAACTTTGTGCGGGTAGTTCACTTGCCTGGTGGTTTAACTTACCTGTGCCACCGGTTTTCACCTATAAAGTAAAAGCATATAACTAGAAAGTTAAAGATCATTTTTTCCTCAAGGGTAAAAATCTGATTGTGAGAAATAACTTGTCAATAAAGTATTTTTGTTGTTGTTGTTCCCAGACTCTACTTCCCCATAGGAATACAGGTTAAAGGTTTATGGGAACATGGAAAGCAGGTCACATTTAGAGACAACTCCAGTAAATTGTAGACATGTGTTCCTCTTGACCTTTATATTTACAAAGTTATATCCTGCTGATATAGTCCCAGAAAGAATGACATATAATGCCTCCAAAACATAATTCTTTTTTCAAAATTAGCAAACAAAGGTGAATACTATTGATGCAAAGATCAAGTTTCCTAATTCTCAACAGGAATCACTGCATTTATGTTAAAGAATCATTGGAATCCTTGTATATATTTATCCCAACAAATAAGAAGCTGCTGCTATAATTAAATAAATATTTCAAGGAAAGTTTTACATAAAAATTTACATTAAAATTTACATAAAAATTTTACATAAAACTTAGACATAAATAATTATGGAGCGATTTGACAAAAGGTTAGGTGAGGAGTTGAAATAGAAAGTTTATAGATGTAAAAAAGAAACATATACCAATGAATGTAAAAATGTATACCTATAGATAACATACTGAAAAACTGTGATTAACAATCCAATAAAAATAGAAAGCAGAACATAAAATACATTGAAAGAATTAAAACCAGATTTCTATATCTCAAAAAAAATATGGATTCAAATCCAAAGCTGTACCATATAGTAAAACTCCAGCAAATGCTACTAACAAAATCAAAAAATTAAAAGTTGATTCAGAAAGACTAATAAAATAATCATAGACACTTTAAAAAATTCATAAGAAATTATATTGTTACTAGAATTCTGAGATGGCACTTGAGATTTTCTATTCCCTGCCTACAAAAAGAGTATCTCATTCTCATAGTTTAATTGTTATGTGGCAAAGTTAACACTAGGAAAAAATTCTGGGTATGTTAAAGCATGGAGCCATTTCTTTACTTATATTTTAATTTACTTCATCTGTTTAAGTAATACTGGAGTTTAGGCTCAGGGCCTTGTGCTAACTAGGCAAGAGCTTCATCACTGGATCCTTAACCATTCCCCAATACCATAATCACAAAGTTTAGGAAGGGAAGAAGGTATAAAAGTCATTGGGAGAAGAGGAAGTCAAAGATCTAGAGCACCAGAAGATTTTGTGCACCATTTATGGCTTGAGACTGAAGGAGTTCATGCAGCAGGGTATGAAGTCACCCTCTCAGAGCTGAAACCAGCCCTCAAATAACAACTACAAAGAAACAAGGACCTCAGCCATACAGACAGAGGAATTGCATTGTGCCAAAAGCACAGCAAGAATAAACTTGGAAGCATATTTTTCCTCAAGCTCCCAGATTAGTCCAGAGCCCAGCCTACACTTTGATTCTACCCACCAGAATCCAGCCACACTGTGCCAGATTTCTGGACACATACAACTATAAGATAATTAAATAAGTGGTATTTTAAATGGCCAAGTTTATGGTAATCATTACACATCAATAGAAAAGCTATGTTCAGAGGAAACTATTTAAATTTCAATCTAAGTTTGAATTAAAGACATAAGATAATAAGACCAAAATAGGAATCTTATTACAGAAATAATCTGATTTACTATAGAAAAGTAGAGCAGATATGGACAAAAACCACAAAATAACTTGGCTCTGCACCCACAGTAAGAAAAACTAGTAAATATAGATATAAACATATATTAAAAATAAACTTTATTTCTCCTCCTTCAGTCCATATCTGATCAAATAAAAAAACCTAACACCTACTAATACATTTAGTAAGATAGCACTAATGATAGTGTATAATACTTGAACTCTCTTCTCAAAGCTATTTTGTTTTGGGGGCTGGGAAGGTGGCTCAGTGGTAGAACGCTTGCCTTGCATGCCTGAGGCCCTGGGTTCAGTTCCTCAGCACCACATAAGCAAAACGAAAAAAGCCGGAAGTGGCGCTGTGGCTCAACTGGTAGAGTGCTAGCCTTGAGCTGAAGAGCTGAGGGACAGCGCCCAGGCCCAGAGTTCAGGCCCCAAGACCGGAACCCACCAAAAAAAAAAAAAAAAAGATATTTTGTTCTTGAGTAATTTTGAAATATTGTTTTTATTTAATTTTTAGTTTTAGTGAATTTTTATCAGAAAAAAGATTGACTAATAAATATATGATCAATTTTGTGAATATTGCTTGATTACTAGATCAAGAATATTAGTTCCATTATAAATATACATAGGTTAACTTAAAGATGCAGGTAAAATAATCTAACAAGATAGTATGAAATGAAAAAAGGATCTGGAGGGTCCTAAATGAATTATCTGTTAAAAGGAGAAAGAGGTGTCTAAGAAGGTGTTTGCAATGAGGGAGAGAGAAAGTCAAGAACTTTATACATATAGTAAAAAGCTTTGGGCAAAGAAGTTATGTGATTAATTGGTTCTAAAAGTTCAAGAAAAGCAAAGAAATCTCTATTGGAATTGTTGACAAGGTTATTGATGACCTTAGCAAGGGATATTTCAATAGAGCATGTAAGAAAATGGATGAGGTAACTTTTTTCAGAAATTTGATAACAGATATTGGAAGAAGCTGAGAAGGAAAGTGGTGTCAGACTTACTTTTAAATAAATGGAGTAGGTTTGAGCAGAGAGAAGACTTAGGAGAAGTAAAGGTTGATGAAAGGATTGAGACAGACCACCATTTTCATTTAAAGGCCCCTTGATGTCAACAAGTGAAGGAAATAAACAAGACTAAAGATCAGAATTAGTAACTGTGAACATAGAAGTTTAGTAATTTAGTTTATCCCAAAGATCATTTTGAAATGATCAAGAATGATTTTAGGTGACAAATTCCTCCATGCCAGCTGCCTGACACCAGAGACACTTCTCTGTACTTTAGTTTTTGCCTCTGAAAGACATGGAAGGTAATTTCTTTGTCATAACATTAAAGTATGTTATTAAAGTGGTGGATATAAGGTATGATAGTGGCTATTGAATAAAAGAAAAGAAACAAATATTAAATATCCCATCATTATGTATACCCTAAGCTGTTTGATGGTATTTCTATACTTTAGTTCGATTCCAAAGCTATTATCTGAATATTTGCAACCCCTTAAAATTAAAACATTAAAATCAAACCCTAATACATGCATATTATGGATTGGAGACACAAGAGGGTGGAGGTCCTATGAATGGAATTAATGTCCTTATAAAAGAGATGTGAAAGAATGTGTTTTCTCCATTGTTCTTCTATCTCATGAGGACGTATCAGGAACTGGATACCTAAAAGTAACTAGACTTCATACAATACTGAACTCAGTAGCTATCAGTAGCTATGATCTGGAGTTCCAAGTCTCCAGAAATAAAATTAATAAATATTGATGGCTTTTAAATTATTCATTTCTAAGTATTTTTGTTATAGAAGCTCAAACTGAAGAAGCTACATTATTTCTCGGTTAAACATATTGTAATCTCAATCTAAAATGAATACCACAAAGGACATGATAAGCCAAAGAAAGAAAAAAGTAAGGCAAATAAACACCTCTATAATCAATCTGTCTGTATAGATAAGTAGCTATAGGTATATTAATTGTCCTTATTTAGTCAATTTTCAGAAAGTATTCAAAAATAGAATTTAGCGTTTTCCTTACATTTTTGCTAGTCTTGTTCACTTCTTACTCTAATTATTTATTTTGGCTTAGGTATTTTAGATTAATAGCCAAAACAGTAAATGAGAATTAAATGATTAGGCAAATAATTAATATTAATTTTTAATAAAAATCTCATATAACTACATAACACTCAATAGCTATGTAATGGCACATACACACATGTACATGTGAGTGTATGAATGTAAATCTGAATACGTAGTGACCATTTGCATTGCCAACTTGGTAAGCAAATAAAGGAGTGTTTATCTTTAAGTGTTTGGTATCTTTATTGTGGTTTATATTGGTGAGATTATCATATTTCATCGGAATTCAACAGAACTTGGCCATCATTTTGACATCCTTACTTACCAGTTGTACTAGTCTGTTCTCCCTAGAAATACAGAACCAACAGGAAGTGAGTATGGATATAGAAAGTGATTTATTTTAAGGACTTGGCTTATGTGGTTATGGAGGTTTAGTGAGATCAAATCTGATAGAAGGGACCTACAAACTAGAGCTCTAGGAAAGAGTTGCTCTTGAGTCCAAAGGATGTCTAGTGAAAACCTCACAGAAGTATAAAAATTGCAGATGTAATTTAAAAGAAATATTCTTGAGAATTCTCTAGAATTCTTGGTTTTGGGTGGTTAGATTTTTATTCTATTCAGTCCTTCTGTCAAATGGAAAAGCCCATCCAAATTATGCAAATGCAATTTGTTTTATGCATAGTTCATCTATTTAAATAGGAATTTCACAGAAACATGTAAAATAATTAAAAAATCTGGGCCTAATGATCTAGTCAAGTTGATTCATAAAATTAACAATCATACTAACTGTATATAAAAAAATCCTTTGGCAAATAGACTCTAAAAAGAGACTGTAAAATTAAATATTTATCTCCTATGGTTATGAGATTATGAACATATGATTAGTACATAGTAGGTTATTAATAAATATTAGTCTTCTTTGCCTACATTTTATGAGTAGTAAAATCTTCCAATTGTAATTGGTATGTTTAAAGTGCAATAACTTTGTAAAACTAGAAAAAAACAACAAATACTGTTTTGAATATATATATATATATATAATATATATATATATATATCTGTTCCTCACAGAATTGATGAACAACAACACAAGACAGAATAGTTATTTCTTGTTTACTCACTGTCCTCACAATGAACTTTATTTTGTAAGGTTCCTTGAACTTGATTTAAGACTCCATTTGGTGTGATGCCTAAAGCCATACCTAGACAGGTGTTCATTATCAGTTAAATGCATGCAGCCATCGCAGAGCAACTGTCTGTTGTCAGAACTCTATGTGTGACATGTGCAACAAGCAGAGTTTTGATATTTAAAGGAATGTTTCACTATTTTGCCGAACCAAAAAACAAAGCAATATTAATGACCTTCCATTTGGAAGATTAAAATAGACTTTATTTAAGGGTGGATGAATGCAGCCAGATAAAATAGAAGCTGCTCTTAATCCCTAACCTTTCCTCCAAATTTAACCAAAGACTTTCTGAGGTTTAAGGAAGTTCAGAGTCCCTCCCAACACCCCGTCCATTATTCTTAATTTGTGCCTCTCTCTGCAGTTTTGGGTTCCAGCTGGAATCAAACATACTCAAACACTGCAGATGAAACTGTTCTTGTAAGATATCCAGCCTCATTTTTGGGACTGGAAAGGTTCAGATACTTCAGATAAGGTTTGAATCAGCAGCCAAGTACTTGAATGCTGAGCTGAATTGAACCTTCAAAGTTTTGCCCTATACTAGCCTCATAAACTGGAAATAAATATTTATTACCTCTAATTAGCTCTCCATGTCTTAAACACATCTGGATCTCACACAATATTCACATATTACACATCTGACATTTTGCATGCTTTGTGAAGATTTTTGTTGTGTAAATTTTTTGAGTTAAACTATAATCAAAAAAGGTCATCAGGGGCTGGGAAGGTGGCTCAGTGGTAGAGCACTTGCCTTGCATGCATGAGGCCCTGGGTTTGATTCCTCAGCACCACATAAGCAAAACCGGAAGTGGCACTGTGGCACAAGTGGTAGAGCGCTAGCCTTGAGCTGAAGAGCTGAGGGACAGTGCCCAGGCCCAGAGTTCAGGCCCCAGCTAGCCTTGAGCTGAAGAGCTGAGGGACAGTGCCCAGGCCCAGAGTTCAGGCCCCAGCTAGCCTTGAGCTGAAGAGCTGAGGGACAGTGCCCAGGCCCAGAGTTCAGGCCCCAGGACCGGACCCCAGGAAAAAAAAAAAGTCATCAGAGCTTAGCGATTTATTTACATATGCAGCAATTTGAAATAACTGATTTGTATTTAAAGGCATATACATGTTAGACTCACAGATGAGGATCTGCTAACTCTATGAGAGGAATAAAATATAGAATTATGAGTTGATATTTCCCGCCAATAGTGCCAATATGTTTAGCAGGTACATGTTTCAAAATCCAGATGAAAAACCAAAAGCAGGTCCCTAATTTTATAATTCAAATAAAAGAGAACAAGAGTCCTAGTTCAAGAGGACAACTGAGCTGAAATAACTAGAGATACCAAGGTCATGATAGCGATGGATAAACTCCAACAGTAAAAGGAAGGGGATAATCTGCCCTTGAGAGATTGACACAAATCTATACAAATAAAAAACAAGTGTATCGATGTTATTGTGGTTAAACCATAGAAGAACAAGAAAGCATCTATTAGATTGAGGCACTTGCCTAGCATGTGGGTTCCATCTTTAGTTCCAAGGGGAAGGCGATTAAGTATAAGAATCCCAGGATAGGCTCAAAGTAAGCGGGAAAAGCTAACTTTGTTGCCAATTGTGAGAGAGTTGAGGCCCAGGCCCAGCAAAATCTGAGCAGGTGGTAAGAGTGAGAAGCCAAAATATGGGCCATGAGAGTGTGCTGATCTGCAAAATGATTGCTTATGTGGCCTTATCCTATTTTCCTCCAAAGCTTAGTATTACCTTGAGTAATCACTGTGGGACACCCTCATCCAGGTAGTGAGTCTAATGCAAAATTTAGATCTATTCTCTACTCACAAGAGAAACCCCTGTCTCTTTCATGGAGGAAAAGAAAAGGAATCAAAAAAGGAAATCATTTGAAAACAAACTTGGAAACATTTTAGCCTTTGGTGAATCTAGGCAAAGGATGTATGTACAAGCCAATGGTACTATTCTCATAGTTATTGTAGGTTGGTGTTATTTTTAAGTAAAAATAAAAAATTAGCGTAGTCTTTTGAAATAATCTTCATGATACTACATATGGTTTAAAAAAGTAAATCATTTAGAGGAACTAACTCAAAGGATGAGAAGAAATGAAGCAATTCTGCTTCTGATTGTTTCAATTTAATTTTGGTGATAGTGGAGAATTGCATGACAAGCAACAGTTCTTGGATTGAATAGCCCCAGTAGTATGGGCAGTTACATATATAGGGACAAGATTTTAGCACTGGAGACATAAATTAGGTGACTGATACTAACACAGACTTCTCTGGACCTAAGTTTCTCCATCTTTCCCATGAGAAACGAAATTAGTAGATTATGCTCTAAGCATTCTACAGCTTTGAGGATTGGAGTTCCGAAGAAATATTAAAAATAAAAACCCAATAGAAAGAGAATAAGATAAAAAAGAAAGAAAAAGAAAAGTAGAAACAGAAGGCTATTCAACTTCATAAGCATGAGTATAAGTCTGTCAGGATTCCTGCTGGATATCTAGTAAGAATAAAGAGATGTCAGAGCAAAAATACTCTATAGAGGCATAGATGATAAAAACAACAAATATTTATTAAGAACAAGATATATGCAATTATTTCATTAAGGTTAGGAATACAGACACCAAAAAGATTTATTCCCACCATTCCTAGTACTTACAATGAGGAATATATGAGACAAATAAGAAAGCAGGTAATTTCTGATCAGGGCTGGGATGTGTAAGTATGAGATGACATGGAAGCACAGAAAAAAATGTCTAATCTAGCTTTCAGTGTTAGGAAGGGATTCCTAGAGAAACATTATCTCAACCAATAAGGCTATTGAAAAAGATTATGAAATATTGAAAAACTTCATGCATATGACCAATTCTACTTCACATTTGCTTCAAAGTGTTATTCAGATTGTTTCTATCACATAATTTGACAATTTGTAATGTTCTTTACAATAAATTTTTTCCAAAGGAAGAAGACAGTAATGGGGTAAAGGGCAAAGAAAAACCTTGTTAGAATTCTTCCTGCTCTGTTACAAATCAGATGAGCAGTGTTTTCCAGCAAGATAAAATATTTCATTGAAGGAATTCATTAACCAAGAAGATAATGAAAAAAATGAGCTCAAAGGAAAATACCGAAAACAAAAACTAGAATTGCATTGTCAAGATGTGTGTGTGTGTGTGTGTGTGTGTATGAAAGACTGATATTTAATGTAAAATTTTATGCAATTAAAAGATGAGTATATAAAAAATTCTTTAAAGCAGAGAAGTGTTGCATGTTTGGGAAAGAAAAGTATGACTAGATCCCAAGCCAAGGAAGAGGAAGGCCTGCCACATGATGACCATGAGCCATAGTCATGGCCAGGACTAAGCTCATTGTCTTTGCTTTGAACATGTAGTCCAAACTTTAGGTTGAAGGCCTGCAAGGAACTTTTTGAGTTTTTAGTAAGCAGGTGGGAAAATTAAAACAATGACCATTAATACAAAATCAATTTAACAGGCACGGGGAAATAACTGGCATAAAGAAGCATTAGATAAAGAAAGACCAGAAGGGAAAAACACATCACAAGTAAAATACAGAAGTATTTTAAATACTTTTAAAACACAAAAACTCATTCCATTTTTGAGTTTTGAAGACATATACACATGGAACTACTGGAAACTACTTAGTTCTTTGATGGTAGGGGAGAAACAGTAAATGAACATAGGTAACATGTGCAATAAATGTATTTTGCAATTAAATATTCACAGGAAATCTAATAGGACAACAAATGTGCAACATTTTGCAACATACAAAAGCACCTAACATAATCTCATTAGAATAGGTGCTGCTTTCTCTTAGGCATTTAAATCTATATACACAGCTATGTGCTGTGTGACAGATGTGGTGAAACAAAATGAACAAGAGTAAAGAAGGAAAGATTATATCTTGTAAACCTCAGATAGCACAATTACCAATTATCGAATTACAGTCAAACAAAAGCAGCACATCTGCAATCACTTAGCAAGTCAAGTTCCATCAGATTAGCTGTTGTAAAAGACTATTTTTGGTGATAAGACCATGGTTCATTAAAATAAAACTTGTTTGAAAGGGTTTTCTGGTGGCACAAAATTCTCTTCAAATTTAACTTTAACCAGTAAGAAAAAAATCCCAGGAAGAGCCCAATTGATGACATTCTTCTTTCTCCACTTCCCACTATCCATTTCTCACTTTCTAGTTTTCCTCTGGGTTGTTGTTCGTTGCTCTCCTACAAAGAATGCACACATGAAAAGTGAAAGTGGATGGAAATCATTCCAATTAATTCATTTGTCTGAAGTTATACAATGCTAATTGTGTTAAGCACTACTAACCTCTGAGAGAAAGCAATGGACAGGAAAGGAAAGGATTCTCCACTCAAAAAGAAAAAGATTGGTAAACTGGCACATAGGTATATACACAAGTGAGAAAATACTAGAAGTAAATGACTATTTTAGACATACATGACTATTTTAAACATTATGGTTAGGTAAAAATCTCTCTGATAAAGGGTCCAATATGAAGTGTAAGAAACCAGTTCAATTAGAAAAATGCTCATAGAAAGTTTCTAATATAGGAACAATGACTTTTGACAGGTACGCAAAGTGAAGCATTCTTGAAAGAACAATGGTTCAGTGGTATAGTAGGCTGAGCTAAGGTGTATGGTTGAGGAAATATCATGTGGGATTTGAATTATGTAGAATTTTATGTAAGGGTAATGGAAAGTAACAGCTGAGAGGTAGAAGGCAGCAGTGATCATGCCTGCAACCCGAACTATTGGGGAGGCTGAGATGCAGAGAATTTTAGTAGAATCCACCCTGGCCAGAAAAATCCAAGACAATCTATCTCCAAAATAACCACAAAAAGCAGGGCTAGAGGCATGGTTCAAATGATTGGGTGCCAACCAAGCAAGAAACCTAAACTCGTGGCCCCAAGCTCAAACTCCAGTGCCCTGAAGAGAATTTTTTAAAGGAAAGTAATGCTCGATTTTAAGCAAGAGAATAAAAGGATTTGTTTGAAGACAGATGAGGAGTTACTTCTCTGTTCCAGTGGGGGGAAAAAGACAGAGTTTGGGGCATTGGTGGGAGAAATGGGAAATAGTGGGGTCTTTTAATGGCTTTTATTAGGAAACATATATTTAATGTCATAAACAAACTGAGACATTCCAGAAAGGAAATATACTGAGTTTTCTGTCACAGTGATTTTGTTAAATTAAAAAGTTATAGAGAAAACAGATGAAACAAGTTAGTCTCAATGGTATATACCCTTAATCCTAGCTCTTCATGGAGCAGAGATGAGAAGAATCATAATTCAGACCTAGCCTGGACCATATTTCAGAAACGAGTCATTTGGGTGAACACACCTAAAATCCCATTTTCTACTGAATTAAAGATAAGAGGATCATATTCCAGCCCAGACAAAAGTGCAAGATCCTATTCAAAGAATTGAAAAAGTACTTGTCTAGCAAGTACAAGGCCCTGAGTTCAAACTCCAGTATTGCTTTAAAAAAAACAACAAAAAAGTAGTCATGCCATTTTACCAGCATTTAAGATTAAAGTAACTGTGGCTCCATAATGACAGGAATTATGATTGTTGACAATCTAAGGTTAGTAGTGCTTTCTCTGTATTTAGTCCAGTGGTACAGAATTAAATATGTTAAATAATATCCATCAACAAGTATGCATGTGCTTAAGAATCCACCTTGATGGGAACCATTTCATTGTTAAAAAACAAAACAACAACAAAAAAAACTTTTATCTCTTCTTCTTCTCCTGCAATCAGTAGTACATGATTGCAAGTGGGAAAATACAGGACAGCGATGAGGTTGTAGCAATTTTTCCATTGTCAGTTTTGTGTGACTTTTTAACAACAATGGAGAGATGTCAAGCATTAATGCAATTCACAACGTTTCTGTGAGGAGTTTCAGCAGTTCAGTTTCATAACAATTGTAAATAAACCTGTTAAATTCTTTTACCCTATGTCAACATCTGACTTTTTTTTAACTCTGACTTTTTTAAGTAAATTTCTTACTGTTGGAGGAAAAATGGATTTTAATTGTTCACTTTTTGGCCACTATTTGGTAAGCTTTCAGCCTGATCAGGAAATCAGCATCTTGAGTGTGAGATCAGAATGTGTCTGCTAACCCAGGTGCTTCTTCTCCTCCATAAAATCAGTTATCCCATAAAAGCCTCATCTTTCCCCCCAATTCCTCACCACCTCATTCTCTCCCTCGTGATTTCTAAGCTTTGTTCTTCAACACTATTGCTCCACGTGATATACAGCTCAAGCTGATGTGGTGCCATGTCTTCAGTGAGGAGTTCCAACCTTTGAGAAATTGTCCCACACACTACAGATCCTCACTTAAGATCAAAGAGTGGCTCCCGTCTGCAGATACAACAGAATCGCAGTGAAGAGCAGACAGTGGAAGTTAGCAACCTCCTTGCAGCTCCTGTGTACAGGGACCCTACACAAACATTTGTTTTTAAGGAATAGCTGATGGAATCTTGTGAAAAATATTTGCTCAGATTCAAATGTCTTGTTATTCTCCATTTTCTTAATCTGTAAATACTTGATCCATATTTGTCTTCCCTACATGAACTGTTTCCAAAACCTCTGTTTCTAAATTTCTTCCTTAAATAACTTCTATCCAAATTGGAAGGTTAAAGGATAAAATGAACTATTTTGCACAGAAAACATTTCTAAATAAATTCTTGATTTTATACCTTCTTATTTTCCAAACAAAATAAACAAAAAAAATAGCTTTTTCTCATAGGTTTGAGAGAAACTATAAAATACTCCAAGATGATGCAAATATAGTGCTTATATTAGATGTTGAATAATTCCTACTAATTTTATCAAGTGAGATAATGATATTAAGATTAGAAAAGAAGCCAAAGATATCTGATACAAAATGAACAAAGCTATCCAACTTCAACATGCTACAAAGCTGTAGTCATCAAAAGTAGGTATTGGCATAAAAAGCACATAAACCATTGGAACAGAATGGTAGGGCATAGAGTAAACCTACATATCTACAGCCAACTAATTGTTGACAACAGTGCTAAGAACTGAAATTGGAGAAAGGCAGTCTTTTCAACAAATGAAGCTGTGGAAAAATTGTATATCCATATGCAGAAGAATAAAAACAGATCCCTCTTTTCAACAGTCATAAAAATGAACTCAAAATGGATTAAAGATTTAAATATAAGAAGCAGAGATATAAAACTACTAGAAAAATGTATGGGATATCCAAAATATTACATATGTATATATATATATATATATATATATCCCAAAATATTCTGGGATATTGAATAGGCAGGGTTTAAAAAACATATTTTATTGTTATTGTAGAAGTCATGTACAGAGGGGTTACAGTTGCATAACTCAGATATTAAATAAATTTCCTTTTGAATCACATCACCCCTTCCCTCCGTCTCTCCCAGTTTTTCTTTCCTGTCCCCACCAACAAGTTGTACAGTTCATTTTCCACATTGTCTAGTGAGTACCACAACTGTATTTGTTCACCCTTTGTCTCAGCTTGTCTTTGCTTCCCCTTTCCATCCCAAACAAAAATAAACTAACAAACAAGACAAAAGGAAAAGAACAAAAACAACAACAAACACTACAAAAATCTCTTGTTTCCTTTTCTTGGAGTCCATTTTGTAAAATATTATTTTATATAATCCCATACATATAGCTATTGAGCCTTTGTGACCCACTCCTAAAACTATCCTCCTTTGATCTTACTGTGTGAATGTCTAGAGACCTGTATAATTTATCATGCTCTGGTGTGTGTGTGTATATATATATATATATATATATATGTATATATATACATATATATATGTGTGTGTGTGTATATATATATATATATATATATTACCATCCAGTATGTTTACTTGTAGATTTATAGGCACACCCTAGTTACAACAAATAAGGGAAACCATGCAACCTATGTGTCTTTGGGTAAAGCTTACTTCATGTAATATAATTTTTTTTCAAGTCTTTCCATTTCCATACAAATAGGGCCATGTCATTCTTTCTGATGGAAGAATAGAATTCATAAATATATATATATATATATATATATATCCACTGAGGGGCATCTGGGTTGTTTCCATAGCTTGGCTACGTTAAACAGTTGTGCTGGGGGCATTGTTTGTGGTCTATTGGATAAATGCCCAGGAGTGAGATTCTTGTGTCATAGGGAAGCTCTGTGTTTAGTCTTGTGAGAAACCTCCATACTATTTTCCAGAGTGGATGAACAAGTTTACATTACTCCAGCCACCATTTGTTATTGTTAGTTTTCTTGATAATGGCCATTGTAACTGGAGTGAGGTGGAATCTCAATGTTGTTTGGATTTACATTTCTTTTATGGTCTGAGATATTGAACATTTCTTCATGTGTCTATTGGCCATTCTTACTTCTTCCTTTGAGAAGTCTCTTTTTAAGTCTTTAGCTCATCTATTAATTGGGTTGTTGATTCTTTGAGGGTTTATTTTAGGGGGGTTAATTCTTTGAGCTGTAAGTATATTTTAGACATGAGGCTCTTGTCTGATGCATAGTTGGTAAAATTTTTCTCCATTCTGTAGATTCTATTTATCTTGCTATCTATGACCTCTGCTGTGCAGAAACTCTTCAATTTGGTGCAATCCCATTTATCCAGTTTTTCTTGGATTTGTTTTGATTTTGGATCTTTACTTAGGAAGTTCCATTCCATGCCTAGGAGCCCTAGTGTTTCCCCTACCCCTACCCCTACCCTTCATGTAATATTGTCATGGTATCTGACCTTACACTGAGGTCTTTAACCTATTTAGAACTGATTCTGATGCAAGATGATATATAAGGATCTAGCTTCAGTTTTCTGCACGTGTACAGCCAATATTTGCCAGCACCATTTGTTGAGGAGACTGTCTTTCTTCCAACCTGTATGTTTGCTCCCTTATCAAATATCAGGTGGCTCTATGTCTGTGGGTTTGTTTTGAGGTTTTCTATTCTGTTCCATTGGTCCTCAGGCCTATTCTTGTTCCAGTACCAAGATTTTGAAATTATATTTTATTTTTGATTTAGTTGTTTAAAACAGACTCATATTAACAGTGTTTAATAAAGTCAACATATAAGCTCAAACAATGATTCTCAATAACTTGAAAATTTTATAAACACCAAAAGAATACTAAAAGATTTTTTTTAAAGATGAGGAAGAAAAAAACTCTCACTTGTAAGCTTCACATATTATGGGAAAAGGAAAAAGTTATTTTCTCAAGTTGACAAGTATTTGGAAACCAAAAAACATGACCTGTAAAATCCATAATATAGAACATAAGTCCCTGGTCGGACTCACAATCTTCTGGTACTTATATTTAAATTTTACTTAAACTTTTTTTCTGAATAAAAAGGAATGATACATAAAATAGCTTTGTTAGTACTTTTGAAGAATTAAAAATGGCCAATAGACACATGAAGAAATGTTCAACATCTATGGCCATAAAAGAAATGCAAATCAAAACAACAAGTTGGGCGCCAGTGGCTTGCATCTGTAATCCTAGCTACTCAGGAGGCTGAGATCTGAGGATCATAGTTCAAAGCCAGCCTGGGCAGGAAAGTCCATGAGACTCTTATCACTAATAAACCACCAGAAAACCAGAACTGGTGCTGTGGCTCAAAGGTAGAGTGCTTGACTAGAGCTGAAGAGTTCAGGAAAAATGCCCAAACCCAGAGTTCAAAAACCCACGACCAACAAAAACAAACAAAAAAAAAAAACACTGAGATTTCACCTTATCCCAGTTAGAATATCCATCATCAAGAAAACAAACAAAAAATGCTGCTGAGGATGTGGCCAAAAGAGAACTTTAATACATTGTTGGTGGGAATGTAAGCTTGTTCAACCACTCTGGAAAGCAGTATGGAGGATCTCAAAAAATAAACATAGGGGGCTGGGAAGGTAGCTCAGTGGTAGAGTGCTTGCCTTGCATGCATGAGGCTCCGGGTTAGATTCCTCAGCACCACATAAGCAGAAAAAGCCAGAAGTGGCACTATGGCTCAGTGGTAGAGCGCTAGTCTTGAGCTGAAGAGCTAAGGGACAGCGCCCAGGCCCAGAGTTCAGGCTCCACCATCACCACCAACAACAACAACAGAAAACATAGAACTACTCTGTGACCCAGGAATTCCACCTCTGGCATAATAAAATACAAACAAGGTTACAGAAAAGCCATCAGCACAACATGTTCACTGAAGCATTATTCACCACAGCCAAGGTATGGAATCAGATGCCACTCAATGGATGAATGGATCAAGAAAACATAGTATATATACAGAATGGAATTTTACTCATCTATTAGAAAGAATGATATTGTACCACTCATAAGGAAATGAAAAGACTTGGAAAAATTATAATTATATTAAGTGAAGTAAAGTAGACCCAGAGAAACAAAGTTTGCATCATGTTTTCCCTCATTTGTGGTAGCTAGAATGGGTCTATAAATCTATAAATACACAAAGTATAATAGACTCTATGGAAAGCTCAAATAACACAATCTTGTAGAAAGTACCAGGTCAAAACCCAACAAAATCAACACCACGAAATGAGTATATCACCCCCGGGGGGGAGGAGGGTTAGGGGGAACCAAGTAAGACCAAGGCCCCTTAAATGAAGGGGGGATGGAGGGGAGAATATAGTCAAGAATTCAATGTACATATGACAAAACTAAGAAAAGTAAGAGAAAGAGTGAGTCTAAGGGGAGTAAGAATATCGAAGAGGTGACACTGGTTGAGATGCATAGTATTCATAATCTACTTTGTTATATGGCAAAAAATGCAAGCAAGGAGTTAAAGATGTCTTCCCATGAAATGATTACACAACAGATATTACTTGTAAGGAAACCCTGGATGATTGATAGCAATCTCATGGGAGTGTTTAAGCAGAGATCTTTCCATGTAGAAATCACAATAAAATTGGTTATCTCAAATAAGACTGAGTAGCTACTACCTTAGTGTTAATATTTTGTGATGAGTGACATTTTACCCATTGATGGACTTGGTAATAATAAGGACATTGATTCATTCAACAAATGATTATCAAGAAGGCTGTATGCTTATGGCAGTGTTCCATGCTAAGGGGACATATCGGTGAACTGAACTCCTCATGAATGGTTTATGAAACTAGTTGGCAAGACAGAGGCAAAAGGCAAAAAACATACAAACAACTAAATATATATAATAAGGCAATTGTTGATTGATGCTAGCTAGATTGCTAAGACAAGCAATGAAGAACCAAGAATGGAGAGGGAATTTTAGACAATGTATGCTATGTAAGGTGAAATTCACTGGAAAGGTGGCTTCATTATTTTTACCTCTTAGAGTTGCTTTTCTTCACTTTTTTATTATCTTTATTGTCATACAATGCTGGCTCATGCCTTAATTCTAGCTGCTCAGGAGGCTGAGATCTGAGCATCATGGTTTGAAGCTAGTACAGGCAAGACAGTCCATGCGACAGACTCTTATCTCCAAATAACCACCAAAAAAAGCCAGAAGTAGAGCTGTGACTCAAGTGATAGAATGTTAACTAACCTTGAGCACAAAGGCTCAGAGCAGTGCACAGGCTCTGAATTCATGTCCCAGGACTGGTGAGTGCACACACACAATCTTTATTTAAAACAAATCATTCAATTGCAGAGACATAAGAGATACAACACAAAGCAACTTTTCATTCTTATTCCATCATTTTTTGAATACTTTAGTGCATATTTTCTACAAGACAGGCATAGTCTGCTATAAAACCACAATGCACAATAAACACTGCTTCGTGGTCCTTACTTTCCTCTTTTTAGAGTTCTTTTGTTTTGTTTTACTGGATAATTTTCTTAAGCAAATCTTTCAGATGATGATGATCATCTATGAGGGGTCAAATTTCCTATGCCTCGTATCTATTTTACCTGAATTCAAGTTAACATGACCATGTAATTATGACTCTAAACCATATTCTTCTCATACTTTCATCTCCAGTGTACAATATCTCTGATAAGAATGTAGGTTTCCATTTAATGGAGGCAATAAATGGCAGCTTCCAGGATCTTTTGTTCACCTCAGAAATTTTTATCAGTATGGATTTTCTTCTTTCACTCTAGACATTCTTTCAAGCTGACAGTGTATTTGTTCACCACGGAAGTATAAGTTTTCTTTTGTTGTTTCTTTAGTGATTTCTTCAGAATTGTTTGTTCTTTCTCTCTCTCTCTCTCTGAAACTCCATTTGAAGAATCCCAAGTCTCCTGAATGATTCTTCATTTATAACACTTTCTTGTATAGGTCTCTAGGGTTTTGCTATTTTAACCTAATTTCTATTAAGTTTCATCAAGATTTTCTTCTGCCATTTCTTTTTGAAAATTCTTTCCAGATATTATAATTTTTAATCTCATAAGTTTTCATTGTGCTTTAATCTCTTCTTTTCTATAACATCCTGATCTTTTATTCACATAGGTAATCAGTTCTCAAATTTTTCGAGAGAGATGAGTAAACATAAGTATGAAATTACAGTCTGGGTCTCGAGTTGTATGTTCAAAGTTAGTTCATGAGTTCATACAGTCATTGTGTATCTCTGTGTGTGCATACTAGAGAAAGAAACTGTCTTCTAAAATTTTCATTTACTTAAAATCTCACAGTGAATGCTAAGTAGTCTGATTTCCCACTGTCAGAATTCCTGTACCAAACTTTTTCAATACCTTGAAAAGCTTGTGAGGTCTGAGCACACACACACAACTTTTTAAAAAAATATATATCAGTAGAAACCAGGGATCAAGTTAAACCATCCCAGATCTTACTCAGGGGATCCCCCAGAAAGAAAGGTTCTATGACATCTACAAATTTCCAAAGGCCATGGGAAAACTCAAAGAGATGTCACAAACAGTAGAAAGCTTCCTTCTTCTTAAAGGGATAATGTGGCAAGAAAGACATGACAGTCAAAGGAGTCATTGTTTCTTTTCTCCATAAGAATATGAGTCCCTATCCCAATGTCTTGGTATTACAAATTGGCTCTGGTTTTAACATGATTTACCTTACTAAAGCTCATGTTGAAGCTTAGTTCTCCAATACAACAGTATTGAGATGGTGGTGTCATAATTAATCTATCCTTATGAATATATTAAGGCCTTTCACTAGAGACTGGGTTAATTCTTTCAAGATTGGATTCTTTTGTATAGCTGTATTGGTTACCATGAGAACAGGTTGTTAAGAAAGAAGTGTTTTTAGCTTCCTTGGCTTTTTCTCTTGCTTCCTCTTTTACCATATAACCTCTTGTTCTTACAAGTGATCCTACCATATGATATCTTCTGGTATATTTTTTATTGTAAACGTGATGTACAGGGATTACAGTTACATGAATCAGGTAATTAGTACATTTCTTATTGAACAGTATCAACTCTTCCCTCATTTCCATCTGGCATATTATGATGCAGCTAGAAGGCTCACACAAGATACTAACTACAATGGGGTCACCTGATTTTGGCTAGGCTCATGAGCCAAAATAAACATCTTTTCCTTATAAATAATCCAGCCTCCAGTATTTTGGTATAATAACACAAAATGGATTAAAACATTATCCTCTCCAAAATTCTAGACACATTCCCTAGGAAAATGTGAAGAAAATCCCAAATTTCTAGAGCAAAATATTCTACCTTACTAGAACAAAGATAATTCAAAACAGACAGTAAGCTGAAGTATATAAAAATTGAAGAGCTATATGCTTTACCCATATAGGAAGGTAGTTATTCTTATCGCATCCATTTTTGCAATCCAAAAAATGACTAGAAAGAATGGGTATCAGTAAGTTACAGTAATTTTTACTTCAAATGAACCCCACCCAAGTTAAATTTTATCTCATAACCTAAGGTACTTAGAGTCTTACCCGCTAGGGCCATTAACATTAAGCCTAACAAGACCATGCTAGGTAGTAAGGCCTTCCTTTCCATTCTATGAGCTATGTCTTATGTCAGATACTAAAAGGGAAGATAAACATTTTGTAAACTTAACCTTACACATGAGAGAAAGTTTACTTCTTGAGGATAACTGGTTAAGCTAGAAGAACCCCAACTCAGGTCATAAGTGCTTACTTAAAAAAATCAAAGCAATGCTCTATTGATTTACTAGGACCTGTGCAAATATACATACTCAGGTGCCAACATATTCACACAGAATAATTCACAAGCTATGTCTTCACAGCCAAGGAAGAAAGAAGACAGAATGTCAAATTCATTTTCAAGCAACCAAATTCGTGCTGATGATTCCAAATAGTTGGTCTAAAGAAAACAACCAGTCTTTCCCAGGTTGGAAGGAATTGCAAAGAACCATTAAAATATCTCACATACCATTTGGTTGCCAGTGAGATCGGAAAAAAAAACTACACTTCCACACCCCTTTGCAGATATATGTAGCCAGATATTATATTCAGGTAATAGATATACATGGAAATAAATAATGGACAGAATTGTAAGTTGTATCCTCACTTCCTGCAAGTAGAATTCAGAAGTGGTCCTGAGTTACTTGGACTATATCAATAGAGTGGACACTCCAGCACTGCTGAATCAACAAAATAAACAGAGCCAGGGGCTCTGGCATCCTGTGGAGTCTGGTGACTTCCCAGAGCAGGATCAAAATATCAGTCCGATTTTATAGGAGCAAAAAAAAATAAAGTTCTATTATGTAACTCTTCAATATTTGGGGTATTGTTCACAAGCAGGCAAGCCTATACACAAAATAATAGAATCATCTTTTCCAGTGAGAAAACTAAGGCACAAGTGATTTTCTCTGTGTGACCTAGCACAAAGCAAAATACTGTAAGGTTCAACCTTAATCTCTATTCCTTCCCACACTGCCACGCTGTTCTCTCCCTTTGAAAAAACAAAAAGCTTGGAGAACAAAGCAATTATGAGGGGGAAAAAAGAAGAGCATAAACTTCATGAGGCAATAAGTGTCATCAAAAGAGAATCCAAACAACAAAAAAAATGAAAGAAAAAAATGAAACAGACTTAATGTGCATCTTTGCCAGCACCACATGACCTGACATTTTGAATTATGATTGTTTACAGGAAATAATAGAACTTTCCAAGAAAGGGATCATTTATATAAATGATGGGTCTTGCACACTTTGCTTATTTATTAGCTTTGACTCCTATGGTCATATATTATGATGTGACTCTAAGATGCTCCTGATTTCACTAATACAAGGCATCAGACTGCAGTGAGAGTCCACAAAACAAATGTTACAAAGCAGTTAAGTGAAAAAAATCCTGAACCGACATGGCTCTTTCTTTCTGACATCTAGGACATAGCTTCAACCTTCGTGGGCTCTTTCTTGCCTTTTTTCATGCATCTATCGCTTTTGTTCTTTGAATACAGTCTAGTTATCTATTAAATGTCACCTTTGAAAAATTAAGTTATTGAGCATACACACAAAATCTCAAATCTTTCTTTCCAATACATGAGAAGGCTTTCTACTTTAACAAATCTATTTTTTAATTTTGAGCTTCAGAATGTTTCCAGAATGTTTATTAGAATGAACAAAATGGGAGAAAGACTGCCATCACTTATTCCTAGATAGTGACAATCTCCTACCTTTTTGGTGATGTCCAAGTCACCTGAGATTCAAATAGATAAACAGATGGGCAAACAGACAGGCAGGCAGGCGGACAGATAGAGGATAGGCAGAAAAATAGATGAGTGATAAATGATAGATAAAAGATAGATGATAATTTAGAAAGATCGATTGATGAGATACATGAAATATGTAGCATTTCCCCACATATAATGTCTTCCAATACAACATTTAAAAAAAACTTCAATGATTTTTTGTATTTGGAATATAGTAACATCAGTTAGAATATTTACCTTTTGATTATGTGCTTTATTAAGAAAATAATCTGATCCACAAAGACAGAAATCACTAACTGAACTCATAATCCTGTCATTACAAACACTGTAGTGGCCAGGGCTAGATGAAAGACTGTAAAGCAATGATAAAAATCTTTCTCATCTCTCAGGGAGAAGCCCCTCAAATGATATGAATGAGGGACAATTTGTCATATGTAGGGAGGAAAACTAGAGCTTATTCGTGTATATAAGCAGTAAGAAAGTAATTAAGTTTATAACTTGAGCTGATAACATTCCCAGCACTCAGTGTGTACATCAAAGCCCCCTGCTCCATGCTGAGCATTCACTGAGCCAGGTATCCTGAGATGTGAAGTGGGAGTTTCTGAACAAAGTGTATTATCACAGCAATATTATTTTGCATTTGCTTATCTCTTGTGTCATCTGTTATACTGGGTTTGGTTAAATAGAGTAATACATTATCTGATTTCAAATGAATTTACACTCACAAAATGTCAGTAGATTAAGGTATTTCTGGCAAATAACTCAGCAGGTTGAAAAATGCTAATAATTCAAACACAAACCTCTTTAGAAAAAACAAGATGTTTTCTATTTGTATAAAAATATCTCAGTCTGAAAACTTCAAAATTATCAACAACATTATTTGACATGTATTTATCTTCCCTATTTTTAACAATGTGAAAGCCAGTTTGTTATTAATGAGCTTTTGACTATAGATTTAAGCTTGGGATAATCACAAATATGACAGTTTTAATGTAGTATAGAGAATAATCTTTTTTATTCTCTTTGGTTTCTTGGTGGGGAGGGGACAGAGACTCATTATGTAACCCTGACTTTCCAGGAGCACACTATGAACCTCAGGTTGGCCTTAGGCCTGCAACCTTAACCTCTATAATTCTGGAATTACAGATGTGACCCACCATACCTTGCTGACATAATCATTTTAATGATATTTTGAGTCATCTGCCTTTAAAAATCAAAGATTCTTACATTTCGCCAATTTAATGTTAACTAGGTAGGAGTCATTTATATGGTGCCTTTGCTTGTGCAACACAGTTTTCTATTCCTAGTAAAAAATGTCTGTTATTCATAGAAATCAGTTTAGAAAATACTAGTAAAGATTTAGAAAAACAGTAGCATATCACATAGTGAACTATGTGAGATTTACTTGAAGTTAGATGAACATAATGTTCATCTTGTCTTGTCTTATAGTATCTTTCAGATTTTTGTCTATATGAAACATATAAATGCTACCTATTTGAGCCAGCCATTGTATAAAAAGTAAAATCACCAACCAAGATGCATTGTATATATAAGCTATTCTGATAAAAGGCAAAAAAATCAATACATAGCTTACAAAATTAAGAAAAGTAAGGAAAGGGGGATTGGGAGGGTTGAGTGAGAATATTAAAAGAAAGTGACTGATCAAGATACACTGTATTCATAAACTACATTGTTTAATGGCAACTCTTTTGTACAAATAAAGGTAAAAATATTTTTAAAAATAAAATCAAGAAGAACCTATTTCAACAGTAATATAAGTGTTTAATAATAATACCATGTCTGGAAAGCTACATAATATAAACATTAGTGGAGAAAGCCACTGCCTGGACTAGAATATGATTACAGATTTGGAAGTTAATCTTATAGACTATACAAGAGACAACTTCTTACATGGCTCATTTGGCCAAGAGTAAAGACATTAAAGTTAGAGGTTCTCTTTAAACTATAGAAAGCCAGCAGTATTATCTTCAAAGGGGAACCTATTTCTTATAGATATGACTTCCCATAGCATGTTCCTAAGAAAATATTTTTAACATAAATAGATTTGATCTGCCTGTTTGATTCACAAGATAGTGTTTTCAAAATATTTCTGCTCAGTTTTCTGTGACTGAAGATAATATAAATATGTTGTCAATTTTAAATACTCTCTTAACTCTTTCCTTGATGTATAGATTGTTTTCCAATCTATACATCCTTTTTAAAGTATTCTGAACATTGAATTTTCAGTAATTTTTGAGATTTTGCTTCAAATGGTAATGTCAGTGAATACCATATACCAAGCTGTGTTAAAAAGTGTGTGTGTTTGTGTGTGTGTGTGTGTGTGTAGAGAGAGAGAAGAGAGAGAGAGAGAGATAATGCTCATTAAAACAGGATTTGATTTAAAAAGTACCATCAAAGGGTTTTTTTCTACATTTGAAGCCATGTAGCTTCACAAAGTGTATGTTTTCTATGACAAGAGCCTTTGCATCTACCAGAAAACATCACAGGACTAGAATAATGTGTCACTGTGAACTTAAAAGCCTACCGTGGGAGAAATGTTTCATGGCAAAGAGTTTAAACCTGGATTTTCAGATGCCAATGAGAAAAGCGTTGACAGTTACTACAGGAAACCCTCACCTACACCATTTCTTTCACTGTCAGTGGCCAAATAAATGCCCAGGAGCCTCTCCTGGATATTGGAAATCGTTCAAGTGGTGCACTGGAGCCAGCTGATATTAATAAGGCCCCATCATGCTTGAGGCCGGCAGCGCCTCGCGTAATTCACAGCCCCACCAATTACCTGTGGGAGCTCTGCAGCCTGATGCACAGCCTGCGGAGGGGGTTTCCCACCACAGGCCCTTAATGAACAGACAGGCTTATAAACACCAGCTAATCTCTCCCACACCAGCACCTGAGGAGGATCACAAGTGACAGCTGTTTAAATTTTCAGGGAAATTAATCACCCAGGAAAAAGGCAGCACTTATCAAGCTTGAAGCAGGTCTGATAGAGAGAGTTACCCAGGGCGGGGGGCAAATTGCTTCTAATTGTCCATAAGTGTTTCATTGTATGGCTCCATCGAGGGAACTTTATGGACATCGTTTCTCCTATTAATGCTGGTGCTGGCAGACAGCAGAGCGAGCTGGTTCAATCTGTTCCTGATACTGGATTCCTAAGGCCACTAATGAGTATCCTCCCTAGCCTGGAAATGCCAAGCCATTTACAAGCATCGGGACTGTTCAGGGCTGGCATCCTAACTGCAGAGAGAAAAATCCCCACGGACCCAAGCGTTATTTTCCTCCACAAGATAGATGTAGTGAATCAGCTCAGCCCCAGACCTGGGCCTCCCAGAGGGATGAGGGATAGACCTGCTTCACTGCTGGCGGGGGAGGCAACAGAGCAGGAGTATAGATTGGCCGGTAGGCCAGAGGTGACTTTTAGAAAAACAAATCCAGAAAGAAACCTCACATGGTAAAACTTGCCACCCTCTTCCTCCAGGTACCCCCTCCCCTGCCCTCATGTTTTAGAGCTTTAGGTACCTTCCCCACAGGACCCAGGACTTGCTGGCTGCTGTCTTTACATTCTCCAGAATCACTTAACAGAAAGTGGTCTGGTTTACAAGGGGGGCTTTGTAAAGTCTAGTGTCCCGGAAAAGGAGTTGATGAGAGAAAGAGTCAGAGACAAAGACAAAGGAGATGTGAGAGAAAGAGACAGAGACAAAGACAAAGGAAGATGTGAAAGAGAGAAAGAGAGACAAGGGTATGGGAGAGAGATGAGAGGCTTATTCTGGTCCGAAATTGTTTAATAAAATGGAAGAGTTGGCAACTAAGTGGAAACTTATTCAATCATCTAGAGTGTTCATTTCAGCAGATAGAAGGCAATGTCATTAATATAAAGGAGGTAAATTTAAGCATTTTTTTCTTCAAGAGCTGCAAAACACTATTCTTTGTTATCCACTTTTTTCTCAGATGGTTGTCAGCAAATGTTCAGTGGAGAGAAGGATCGATCTATCTGAATAAGTGTCTCCATATCTCCATATCTCCTTCAGTAGAAGGCTCCTCTGTCTGAGAATTAAACTGGTCTCTGACACTTGGAATTTTGGAATATCAAAGTGCAGACCACACCACTACAGCCAGGCAGCCTCTTCCCCATGAATTCTTCTTCCCAGGATTCTCCAGGGCACACTTTACATTTGCCTGTGGTTTTTTTCCATGACGAAAATATTACAGTCTGAATAAATCTTTGTTTCAGAGCTAGGTCCGTCCTTTGTGGGGCTTTATTAGTTAATATAACATTTCCCTAAGGATAAGTACATGAAATAAATGACGGTCTTACAATCTGGTCCATAAAAATGTATACTTTCAAGAGGAGAAATCCAGAACTACAAAATACGGTATGCTGACAGCAAATATATACATAGTCACATGCCAACGGTATCTTATTAGAATTTATTTTTTTCTGTCTCTAGTGACAGATAATATATCCACGATAGCACTGTTCAAATGGTGTAATATTTACATTCCTATAAAAAGGCAATAAACTCCATGTGACAACAAATCCCAGGTAAGAGTAATAGAGGTCCTTAAGTGAATTTGACTGGAAAGTAGTGAACATGAGTTTAGTTTTGATCGCATTGAAATTGAGGTGGCCGCAAGGTAGCAAGAAGGAG
The DNA here is from genome assembly GCF_000151885.1 of Dipodomys ordii. Taxonomy (NCBI): domain Eukaryota; kingdom Metazoa; phylum Chordata; class Mammalia; order Rodentia; family Heteromyidae; genus Dipodomys; species Dipodomys ordii. Next base: position 1,119,638 of record NW_012267313.1, on the reverse strand, counting down.
ATATCAAACAGTTAGATATACAGAAGAAAGTCTTGCTAGAGATACAAATTTATGAGTCATCTGGTAATAATTGAAGTCATGTTGTATTAGTTTTCTCTTGTTGCATCACACATTACCACAAATTTAGCCACTTAAAACAGTATCCATGTATTATGTCATTTCCATGGGTCAGTACTCTAGGCAGGCATAAATTTGGTCCTTTGTTCGGGTTTCACATCGCCGTAATTAAAGTATCAGCCAGAGAAACAATATAACCTGAGGTTCAAAATCCTCTTCTAAACTCACTAGTTGGTTGGCAAAGTTTTAATGTTCAAAACCATGCCCTTAACTTCCAGACGCTTCTTCCATTCTCTGTCCCATAGCCCTTCCCAGAATATGGCAGTTTACTCCTACAAGATTCATAAGAAAGCTTCCAATTGCTGTCATTATAAATCTCTTACTTCATTAATCTTTTAAAAGTTCATCTGATTTTGTTAAGCCCGATCAGAAATTCTCCCTTTTGGTTAGAAAAAGTTTTAAAAAGATTTATTATGGACATAAATCACATCTTCAAAATTCTTTCTTTTTTAAAAAAATTTAATGTAACCTCATCATGGTAGTAAAGTCTAATTAAAGGATAGAAATCATAGGGCCTTTTTTTAAATTTTATTTTATTTTATTTGTGAACATACTGTACAGAGGGGTTACAATTGCATGGGCAGGATAATGCGTACATTTCTTACCAAGCATTGCAGCCTCCTCCTTTGTTTACCCTAAAAAAAAAGAAAAATTGAAAAAAAAAAGAATATTACTTAAGAAGTATCCAGAACTGTATAAACCAATATATGATGTTTTTAGAGAGAACACAAAGGATCTAATTCCTTAGGAAAACTAACAGGACAAGAAAAAGAATAACCAAAAACTGGTACTTGAATGGTGGGAATGGGGGCAAGGGTAAAGGTGGAGACAAATGAAGAGATACAAAGTGGAGAATGTAGTCAAAAAGCCCAATGCAAATGTTCAACAAAAAATGTACTCTTTATTTTACTTATTTGATTATAGCCACTCTGACATCATATTTACAATAAAATAAAATAAAATTTGAAAAAAAAAAGAAATCATAGGGCCATTGTAGACTTCCATTTACCATAAGGAAATATCATAGAGTTCAGAATATAGAGCCTATATAGAGAGTACTATAAGAATTTAGGGATTTAATGATGGCACAGAAGTGTCTAAGATTAAGACAAAGAAGTAAAAGCACTATTTCTTTCATTGTTTTGGAAAGTCCAACATCTTTTTCAAGCTTTGAAACCTAATTTTCAAATGTTTGATATGAAGCCAGGTACTAGTGGCTATCATCTATAATTCTCGATACTCAGACGATACCTAGAAGATCTTGGATCAATGCTAGACTGAAAACTTTGCAAGATTCCATCTCCATCAACAAGCACAAAGCTGAGTTGAAGGTGTGAATCAAGTGCTATAGTGCCAGCCATGAGCAAACAAGCCAAACAAGCTGGGAGGCCCTGAGATCAAAACCTGGTAGCAGGGCTGGGAAGGTGGCTCAGTGGTAGAGCGCTTGCCTTGCATGCCTGAGGTCCTGGGTTTGATTCCTCAGCACCATATAAGCAAAAAGAAAAAACCAGAAGTGGTACTGTGGCTCAAGTGTTAGAGCGCTAGTCTCGAGCTGAATTGCTGAGGAACAGTGCCCAGGACCAGAGTTCAGGCCCCATGACCGGACCCCCAAAAAAAACCTGGTAGCAGCAAAAAAATGTTGATAAGTTCTGAGAAGGTTAACAATAATTAAACTCGTAATGAAGTAAAATTTAAAGTGGAATAAATTTAAAATAAACCTTAGAAATTACCTACTAAAATCTCCTTCTTTTATCCCTGATAAAACTAGCAATAGTGATTTTGCCAAAGTCATTCACCAATCAATAGTTGAACCAGAGATTTTTTGATTGTGAAATCAATATTGCCTTTTTTCTTTAAATAAGTTCCATGGGAATAAACTGGATTATGATAAATTATCATCAATATAATTAGAGCTAAAGGATGGAATTCTATTCCTTACTTGTCCATATTTTAGGATTTAGCAAGGGTGATCTAATCTTCAAGAGACAATTCTCATAAAATTTCTCTTTACTTATCAATTATACCTGTAAAAGGCATTCAGAAGGTCATGCCAATAAGACATATTGTACCACTTTGCAGACTTTCTAGTGCCCTCAAAACTGGTGATTTGAAGATTGAAGATTTTTTCCTTTACAGCTCCCAAGTTTTTCCTCAATAATTTCCCTGTGTAACCCATCTAAGGTGCCATCAATATTAGCTGATATTATGTTCTTCCCTTCTGGGTTGAACACTTCATTTCCATTTGTGCTGAAAACACTTAAACCATGGTACAAATTTTTTGCTTGTCCCTGTATCAGTCCTTTAGGTATATATAGACATCGAATAGTTGTTCACTAGTTCTCCTTTAGGGTAACAAAAATGTTCGTTGGCATTGGAACCAAATAATAGTAGCTTTGAGTACAGCCACTATTACATAAAAACTGTGGCTTTGAGAAACTTGCTTCCCTAGGCCTCAGTTTTTATCTCTTAGACATAATATTATATTATTATTTTATACAATAATGCATGTATACACACCAAAGGATAAATATTTTTCAATGTGTTGCTAACTTGTTTGCCATTACCTTGAGTCCTCTGAGGACCTATAGCCTTTTGGGGATATAGTAGAGCCATTATGTCTGTGTTTGCATTATATAAGCTTTGGTTTTCATATAAATTGTTCCACTTCATTCAAGGACAGCTCACTTACTGAGTCTGACTCAGTTTGATCAACATTGTAAAGTTTCTATACGTTGGAACAGTATAGTACCATCAATAACTGTTGTTCCCTTGATGGTGATAGTAGAATTGAGAGTAGAATGGCATATGAAAAAAATCCAAGAAGTGAATAAAGGCAGCATGTTTAGTTTTCAAAGCCCTCCACATGACTCAGAAATCTTCATCCAGTATATGCTCCTTTCTCCCAAATACCATCCTGCTCATTGAGATCACTAGATATATGATTAATACTTGTTCTGATGTATGCTTGTATAGTTAATAGTGTTTTTTCTCTTAGTCATCACCAGCAATCCTTTGTTTCCATTAAAATTAGTCTAAACTTCTTTTCTTTTTCTGTTTTCAATCTTAATGGCCTGGCTCATTTAATTTTTAAGCCAAGCATATTTGTTTTTTCTATTTCTTTAATCATTATATATAAGTATGTATATATATATATATATATATACTTTTAAGTTTTTTGTTCACTTTGTGCATTTTATCTTCAAATCTTTCACATTGAGACAAACTTGTTGCAACAATAACAATTGTAGTTTGCCAGATGCCAGTAGCTTACACCTGTAACCCTAGCTATTCAGGAGGATGAGATCTAAGGATTGAAATTCAAAAACAGCCTGAGCAGGAAAGCCTGTGAGATTCTTATCTCCAATTAACTATTAAAAAAACAGAAGTGGAGCTGTGACTCAAAGTGGTAGAACACTAGCCTTGAGCAAAAATACTCAGGGATGGTGCCCAGTGCCCCAGCTGACAAAAAATATTGTAGTTCAACTTTTTAGCCCTTTGGTATCACTTGCTACTGGAATGAACTTGTTTGTCATTATTTCTGATTCTTATTGGTAAATTGATTTTACACACTGACCTCGGCTTGGCCATGAAATATAGCAGCCTCAGTGAGATACCAGCCATTTTGACATTCAAAAGAAATATGTTGGGCATTGAAATAGGGGTATTTTGGTTCATGCTAATGAGAACTGGCTAGCACTAATTCTTAAAAGAACACCTAAAGGGACTTAGGGCAACTCAGACTTTCATCCACTAAACCTAGTAAGCCAGTGCCTCTCTCCCTGCCTTCCTCTTCACCTACTCATATCTCATGTCTACTAGTCTTTGAGTGACTGTATTCTTTCCCACTATCATCATATCTTCTTGTTACTTTGTTCATCACCTACTAGCTCCATGATTCAGACACAATGAATGTTCATCTCAGCTTCCAGACAGAACAATTCCTGTAGCCTCTGATTGGCCCAGCGTGAGTCACTTACCCTTGTTTTGAACAGGGTCAGTTGTTTAAACATATTGACTGTTTGGTAGAAGTTTTATGAAACTGGATTTGCTAATATGTTATATAATATGTATATTTAGGACCCTTTTCCTTTCCTTTAGCCTATATAATCACTGTTTTAAAAATTAGGGAAATGAACCCCAAGATAGGGATACAAGTGGTTTTTTCTTCCTTGCTATTGTTTCTAACATATTTATAAGGTACCATGTGATTTTTCTGTTACTTTGTATGTCCCTCCCCCATAGCATAACCCCTGTTTTCACTGTATTTGATGTTGGTATAATTTGGGGAAGGGAAGGGAAAAACAAAATGTTTAAATAGGGATACAGGTGGACTCATTGCAACAATGAGATGTACAAGACGTTATGTTGAAAAACAAACTTTACAATTTAGGCAGGGGTGGGGGGTAGCAGAGGATGTAGTTGAAGAGGTGGGAGGGACAGGATGGTAGGGGGAAAAACAAAGGAGGCAACAATACTGGAAAAGAAATGTACTCATTACCTTGCTCATGTGATTGTAACCCCTCTGTACAGTATTTTTACAATAAAAAACTTACTTAAAATTTAAAAAAGTCATCTGAAAAAGTTCGGTAAACATATTTAAAATAAACAACAGAAATATTTCCATGATTGAAATAAGCAATCCATTTGAATGCTAGTATATTTAGAACCCAGTTTAAATTTGAACAGATACATGAGTTTGAAATTAATGAATCTATTAATGGGTTTAAGCAACTGGCCTGCCCAATTCACTAATGAATCTCAAATGTTGTTATTGTTGGAGGCAAACTTCAATGTATTATTTTACACGTTTGTTAGTACATAGTGCTCCATAATATTGGCAGAAATTTCACATGGACTCAAAGAATTGTAGCTCACTCTTGTCAACACTAAAAAAAAAAAAATACACAATCTGACCACCGCAAGGCAAATTTGGGCTCCTGCCAGCCTGTCATATTCTGCTACAATTGATTTATGGAATAAGATCTAGAAGAGGGGAACGTTTACCTCTAAGTACAGACAGGGTGACTTTTAGCTTTCAGCCTGTCACCACCTGAGACCAGAGCTAAGTAGACTTAGGCATCAGGATATCTGTGATGGTAAGAAATTAAAGGAACATAATGGTAGGTCTTTTTGGATATATGATATATACAATATCTTTTCCCAGGGTGTGAGTGAGGATCATAGTCTAACTGTGAAATGTCTGGTTTGGCGAGCAAAGCAACTCACAGATGGAGGTCCTCCCACTTCTCTCACACCTATGCACAGTAACAGCTGAGCTGATGCATTTCACACCTGCTATGGTTTCTGGAGAAGTTTCAGGAGAAGGTCCAAGAGCAGTAAATTACCACTGACTAGCAAGAAGAAAATGAAGATGTTTATAGGTGTCTGTAATGAGAAGAAAATGATATCCCATTGAAACTTTCTGTTTAAAATCATAGCTGTTTTCTTGAAGCTTCAAGTTTATAAAGGAATGTCATTAAAGGTAATAATTGTGTTCTTGAAAATAGAAAAAAAGCATGAGATGGCTTACTGGGTCTTAACAATTTGTTTGCTTTTTGTTTGCTTGCTTGATCTTAACTAATGTTATTGCTTCATCAAGTCTTTGTAGAAAGCTTGGAGCACATTAATTTATCCTAAATTATTATCTATTACTATACAATCCATAGGTTGTATTGCAGCTTTTCTAACTTCTCACCTATACATAGATTTCTTTTTTAAATATTTTTATTATCTTTAAGTAGTTGTACAAACGAGTTTCCATTCAATAAAGCAGTTTATGAATACAGTGTATCTTGATCAATGTCACTCACCCCTCCCAACCTACCCCTTTCCCCATTTTTCTTAATTTTTGAGGCTATGTATTGAATTATTTTGCCATTTAACAAAGCAGTTTATGTATATAATGTATCTTGGTCTGTGTCATTCCTTCAACATTTCACCAGCCTTTGACCACCCCTTCCCTTATTTTTCTTAATTTTGTGGTATGTATAATGAATTATTGACTGAATTTTTCCCTTTTCCCCTTTCATTTATCTACCCCTTAACCACCTCCCTCTTGCAAGCACCCATTTCCTAGTACTTATTTTATTGGGTTTTGACTTCAACTTTCCAAAGAATTATATTATTTGAGCTCTCCATAGAGTCTATTATATTTCAGTTAATTCATTTGTATCCTTTTACATACCACCCAGGGTGTTAATTTAATAAACCATGCTATGCATAATATATTATTGCAACATTTCAAATATTTAATAGCACAGGACTACCATTCATTTAAATAGCTATCTGATGAGCTTCCAAGTTGAACTAATCATATGTAGGTGGACATTTAGATCATTTCCAATTTGTTTACCACAGTAAATGACATTGGAGGACTAGAAATGGTAATACGTGCATATAATTCTAGCTACTCAAGAAGCACAAATAGAACGATCATATTTCCAGACCAGCCCAGTCAAAAACTTTAGCAAGACCCCATCTCAGAAAAGAAGATGGAATTTGGAAAGATAGGAGATAATAATGGAAGGGGAGATATTAATTACGATGCATTGCACTCATAATCTGACATGTTGAACTGAAATCACTTTGTTGCAGCAACTTAAAATAAAAACAAGTAAGAAGCCTGTCACAAAGGTGCGTTTCTGTAGTCCTCTAAAGAAGGAAGATTGAGGTCTAAGGCTCGCCCTGGGCAAAAGTATGAGACCCTGTCTACAAATCATTAAAGCAATAATTACTAAAGACCTACCTCTAGTGGTAGGGTGCTTATTTAGCAAGCATGAAGCTAAACTTAATGCTACAAAAAGTGTAAAATATATATGTAGCATATATGTAGATGCATACAGGTGTATGAATGTGTACATAAATCACATTATGGTAGTGAGCATGTTTGTACATACAGCTTTATACTTTCTATCCTAGGTAGGAAATGCTGAGTTCAAAAAAATGTATATTCTCAAACTTTTTTTTTTTTTTTGTCAGTCATGGGGCTTGAACTCTGGGCTTGGGCGCTGTCCCTGCGCTCTTCAGCTCAAGGCGAGCGCTCTACCACTTGAGCCACAGCACCACTCCTGGTTTTCTAGTGGTTTATTGGAGATGAGAGTCTCATGGACTTTCCTGCCCAGGCTAATTTTGAACCGAGATCCTCAGACCTCAGCCTCCTGAGTAGCTAGGATTACTGGTGTGAGCCACCGGCGCCCGGCTTTATTTTCAAACTTTTGTAATACACTAGTACAAAGTGGTGACTAAGATAGGCTGACGTATTAAAACAGAAGCTTAGTACTTCTGTAGGGAGTCTCAGATGGGAGGGAACACCTTTACTCATATATTTATGCCCACTATATTTTTTACCTTTTATTATTATTTTATTAATTATCCTGTTAATTTTCATCCTAATCTTTTTTTACTTTTTGTTTACTGTTATTGTAAAGGTGAGTCAGGTAATGAGTACATTCCTTTTTGAACAGTGTCACCTCTTCCCTCATTTTCTCCCAGTTTTTTTTCCTTCCCTACTCTCCCTCCCCCACAAACTGTATATGTTATTTTCAATAGTTTCCAGTGAGAATCACTGCTGTATTAATTCATCCTTTCTCTCACTATTTCTGTGCTCCTCCTTAACTCCTACAAAGAGATAAACTTACATACAAGACAAAGGGTCCAGAAATCAAAAACAGTGACAAAGAAGAAAAAAATAAAAATAACAAAAGATCTGTTGTTTGCATTTCTCAGAGTTCCTTTTGATAAACATCATTTTATATGATCATATGCACATAGCTATTAAACCTTTGTGATTCTCTCCTAAGAATATTCTCCTTTAGTTTCACCATGTGAATGTTTAGTCTTCTGTAATTTATCATGTCCAAGGCAATTTTTTGCCCTTTACCATTCAATGTGTTTACATGTAGATTTATAGACATAAAGAGAGACTTCCCAGAAGAGGAAGAAAGAATGCCAATAAACACATGAAAAAATGTTCAACATCTCTGGCCATAAAAATAAATGCAAAACTGGAGCTGTGGCTCAAGAGGTAGAACAACAACCATGAGTGGTAATAAACCAAATGAGAGTGAGAGACTCTTGAGTTCAAGCTCCAGTGCTGGAACAAAAATAATCTAAAAAAAAAAAAAGAAAAGAAAAGTCAAAACTACATTGAGATTCCACCTCACCCCAATTAGAATGGCCACTGGGTATTTATCCAATAAACCACAAACAAGGCCACACTAAAGTCACCAGAACAACCATGTTCTTTGCAACATTGTTTACCATAGCTAAATATGGAATCAACCCAGATGCCCCTTAGTGGACAAATGGATCAAGAAAATGTGGTATATATACACACAATGGAATTCTATGCTTCAATCAGAATGAATGATAATTGCCCCATTCATAAAGAAATGGAAATACTTGGAAAAATTATATTAAGCAAAGTAACCTTGACCCAAAGAAACAATGGTTGCATGGTTTCTCTTATTTGTTGTAAGTAGAATGTGACCACTATTTTTTAAACTCTCTGACATTCTTAAAGAAGATCGTTACCAGCTATGCATCACACAAGATCCTCATATCAAAAATATACTTAGAGCTCAAAAAATTAAACCTTCAAAAACAATTCTGTTGGGTCTTCGTCCGTCCCACAAAAGACTTTCACTTGGGGATTAGGGTTTAGTTGTCCCCAGTGCTTCTGAAATCTGGATTCAGTTGCCCCTTTTGAAAAATTTAAGATGTTAATGGTAAACAAAGCTATCTGTAACTGTACATGGGGGCTAACTCCCATTTTTTGTTTTAATAATTGCTCTTTAAGACATTGATGATTTCTTTCTATAATTGCTTGGCCTTGGGGATTATAGGGAATTCCTGTAGTATGATTAATATGCCATTTGTCAAAAAACTCTGACATTGCTTTACTGACAAAACAGGGTCTATTATCGGTTTTAACTTGTGCTGGTAGACCCAAGGTGGCAAAGCATTGAAGAAAATGTGCTTGTGAATGTTTAGTTCTTTCCCCTGTATGTGCTGTGGCCCAGCATGCTCCTGAGTAGGTATCTATAGAGGCAAAGATATATTTAAACTTACCAAAGGCCCGGAAATGAGTGACATCCATTTGCCAGAGGACGTTAGGTTTAAGGCCTCTGGGATTTACCCCCGGGGGTTGTAACGGGGTACTTTTAAGAAAGGCTGGCATGTTTTACAGGTATGTACTATCCTTTTAAGGTCCTTTACAGGAATCTGAGGAAATCTATGCTGAAGACCTCTCCAATTAATATGGGTTAAATCATGCAAACAGGTAGCCTCTTGTAACGTTAATGCTTGTGGGACAGTAGCTAACTGGTCCGCCCACTTATTGCCTAGGGAAAAAAAAACCAGGAAGTTTTGAATGCCCTCTCAAATGCTGAATATGAATAGGGGCTCCCCACCCTTCTAATAGGCCCTTAAGGGTAACCATAAGGGGGGGAAATAGGGTTTTCATCCAGCTTAATATGTGCCTGGGGAATATGAGGGAGCAAGTTAATCATATATAGGCTATCAGAATACAAATTAAAGGGTTTTTGAATGTCCTGAAGAGCCATAATTATGGCCAGCATTTCCTTATATTGTGCTGACCCTTGACAAGGTTGAAATCTTTGTTGGCTCGGGGTCTTCTATTGCTCCTCAAGGCTGCATATGCAGAGCCCGCTTTACCTCCGTCAGTAAAAACATGGAGGGCGCCAGGAATAGGCGTAGGAGAAAATAGAGATGGTATTTTGAGGGGAAGTCGCCATAACATGACAGTCTATTTGAATGGCCCATAATGGCAGTCAGTTTGGCCTAGAAACCCCTCCAAGGAGAGAGCAAGACGAGCATTGGCTCGAGTGAGCCATTCAACCTCTGCCATCCGAAAAGGAAAAACAATGGAGTGAGGGTTGAGGCCATAATGCCTTTGGGCTTGCGTCCTTCCCTTCACAATAGCATCTGCAAGTTGGTCTGCTTGAGAGTACACCCAAGGTGTGCCCCCCAGGGGAGTGTGAACCCACTTTGAGTTAAAACTGCAGATATTAATGTGACCCCTGCAAACAACCAAAGGGAAATGGGCTCACTAATAGAATACCTCTTTAGAGAAACTTTATTCAGGGTCTTTTGGAACTGCAAAAATATTGCCCTATGACTGTCTGTAATTGTAATAACTTCTTGTGGCGTCCTGTCTTTTAGCAGGGCAAATAAGGGCACAAGACTATCTTTAGGGACAGAAACCCATGGCAACAGCCAATTGATTTCCCCTAAAAGACTCTGAAGTTGGGTTAAGGTTAGAGTGGCCGGAATATCCAGCAAAGGCTTAAGGGGGCTGGCCTGAGTCAAGGTAATGTGGGTCCCGAGCACCTTAAAAGGAGCCACCTTTTGAATTTTATTAAGGGCTATGGTAAAACCCCCCTTTTTTAATATGTCCAGAACCTGGGCCAGAAGGCCCTCCAGGCAGCTTGGGTCTCGGTGCCCCAGAATTATATCATCCATGTAGGCATAGGCAAGGGAGGTGAACCCAGCACAGGCCCTAACAGTGTAGCCAAGTATTGTTGGCAGAAGGCCGGGCTATTGGCCATACCCTGTGGCAGCACTGTCCATTCAAACCTCCGATCAGGCTGGGAAAAATTAAGAGAAGGTATAGAGAAAGCAAACTTCCCGCAGTCATCTGGATGCAGAGGGATAGAAAAAAACAATCTTTAATATCAATCACAACCAAGGTATATTCTGAAGGTATAGCAGGAGTCCAGGGCATGCCTCTTAGGGGTATTCCTACTAGCTCCATCCTTTCATTTACCTTCCGTAGATCTTGGAGCATCTGCCAAGCCCTGGAGGCTTTTTGAATAACAAATACGGGTGTGTTCCAAGGACTTATAGAAGGGCGGATATGCCCAAGGCTTATCTGCTCCTCCACCAGAAGGTGGAGGGCTTCAAGTTTAGGTTTGGTCAATGGCCACTGCTCCACCCAGATTGGGCTTCTCAGCTTCCACCTAATGGGAGGTACCCGGGGGGCAGTGGCCTTTAGGATTGGGGGTGCACCCAAGTGGGCCCCCTATGTTCTTCTCTGTAATTATGAAAGTTAAAAAAATCCCTTTCCTTAACTCCCTCTCCATCCTGTTTAAGCCTTTGTGCTTCTTCCCCATCCAGGATATCATCATAGGATGCTCCATGGTCTGTAGTGACCACGGCATCCATTTGTCTTAGCATGTCTTGCCCTAGTAAATTGGCAGTGAGGTTCTTTGCCACTAAAGGGCGTATCTTTCCCTGTTCTCCATCTGGGCTAGTCCATGTCATAAGGGCAACCGTTTCTTTGGTCTGGGAGTTGCCCCCTACCCCCAATATCGGGGGCCCAGGTGCAAGCTTCCAGTCCAAGGGTACTTCCTCCTCCCTGAGTATGGTTCGGTCTGACCCAGTGTCAATTAAGCAGTGAAACCTCTTTCCGCCTATGAGAATACTCATTTTAGGGCGGAGTCCGTCCACCAGGGGGATGGTCCAATGGACCTGGGCTGCCCTGCCATGAGGCTGCCTGGGCCTCACAGCAGAGGGGGTTCTTCCTTGAGTTAATGGGGCTAGAGGATGCCCCTCCCCAAGTTTAAAGACTTCCCACCTAAATCAAACTTGTATCCCTCCATGCCCCTGGGGCAGGGTGTAGGGGGCGGTTTGCCCTCAGGCTGGTTGGTGGGGGATTGTTGTAAACAATCCCTCTTAAAGTGCCCCTCCTGCCCGCATTTAAAACAACTCCCTCTCCCCAATGGTCTTGGGGTTCCTTGGCCCTGTGCTGCCAGTGCCTGAGTAATAGCCTCCGTCATTGCAGACACTTGAGCCTGTAAAGCTAAAGCTAGTGATTGGGACTGGTGCTGTTGGGTTCCCACATCCTGTGAGGCCACCACCCATCTGCTCAGGGAACTCTCTCTCAATCCCGAGCAGGCCATGCGGTGGTCTGCATTCATCCCTTCCCAGACCAGCAGCTTAACAAACTGATCTCGGAGGTTCCCTGTGGGCAGCTTGCAGTGAACGCTCTGTTGGACTCGATCTATGAAATCAGGTAGAGACTCACCCGGTTTTTGTCTCACTCCTGCTATGGGGGACTCAGTAGGCCCATCATCTAGTTTGTACCATGCGGCAAGTCCTGCCTGCCTCACCTGGTCACGGTACAGGCCAGGTATTGCGGCCTGTTGGACGCCGGTAGAGTGCCCTTTCCCCGTCCCTGCTAACATGGCATAAGTAATAGGTATTGCGGGTTGAGCCTGCCGGTTACTCTCCGCTCGCACTCTGCATTACTCCTTAAAGAAAGCACACCATTTAATAAACTGAGAACCAGTAAGAATGGCTTTGGCCACATCCATCCAGTCCTTAGGGACACACGGGTGATAGGCAATGTCTTGTAATAGGGTCTGGGCCCAGGGAGAGTTTGGGCCATCCTCCGCCACCGCCTTGCGGAGCTCTTTAAGATCCTTAGCTTCCCATGGATACCATTCCAAGGGCCTGTTAGCCCCTGATGCCACATTGACGGGATACGCTTGGGGAAGCGAATCCTGTGGCTGAGAGTCTGGGCTCTTGTGTGGCCCTTCCTTTCCAGAGGAGGTCTCCGAGTAGGTTACTTCCCCGGCCCTCGACCCCTCCATAGAAGGCTGGTAGGGGTCTGGGTCTTGCAAGTCCCTCTCGCAGGTCTCGTAGGGCGCCGTACCTCCCCTCCAATCAGGAAAATAGGGAGGGGGCCTAGGACCGTCAGTATCAGCTGGGTCAGAGGGGATAATATCAGCTGGGTCAGAGGGGGTAATTTTTACCCTCGTTTTGACTTCTACTGTGCACGTCTCAGTGCATTCTCGATTGGATTTGACCCTTTCCTTTTCCTTCTCACTTCCCAAGTCCTCCTGTACCCCTTCTAGGCCTAATGTTGCCTCTTCCTCCTCCTTCTGTGATATAGCATTACCCATATTTAGGGTTTCACTTACCCCGAGAGACTGCTTAGCCTCGGCCGGTATCTTTTCCTTTCGTGCCCCACGTTGGGCGCCAGATGTTGGGTCTTCGTCCATCCCACAAAAGACGGACGGCGTCCGAGGAAAGGTAAGTGCAGCGCTCGCCCGTTCCCTAGCCTCCCTCAGCCCAGGAGACAATCAGACACAGCAGGGAGCCAAATCCAGCAGGTAGAAAACTCTTTTATTAACAGAGAGTAGCCCCTTTTAAAGACAAAAAGGGTGGGTGGTATGGTAAGGGAGGAAGAGGAACCAATCACTGTCAAGGTCACACCCTATCATTCACCTGAGCCTTCAGGGGCTGGTTAGGCACCCATGGGCAGATCAATTGGGCTCTGCCCACTCAACCCTCTCCCAGCGCCATCTTGGCTGCCCATGTGCTCTACAGTAAATTAGGCTCTGCCCACTCAACCCCCTCCCAGTGCCATCTTTGCTGCCCATGTGCTCCACACAATTCCCCAAAGAAACAACAAAAAAATTAAAAAATAGGTTAAAGACCTAAAGAGAACTTCTCAGAAGTAAGAATGGCCAACAGACACATGAAAAGATGGTCAACATCTCTGACCATATAAGAAATGCAAACCAAAACAACACTGAAATTTTACCTCACCCAAGTTAGAATGGCAATTGTCAAGAAAATGAACAGTAACAGATGCTATCAGGGATGTAACCAAAAGGGAACTCTAGTACACTGTTGGTGGAAATGTAAACACATTTAACCACTCTGGAAACAGTATGGAGGTTCCTCAAAAGACTAAACATAGAGCTTCCCTATGACCCAGCAATCCCACCCCTGGGCATTTATCCAATTGACCACAAACCAGACTACAATATAGCCACCAGCACAACCATGTTCATTGCAACATTATTTACCAGAGCTAAGATATAGTTATCAACCCAGATACCCCTCAATAGACTAATACTTCAAGAAAATGTGGTATCAATGCAGAATGGAAGTCTATGCTTTCATCAGAAAGAATAGCATTGCCCATTCATAAAGAAATGGAAATACTTGGAAAAAGTTATATTAAGTGAACTAAGCCAGACCTAAAGAAACATAGGTTTTATGGTTTCCCTCATTTGTAATAATTAGAATGTGCCTAAAGATCTACAAGTTAGCCCAAAGGATAGTGAAAGGCAAAAAATTACACTTTGACATGATAAATTGAAAGGATCTAAACATTTGCACAGGAAGACCAAAGAAGGATATTCTTAGAAGATCACAGGGCTGAATAGCTATGTAATCATATAAAATCATGCTTATCAACCTAAACTCCAAGAAGTAGAAACAGGAGAATTTTTTAGATAGAGATACAAGTGGTTTTATCTTTCTTACTTTTGTTTTAATGTATTAATAATGTACCGTGTGATTTTTTTATTTCTTTTGTATGTTCTTCCCCTATGATATAACCCTTGTTTTCACTGTATTTGATTCCAATGCCCTGCACCTTATATATACATTTTTCTAATTTGGGGAGGGGAAGGGAAATAACAAAATGTTGAAATAAGGATATAAGCTGACCCATTGTAACTATGAGATGTACAAGACACTATGTTGAAAATGACAATTTCAGTGGGGGGGAGGGAGGAATTGTGGAGGTGGAGAGGGAAGGGATGGTAGGAGAAAAACAAAGGAGGAGGTAACAATGCTTGATAAATTACCTTACTCATGTAACTGTAACCCCTCTGTACAGTATTTTTACAATAAAAAATATACACAAAAATATGATTTTTAAATTTTACTTTCTGTGGTTCTTTTTTTTCTACTTTTTCCCTTTTGTCACCATATTTGATTTCTGTACTTTTTGTCCAGTATGTATATTTATCTGAGTTGGAAAGGGGAAGGGGAAGTTCAGAAACAGTGGGACAAAAGGTGGACTAATTTTAGCAGTGATATTCCTAGACACTATGTGGGAAATGAACTATACAATTTAGGAGAAAGGGCACTCAGGAGGAAAAAACTGGGAGAAAATGAGGGAGGTAGTGACAATGTTCAAAAGGAAATGTACTCAATACTTGACTTATTATATAACTCTAACTCCTCTATATATCCCCTCTACAATAAAAATAGAATAAATTATAAAAGAAGTTAGGGAAAATGTAAGTAATCTCTCCTAATCTGAAATACAGCATGATTCTAAAGGTTCGCTGTAACATGAAAATGTTGCTAGGGGCTTCAGTCCAGCACCAGCAGAACAAAGAACTCAAGCATAAGAACCTTTTGAGCTCAGGGCCTTACACAGCTACTCAAATCTCCAGAACAGAAAATAGGCCTGGTTTGATGTTTCCCTCAAATTATTTGCCATATTTATTTGGTCATTCATAGCCACTTGTTAAATCTACTGTTTTATTTCTCAGAAGTTCATAGGTTTGTTGAAGAACATGCAGTTGCTGTATCTCACACACCCTCTTTACTCTTCATACAGAAGAAAACACTCTAATTCTACAGAAGAGTAATAGCATCAGTCATTCATCAGTTTAACAGCAAACACACTTAACCCAATTGGAATGAAGCTTCTATAAAAATCATATTGAAACACAAACCTCACTTGCTAATGTTCTTTCCTGGATTCCACAAGTTTGTGTGTATTTATGAGGTTTAAATCAACAAACACAGTATACTTCACTGTTTAAAGTTTTCTTTTTCATTTAAATAGCCCCAGTCTATGTGTTGACATTCAATTAAAGAAATCAACACAAAACTAAAGGAAATCAAGCAACATGCTGAAATTTGGCAACCAAAACACATTCTATATCCAATGCCTCTTTTTTCTATTACTTTTGGTTTGGTTTCCATGGAAATGTATATTTTCTTCCAGCCAAAGCTTACTGTGGTCTTAGCTCCAGGGAAAAAGTAGAACTAAATGCAGATAGGTAGTCAGAAGAGATGTTGACTTAAAATATGGGAAAGTCAATGCAAACCTTAAAAGGTTAAATGAAATTTTGACTGCTCCATGGAGTCCTGAGCACTCCTTGCTAGCAAACCAGTTTTCTCTATAACATAGTTAACGTAAGAAAGAAAATATGTTTACACTGTCTATGATATATATATTAAAACTGGCTCTAGGTACAACATTGGTCTCTGATCATTTATTAATCAGACATTTATCATTAAACAGACTGTTTACCTACTTTATGCCACACAGTGACATAAAGAAGCTTTGATTATTTCATTGGTTTATCAGCAAAATGTCTCAACAATGTTAATTTGTCCAATGTGAACATTCATAATGAATCTCTCTGGAGAATATAAAGACAAAATGTAAACAAAATATTCCCATTGGATATAAAATGGAATGATGGAGGGGGATAAGAAGTAGTCATAATAATTAGAATCTCATGAAGTAGGACAAGGATCCATTGAAGTTTCCACAGGTACAGCCCACACAATTTAATGTACAATAGGAAAGTACTCTAAACTAAATTTTAATGATGAGTCAAATGAGTAAGAAAAAAATGAGAAAAAAGTGAGGACAATGAAGGCCAGACAAACAATTTAGGGGGAAACTAAATGTAAAGAGAAAATTTACAGATGATAAAGAACAAGACCATTACATAAACCATTACATAAACCACTGTGAAAAACCAAAGAGATTACTGGGATTGAGTGCCTGAGGGATAACAATGGATAAAGACAGGGGATTCTGTGAAACATCATTTTCACATGCATAGCACAGAGGGCTAGTCTACTCTATCTCAGGTCCACTGTGTGATTAAGGGAATTGGGACCAATTCATAGGGAAAGACATCTGTGGAAATGCTGTCTAGTTTTGGAAGGCAATGACCCTGTATGAAGCAGAACAGGCCAAATGCAGGACACACAATACAGATATTGCCTTCCTATAACTGCCAACTTTCACACCTTTATTTTATCTAAGAAATGCAATTTGTCCAGAGAATGATATAGAATAAAATCTGTGTCAAATTTTCTCTATTGAAAATTTAACTACTAGAAGAAACATCAAAGGTAAATTTCAGTATTTAAAATCAACACCTAATATTCAAAACTTTTCTGATGAACATTGCAATGGCTGTCCCAAATATAGAGGAGCGCTTGTCAATGGACCAAACAGTTACCAAGGAGATTGAATCAATAAACACATCATTTGTTGAGGATGCCAAGATTTCTTATGGAACATGATATTGGCAGACAGTCCATTTTGGATTATTTACTTGGGTTTCATTTTAAAACCATGTTAGCAGACAGTTCTCCACAGTCTTTCTCCAAACACTCTCTAGTCTAACTGGAAGCCAATCCCACAGATTCTGTCTACTTACTCCTTTTTCTTAGTGCTTCAAGAATACATGTTCACACTGCCATCTACAAACATTTGAGAAAATACAAATAACTACCCCTATTCCTACTCAGAAAAATTCAAGACAGGCAAATTATGACTTTACAATCATCTTAGACTAGGATAAAGATTTAAATATCCGAGTCATGTTTTACTTGTACATATCTTTTACCTGTGACATCATAGCACAATGTAATTTATTTTTACTTCTATCTACTTTAAATTAACACTATTGTTCTCTCTATGAAAAATAGGTAAACACCAAGGACAGAATGTTATGGAACTCATACCTTATGTGTTATCCTTTCTACATATACCAGCTCTATGAGCACCATTGGGTAATGTCCTGGCCACCATCACTCTCTTCGCTGATTTCAGTTTCTCTTTGGTTTGCAGCCAAGTACAAATCTATGAGAGTCATTGTTTTAACTGAAATAAAGTTTTCTCTATGACAATCTAAATCCTTTCATTTGTAATCCTAATACTTAAAAACTAACTTGAAGAGTCCTGGATAAATTCAGTGCATGCTAATTTCAAAAGCATTCTCAAGTCATTCCAACTTTGGATGAGCAGAGTACATGACCATTGGGTGTGTAACTCTTTCAGACTAAAGCAGACAGGAATTGGGGACGTGCAAAAAATTATCTGAAAAGCTCAGACCTGTAAACAACATAAATCTATTTTAAAAATCCAAGAAGAGGGCTGGGAAGGTGGTTCAGTGGTAGAGTGCTTGCCTTGCATGCATGAGGCCCTGGGTTCAATTCCTCAGCACCACATAAACAGAAAAACCTGGAAGTGGTGCTGTGGATCAAGTGGTAGAGTGCTAGCCTAGAGCTAAAGAGCTGAGGGACAGTGCCCAGGCCCAGAGTTCAGGCCCCATGACCGACCAAAAACAAAAAATCTGGGAAGAGGTGTATAATCTGATTAAAACCAAACCCTGAAACTTTGTAAAGAACAATAAAGCATACCTTACATGCTCAAGAGCATCTTTTATATAAATTCAGAACTAAAGGAGAGTAGTTCTTGACCCACACAGATGCTTCTGCTACCATAGCTTTTCAGGTGCTAACTTCCAGCCCAGTACCCATGCATCACAAGCAACTTTCTTTTAGCAGGACCCTGCTGGCTCACATCTGTTATCTTATCTACCCAGGAGGATGAGATCTGAGGATTACAGTTCAAAGCCATGAGACTCTTCTGCCCAGTTAACCAGTAAAAACAGACATGGAGGTATGGCTCAAGTGGTAGAGTATAAGTCTTGATCAAAACAGCCAAGTGAAAGCTTGAGGCCACAAGTTCAAGCCCCAATACTGGTGCAAAAAAGAGGAAAAAGTAAAATAAAAGAACCTTTCTATGATCAGTTATTTTATTCCTACTTGCCCACAGATTATTTAGTGTATGCCCAGTTATGTGAAAACTATACTACAGAAAAACATCATTTGTTCCTCCTCCAATTCAAAATCCTTTTGTCCTGGTCTTACCAGTACTGTCACTGGATCTAAAAGCACAAACCTCTAAACCTGGAGAGACAAAAGTGAGTTAAAGGGTAGAGGTCTTTCTGGTTGTTTTAATGATGTTTGTCAAGTTTCTTGATAATTGTGCTATTTAAGTTTTGAAAGGAAACTTTATGTGCTCTTTTCCTATGTGATGATAATGTGAAGTATTAACTAAATCCTTCACTCTGGAAAATATCCCTAGGGTTGCTCAGAGAGGCTCTATGAAACCAAGCAGCTACTTTTCCCCTCTCTGTACCCATAGTGCAGAAAATCCTCACATTTGGTTTGCAAATTACATTTACTGAGTTTCTGTGGCTGCCTTTCAGACAAAGGGAGAAGCGTTTTATAAACTGAGATTAACTAAATAGTGTGGTCTAATCCTGTCTAGGTTGTGTTTATGTTTGTTTCACTGTGTGATTTACAGCCTTAGCTAAGGGGCAAACAGAATAAATGTAGTGGCCCCAAAGAATACAGGATTTGCATTTCTGCTATTAGGTCAGGTTCAGGTGAGAATCAGTTGGAAGATTTAGCTGATAAGAAAGATACAGAAATGGAAAAAGACAGAAATACATCAAAACTGTAGCTTTCAAGAAGACCCTTAAAGTGGAAGGAAGGAAGGAAGGAAGGAAGGAAGGAAGGAAGGAAGGAAGGAAGGAAGGAAGGAAGGAAGGCAGGAAGGAAGGAAGGAAGGAAGGAAGGAGAGAGGAGAGAGAAAGGAAGAAAGGAAGGAAGGAAGAAAGAAAGAAAGAAAGAAAGAAAGAAAGAAAGAAAGAAAGAAAGAAAGAAAGAAAGAAAGAAAGAAAGAAAGAAAGAAAGAAGGAAAGATGAATTGAAGGAAAGCGTTCACAACCTTGTTCTCTCCCCTGCAGTGGTTTCCTCTTATTTGAAGCCTAAATTTCTGCCATTGAGCCAGGATTAAAGGTCTAATTTTTTTTTGTCCTCTACCAAGCAACTGGAAGATTCTTGTCCTTACTTATAAACCATCAGGCTTGTCAATGAAGGGACGGCAGTAATTGACAGAAGGGCAGAGACTCTGTCCTGAAAGGTTAACACTAGAATGTAAGCTATGTCTAAAATGTTTCCCACCAAGTCTATTCTGCCTTATTAAGCTGTTTCAAAGACTACATTCATTCTTTCCACTCCAGATCAAGTTGACTGATAAGGAGCTTTTATTAGCTCTTCTCACCTGGATAAGAAAGAGTCTACTTGTTATGAGAGGTTCTTTTGTTAGAGATATATGTCCTTTGTGCTGATGTTTTCCTTTGGTCCTTCCTGGCTCCCGGATTTCACCAGCTTTCACCTTTGGAGAGCTGAGGGTGGCTAGGGAGCGGGACAGTGATATATGATACCTCCATCAGTGCAGAAGTGCTGGGATTTGAGAATGGAAGAAAGCAGCTAAAATAGGAAAACTTACATGTCTGTCCTAATGCCATTCCTATAGCTTAAGTGAGCTTGATAGTTATATAACCAAGCTGATTTAAGTGAAAAGAAAGGAAATAGAATAGGTTTTCTTTGTTTAATACAGCAAGAATGATGATAAAAGTCATCTGAGAAACATATAGAAATCTTTCTGAATTACAGAAATTACACTTACAACTTTCCATAAAGTAAAATACCATGTACTCTTCTAACAACTTTCCAGAAAGTAAAATACTATATACCCTTTTTAAAGCATTTCCCCTCTCAGGAAACAAGTTGGGCAGCAATATTATTATATATAGAGAGATATAGATATCTATATATAATTCCAAATGCATAGGAAGGACAACTAGGATGTCCATACTCCAAGGTCTATCCAGGCAAAAATGTGAGACTTTATCTGAAAAAAAAAATAACCTTAGGCAACCTTAGAAGTATAGCTCAAAGGGCAGAACAACTGCTAGAATGCAAGGCCTTGATTTCAAACTCTACTACTACTAAGAAAAATGGAAATATAATGATCAAGGATATTTAGCATTACATTATATGATTACATTAAAAATAGGGGGGGAGAGATGGGAAGGGATGGGAAGGGGAAACAAAGGAGGAGGCAACAATGCTTGATAAGAAATGTACTCATTACCTTGCTCATGTAATTGTAACCCCTCTGTATGGTATTTTCACAATAAATAAATAAATACAAGTTAGAAAAGAGAGTGTCCTCTTTTGTATTACATGTGGCAAACATGGAAATTCTCTTGTGTTTGTGCCAGCATGAAATCTCATTCAGATTACACCAATTCTTTCTAAGGTACAAATTCCAATAGACAAAGGAAGACAAATTACAGTCAACTTATTAGAAATAGCATCGATGTTGGAAGATAGAAAGTGGTAGCCCAGCAAGTATACCTGGCCAAGTACAGCAAAAGAAATGGCAAGTCCAACTCCTATAGAGAAGGTGGCCAGGATCATACAATTTTAAAGTATGTTAGATTAAATACACATAAAGTAAGTAAATAGATGAGTGGACATACATGTATTCGGTGGACATCAACAAAACTCAATTTAAAATAGTTTGTACATCCAGATGTCTGTAATCCTAGCCATTCAGGAGGCTTAAGAGACGAGAATTGATGTTTGAAACCAGCCTGGGAAGGAAACTCTGTGATACTCTTATGTCTAATCAACCACCAAAACACTGGAAGTGAAACTGTGGCACAAGACAGAATAAAAGCTCAAGTACAGTACTCAGGGCCCTGAGTTCAAGCCCCAGGACTGGCACACACACACCTGTAAAAATAGTAATTTAAACAGTAGACTTCAATTCTTTTCTATCTTGTCCCTCATTTTTTAGTTGACATCTAAATTTTTTCTGTATATATTTAAATATGTGCAAGCATATAATACTTAGGAAATCACAAGCTTTGACTTTTAAATGTTTAAATCCTAATTTTGAATCAAACAACGGAAACTTAATACCATTACGAGTTGTATCCACTGTCATGCATCAGGCATGCCTCAGTCTGAGTTGGTCAGTTCTCATGTCTCTTAAATGCCACAATATACTGTTTCAGCTTTCTCAGGCATAAAAATGTGGAGGTAGTGGAGTATATGGAGAAAAAAATTCTATTTACTGATTAGATGGACCAAGATCTGAATCAAGACTATGCTGTTTATGATCTCAGGCTAGTCTTTTAATCTTTCCAAGTATCTATTTCTCCTCATCAATAAAAAGTGTGGGACAATAAAACTTAAAGGGGAAAATACCTTGTAAGGTTTAGAGGCTATTCCTATCAAGTTCCTAAGGAGGCAAGAGGATCACAGGTTAAGGCCAGCCTGGCAAAGTTAAACCAAGACTGTATCTGAAAGACAAACTAAAAGCAAAAAGACCCTAAATTAATATCAAAAAGCAAACAAACAAAAAAGCATTTGAAATAACATAGTCTTGAATTAATGAATGCTGTATAAATACAGATATAATTAAATAAGTTGCTACCTTTGATATAAACTCTAGAGATCAGAGTCTCCCAAGAAAAGCAGTTCAAATGATAAGATGCTCTACAGTGTGGAAAACATCATTTCTCACATCTCATTAATGAGTGTCATGAAAGATGTACATGATCATGAGATTAAATATATTATGACTGATTTGATGGCAGGTATGTATGATTAGTAGGTATTGAAATATTTTTATTTATACTTGTCTGCAAATCAGTGCAATAAACCACCTCATTATTAAGCCAGAAGTACTTCAATTCTGCCTTATAACAAAGTAAAACTCAAAGGACTGATGATAAGAATGACAGGCAAAGTGAAACCTGTTTTTATATTTATTGGTGCTATATGGAACAGAAACCTCAGATCCTGGGTATCCTTTTCTCTAGCCTTAAGGGAAAAAAATTAAATAACAATCTGCCTATTTTTATAAAAATTTTACTACAAAAAATAAAAGCAAATTTGAGTAAAGCCTGAGAATGCTCATGATTTAGGTATTTTTAGGTACCAATGAGGTCATATCTATAGGTCTACCTATTCAGGAGGCTGGGATCTGAGGATCACCATTCAAAGCCATCTGAGGCAAGAAAGTCCATGAGACTAATATCTGAAATTCCCTACCAAAAAAAACCTGGAAGTGGAGCTGTTGCCTAAGTGGTAACCTTTAGTAAAAAAAAAAAAAAAAAAAAAAAAAAGCTCAGGGACAGCAAGCAGCCTTGAGTTCAAGCCCCAGAACCAGCAGGAAAAAAAAAAAGAAAAAAGAAAGAAAACCAAATAAGGTATTTTCACCTATCACAATGGCAAAGATTATAAACTGGGAGCACCACCAATCTTCTTTACATAAATTTTATGAGCATTATAAGATGAAATCAAACATAATGGAAAAGCTATCCAATAAATGCTTTAACGAAGTAACTTTGTACTTAAGCTTTAGTTAGGCTTCTTAAAAGTCAAGACCAATGATTTCTGTTCCCTTTCTTTCCTGGCAAATCTTACAAAAGTGAGCAATGACATTCTTCATTGTTCCAATGACTTTCAAATTACATTCAAAATTAAGGACATTTTTCTCAAAAAACTTCATTGCCTATTTGATGTGTTTTCCAAAACCCTTTGAATGGGAAATGTTGGCAGAGGGACATTTTCCATGGTTATTTCTTCAATTTGCTCCTGCTATAAAATTACACACACACACACACACACACACACACACACACGCACGCACACACACGCACCCACGCACGCACACAGACTCTAAGCAGTACTGCATATTAAGCTAGTTACATGACCACACAACATGCTACCTTACACATTTATTTTTTTGGCAAACTACTCCTCTAAAAATAATGACCTCCCTCTTCTGCACCAAACAGCTTCCACTTTCTCTCAAGGGTTACTGAATCTGTTCTTACCATCTCAGTTTAGTTAAGAACTCTTTCTGGCTTGATGATTCCATAGCACTTAACCACATTGTCTTGTAAGAATAATGATGTGCCTTCTTGGTGTGTTATGAACTCCTTAAAAAAAGTCTTTAGTCACCTCTGTAGCTCTACTATCTAGCAGGACACTCTGCATGAGGCAAAGCCCTGTATTCTGAGAACACAGAAGTAATACAGGGTAAGACCAAGAATGAGACACAGGAGGCTCCCAGAGTCTGGTACCTACTTCCTGGCGGCATTTTTTGGTGTTTCCAGCCTTCCTCTTCACACTTCCTTTCTCTTTCATAGAATCTCCTTCCTCAGTAAAAATCTCTTCCATCAACTGCTTTCATATCAAGAAAGTAATTCATATGTCTGGGGAAAATTCAATTTCTGTGTTCTCTTTGAACACACTTGTAGGATGTGCATGAGATAGATAGATATCAGATAGGACCTGGATGGGATATAAAGCTATGTATTGCCTAATATCTCAGTCAACAGCAAACACACAGAGAGGTGGCCTTTTAAGACTGCATCACCTTGAATCAGGAGTATACACAGCAATAAAAATCTTAGGTCACTTTGCTGTTAAGCATAGCTGTAGACCACTGTAAAGATGAAGATTAGAAATTTTAAGCCATCTGTTTGCATGTTGGAGTGCTATGACAGAGCTAGAATAGCGTCATCACTTGCATGAGAAGCCAAAGCCAATCACACTACTGCTAGAATAGCTTGTTTCCTGGGTGCAATGTTCAGTAAACCTTCAAATATACTTCTGTGTTCACTGCAAAACAACACCACCTGAATCAAAGAGGCTGACTTGGTCAAGTCTGTGAAACTTTTCTGTTTGGAAAATGCTAAGATAGTATATTGTGTAATGGATCATATTCTATAATTATGAAAAATAAAATTAATGTTGCCTGGGTTTTTTTTAGCAATATCTTCTCCACAGGCATTCCAAAGGGCTTTGTCGTCTTTTAAACAAAAACAAAAGTACCTAGCCTATTAACTTTCAATGAACTCTCTGATGTGGACACGAAGTCTAAGAAGAGGGGAGTTCACATATTTGTTTAGTAAACTAAGGAGATGTGCAATTTTTTCCTATCATCTATAATTACTTTTAATCACTTTTGAAATTGTTCACTTAACTTTAAAACAAAAGTGTCATTCTTTTAAAAGATACTTAGTAAAACAACAAGTTGGACAAGGAACTTATTATCTTACTATGCATCTGTAACCCCACTGTACATCACCTTGACAATTCAAAAATAGTAAGCTCTCAAAAAATTAGTAAAACAAATTTGGCATCATGACAAATTTTTTTTAGGATTTTTAGTATTTAATTGTTTTTTGGTTTTTATTCTTGATTTATAAAATTCTTAACTTTTAGTTTTCCTTGGCCAATTTATCTTGAACCTTAATTGAGTGGCAAAAGGTTTTTCCTTTGGATTTATTCTTCCTGTTTCATTAGCTCATGTGCCTCTGAGAAACAGTAAAGCTGTGGCAAACTATCTCCACCTTGAGCTCCTGTGCTGAATTCACATTGGCTGAGACTCTGATACTAATCAGAAGAAGTTGCAATATGTGAAGTACCAAAATACATACATACATGCATATAGATATGCATGCACACACAAAAGAAAGACTCCTGTAACATCATGGTTTTTTAGTTTTGCTAATCAGAAGGAGATAATTGTTGCCTTTTTTCTTCATATTTCAAATTATCTTCTTCCAGACAGAACCACTAGCTGATTTGAATATAATAACTAGATTTAATTACTATATTTCCTCTACTACGAAATGTGCCATTGATTTAATAAAACATGTCTTGGTGAGAAAGTCCATCAGCTGTCAGATTTATTTGGAAATTGGTTGTAAATTAATGCATGTGTCTAAGTATCAAGGAATTATGTTAACACTAGCTTTATGATAGCTGACTTAAGGCTTCAGTTTGCAAACTTGCCTACATGTTCCTTGGTGGCGTGAGCTTGTTTTCATCCATCATCAACTCTGAATGCATAATTGTTGACCTAATGCATGAATGAATAAACATTTTCCAGAAACAATTTTTTATCACAGAAATTAAATCATTCTGAGCAGAATTTAACATGAACATAAATTTATTTTAATTTTACAATAGCAGTGAACTGATGCCAGTTGCTCCACATCCTTACTAACTTTGGGAATTGTCAGACTTTGTTATGCCTAAGATATATGAAATGACATCTCATTGTGGTTTTAAATTACATTTTCTTGATTACTAATGATGCTAAATCCCCTTTTATTGTGGTATTGGGGTTTGAACTCAAGGCCTGACACTTGCAAAGCAAGCACTCTACCACTTCAGCTAATGCCTCCAGCCCTACTGAACTCCCGTTTTATGGATCAGTCTTTTATCTTCTTTGATGTGTGTTGAAGACTTTAACTTACTTTTTATTGATCTATCCTTTATATTGTCCATTTGTAGAAACCCCTTAAACATTCTAGATTGAAGCTCTTTTTCAAATGCATGCATATTGAATACTTTCGCTCAATCTATAATATATTTATCAGTTCTGGTTCTGTTCTAATGCTGTTCGGATAAGTAATTTCTTCATTTTAATGAAGTTTAATTTATGAATTATTTTATTCCATAATCCATGTTTTTCTTCATCTCAAGAAAAGTTTTCCCTATCCCAAAGTAATTCATTTGGTTTTTCTATAAACCTTTTGTGGTTTAATCTTGTATGTACAAATCCATCATCAGTCTCAACTTAATTTTCCTTTATGATATAAGGTAAGAGTTAAGGTTCATGTTTGCCAAGTCAATATTTAATTGTTCCATTACCAGTTGTTTTAAAGGATTTCCTTTTTCCTAGTAAATTCCCCAGTGGCAGAGTTCCTTAATGGAAAAGCTATTGGCTGTACATATGAGTCTATTTCTGGGATCTTTTATATTTTATTGATCTATTGTTCATTTCTCCCAAATCTTCTGCATTTATCATTTATTTAATGTGTGTTGGTTCTACAACTGAGATTCTATTGAATTTATAGATCAGTTGGGGTAAAATGAGCATCTAAATGACACTGAGTAAAACAATCCACAAACATTTTTATATATATATATATATATGCATCCTATATATATCATACATGTAATCTATAAAATTATATTTTAAATACAATATTGTATTTATATCTTTATGTAATATTTAGATACTTATAACATTATATTATTATATGACAACATATAATAATTGAATCGAGCATTATATACAAATATCATAATAATATCTAATATCTAATTCTTGCTGCTTTGTTTTGTTGTTGTTGATGTTGTTGTTGTTTACCTGAGCCTGCCACAGACTGATGTTCTACCTATGTTTCCCACATAGCTGGAATTACAAGCACTCACTCCTACACTCTGTTTAGATGACCTCTCACTATTTTTGGTTTTTTGTTGTTTTTTTGTTTGTTTGTTTTTGAGTGGACTAGCCTCAGAACATGGTTCTCTCTACTCTGTCTCCTAAGTAGCTGAGATTACAGAGGCATATTATCATGCCTAGCCTAGATCTTACCATTTTTCTTCATAATGCTTTTCA
Organism: Dipodomys ordii; assembly: GCF_000151885.1. Lineage (NCBI taxonomy): Eukaryota > Metazoa > Chordata > Mammalia > Rodentia > Heteromyidae > Dipodomys > Dipodomys ordii. Next base: position 1,092,355 of record NW_012267313.1, on the reverse strand, counting down.
TGATAGTATTGTTCACAAAATTATTATTGTACTCATTCTTAGGAATCTGGATATTTTTTATGCTATGGAAAAGAAAAGATTCCTCAATTAAACGTTCTAATTGTTAATTGTCAGTGTGGGACAATTCACAGTTTATCTGACATCAATTTTATGTTCTGCATCTTGCCTACATTCATTTATTAGTTTTTATAATCCTTTTTGAAAATTCCATGGAGTTTTCTTCATACATGGTCATATAATCTGCCATTGTTATTTCATGTCATCTTTTCAAATCTCCATACATTTATCCCCTTCTCTTTCTGCACATTGCATTAGTATAAGGTAAAAAAAATGATATGAGGACAGGCATTTCCATCTTTTTCAATATCAGGCAAATTATCCAATATTCACTATGAAGGATTTATAAATGTCTTTGACAGTTAAGAATGTCCATTGTTCAACATCCTAGTTAGCAGAGCACAATTTTTGTCATGAATAAATAATTGATTTTATATTAAATTGCTGTTTTCTTTTTATTCTTGAGAGACTGAAAATTCAAAGTGATTACTTTTCATTAATTTCATCCAGAATGCTATGAACTTTTAGAATCAGAAAAATAAAGGGTTAGGAAACATTCAAAGTCTTATGGCAGCAAATATAATTATGTCAGGAAATACAACATCAAAGAAAAAAGCAATTATTGGAAATATCTATGAAGGATATTGGATAAAAGTCTTACAATGTTGATAGTAAAAAGATAATTTTGCAATCAAGTCAAGAGATTTCTAAGTCAGTATAATTAAAATAAGCATTTTCTGAAGTGATATTTGTAACTTGTCATTGTCCTAGAGTACATTTTGTAGTGATTGAGCTGAAAGTTGGTGGAAAAGCATTACAATTCTTTCTTTTCCAAAATCATTATCTGGTTTAGCTTTTTCATCACATTCTATTTCTTACATCATGCCATTTTTCCAGGAATTTGATTAAACTATTTGGGCAATTTCTTTGAAGTTTTGTTTACTGGTCCCAAAGCAATGTGTTTCCATATTTAATGTGAAAAAATCCTATTTTCTCTTGATATTAGATAAAAGGAAACAAAATTAGCATCACTCTCTGCCCAGGACACAGATGACTTTATAAGTATGTCTCAAGCAAGCAGAATTGGTCCTTCCCTGATTTATGAACATCCTTTGTGATTTGGTAGTAAAAATCACAAGACTCAAAATTTTACAATTGAAGTAAATCTTTGGGATTAAAACATTTCCGTTAGAAGGATCTTTTTTAAATGCACAAGTAATAATAAAGGGCTAAATAAACTCTATCTTCAGTTATATACCTTCATTTAAGATATCATTAAGATTTTACTGGGAAATAGAAATAGGAGAACTTTGGATAGGAGAATTAACTGTCAGCAAATGGGAGTGTTGTTGTATCCTTGTTTTTAATTAGAAAAGTCTATCTATAAGAGAAACTAAGGAACCTCTCTGTAGGCTACACAGGCTTGGCAGTCAAGCAATGATGATATTTTAAGTGGGTGGTTACATCTGCCTGGAGCTAGAACATCCTTACAACGTCACCTCACCAGATCATTGCTCACTTCCAGAAGACAAAGGGTTCACAAAACACAAATGAAGAACACAGAAAATTTGTCATAGTAACCAAGTTTATATTTGTTGTCCATGAAAGCTTATCTAAACCAGTTTTGCTGTCTCTACTTTTCACTGAGAAATAAATCTTCATGATCAAATAAATATGGCCAAGTAAATCTAAGTTATCTGAAGGACATTTTGGGGGGTAAGAAAAGTGACGTCTTTCTAGAGGCTGCCCCCAATTACCTCCCTGTTTTCCTGCCAGGTTTTCTCCCCCTTCTTGACCTTCAATAGCTGCCATTAGAATTATGTCTTTGAACATGTCTAGAAACAGACATAGGCAATGTCTTTTTGAATAGGTCTCCTGTAGCTCAAGAAATAATAGCAAAATTTGACAGATGATATGGCATCAAATTAAAAACATCATTCCTAACAAAAGAAATAATCACAAGAGTGAAGAGGCAGTCTACAGAGTAGGAGAAAATCTCTTCCAGCTATCAGTCTGACTGAGGATTAACATCTAGAATATATAAAGAACTATAGAAAGCCACTGAGCAGGTGGCTCACACCTGTAATCCAAGTTACTCAAGAGGCAGAGATTAGGAGGATCAGTTCAGCCAAAAGATTAATATGTTTTTATCTGATAGGTGTAGAAAGCAGGAGAAATGTAAAGGCCTGGGTTCCTAGCCAAGTTTGCATTATTCTCTTGTCAATCCTAAACTGAACTCTTGACTCCTCTGAATCTCATACTACTCTTCTTTAAAGCAGAGGATATACTTTATCACAAGGATTACTATTAAGCCAAGTAAGATATTTGTAAATAAAAGACATTATTTTTAGTGGTTTTCAAGATCAAAGCAGCTGGCAGGGTAGCTCAACTGGTAGAACACCTGCCTAGCAAGCATGAGGTGCTGAGGTAAAACTCTTCTATCATCCTCTTCCCTCAAAAACAATCTTAGTGACACCTCATCTGGTGGCCTCCTTTTACAGATGACAAAACACAGTCCCAGAAAGTCTTCGTGATCAGTCTCACCACACAAAGCTACCACTGGAACCTTCCCTGTGACTAAGGTGCCTATGTCCCAGATGGTTGAATCTAAAGCATCATCCCTTCCATCCTCCCACCCTTCCTACCTTCTGTCCTCTGTGCGGTGGAAAGACAAAACGCAGCAAAGAACCACCATTAATCTAGAAACTTTGTTTTCCATGTTGAGTAGCAAGGCAATCAGGGTTTTGAGTCAGGGAAGGTTTCGTAAAGATGAGTTATCAGGGCAGGTGCTCCTGTCAATTCCCTGTCTAGTTCCATTGTTTACAAGCTCAGCAATAAACTGCCCCCAGTAACTCCCAGGGACCTCTTTAAAGGACTCCTCACCCTCAGAAGCTGGCTAAGAAGCCTAATTAGGGAGCCTGTCCTAGATCCTTCACCTGAACATTTCAGGAAGCCATGCACTTTGTAGACAGATCCATCATTGCCTGTTTTTTTTTTAATGATGTGACTTACCTTGGTTAATGCAACACCCTATCACCCTTACCCACTCCTGAACATTCTTCCTCCAGCTCCATCCAGGCCTTGCTTATAGGAGAAAGTTTGACTCTCAATCCTTTGGGCTTGGAGCACTATTTGGAAAGATTCTGCTCATAAAAAGTCTTACAGTTCTTTTGTTGGCCTTATCATGACCTGAACATTTTGTTAACAAAGCACCCTGTTAATGTTTTGACCACAAGAACTAATGTGCTTAGGGCTAACAGTGTTGCCAAAGTGGTGCTTGCTCCTAAAAAGGGAAAGTTTTAATTCTCTTTTCAAAATAAGTCATCTTAGCCCTGCTATATTAGGAAATGTCATCAATCAGTCCAAGAAGCCTGCAGTGTGTGGGTGTGACTACAGCAGGAAGATGTGTGAACTCCCTGGCTAGCCCAACTCTAGCAGCACAAACCTCATTCCCCCTACAGTGGGCAAGTAGGCTCCCCCTGAGATGGACAATGGGCTCAAATTAGCTTTTTTTTTCAGTGCTAAGAATTGAACCCAGGGTCTCACACATGCTAGTCAATTATTCTACCATTGAGCAGCATGCTCAACCCTGAAATTGACTTTTTAATTATAGAAAATATAAAGACATTCTCCATGGGCAGCCAGGCTGATATCTCATGACAAAGCAGAGGCTGTAATAAACAAAGGTGATCTGAAGGTCAGAAGACAGACAATGTTGCCATTCATCTCCTGGGCAAAGTCATTCTTGGCTCACCAGAATCCTGAGTCTAAAAATGATTCCTCTAAGAGTGAAATTTTAGATCTGTCTACCTGTTGTGATATGGCATGAGGTACTCAAAGGCAAGAGTTTAGTATTCAGAAAGAGACCACTTGTGAGGGGCTTAGGTAGTCATGCTGTTCTCAAGCACAGATCCCATGAAGGAGATATTAAAAGGAGAGTTAGGTGAAAGCAGTAGGACTGGGAGTTTAAGCTCATCCTGGAGTATAAAGCAAGACTTTGGATAGAGGTGGGGTGGAGGAGAGAGAGACAGAGAGAGAAAGAGAGAGAGAGAGAAAGAGAGAGCTTGCGCTTGTTGAGGTCTTTAGCAATTAAATCCCATTAGGCCTTTAGCCCAAGCACAAAGCACAACAGTCCTGTGCCAGATTTCCATCATAGTAAGGAGAGCCTGATCCTTGAAGAAAATGCCACCAGGAAATAGGGATAATAAAGAAGAAATATTTTTTAAAGTAATACATAAATAAAAATTGTAAAAAATAAGAAATGCTATTCAAGGCAGTAAGCTTCTATTCATGGGCAGTCCGCCCACCAGTCCGGTGGGAGTTCTGTGAGGAGCTGTGCCAGCATTTCAGGACGCCCCTACCTACACCTCCAGAGAAGACTTCTTCCTTCCCCCAAAGCTTTACCCACCCCGATAACAGATTCTTTCCTTCTCTTTCATAGAAACTTTATTAACTCTACTCCACATTGATCAATCTGTATACTCAAAAGTTTATAGTAATATATAATAGTTTCATTCTAAAAATTATAAAAGCATCCATGTGTCATATGTTTTGTTTATGAATTACTTAACTCCTTTCCTGTCTCCATCAGTTTGGAGATTCATTGATAGTAGGATATGTGTACAATTTTCTTTTTGAACTTCCCTCCTTACTCAATACTTCAACACAAGACAACTTACTGGGGTTTTTGTTTTTGTTTTTGTTTTTTTGGACAGATTGTATTCCTTATTCCTAAGTGTTGACAAGAAGTCATTAAAATAAGGTATCAGAATAGGAAATAAATTAAGTGTAATGAGAACATTGGCTCAGTGACCTATCTCAGTTTTCCCAAAAGCAAGCCAGATTCTGACATCCATCTCAGTCTTGGGAAACATTGCCTTCCCACCTCAAAGACAACATGGCCAACAATCTCTTCTATTAAATACCGCAACCATAATCCCACCAGAACAATGCTGCTCTTCTCTTTTAGGTCAGAGTTCACCTTGGGCAATTTACATTCCTGACCTTTTAAGGTAAAATCTCCTTGGTTTACCCTACAAGCCCCTTGATAAGCAGGAATTTGTATTAAGGGGGGAAATAGCAGGTAACTAGACCCAAGATGCCTAAATTAAACAGACATATCTCCAATATTGGAAATAACCAAACAGAAGAAGCTTGAGGAACAATTCTAGGAAGATTTTCATCATTAATTACCATTGGGAATTTAAAAACGGAAACAAGAGTAGAATTAACAGCTAACGGATGCAGCCTCCAACATTTCCAACCAGGGTTTGTGATTACAAAAAAAGTAGATAGAGTATTTAGATATAATATTCCTACCAGTTTGTTCACTAAGCCAGAGAGAAATTTCACTGAGCCACAAAATCTTAGTTCAATGAAATAGTTACAACTGAAAATACTTCCATTATTAACTCTATAGAAAAGATGAAAAAAAAATCCCGAGTAAGATTCTGGTAACATCAAGCTCTGAAAGAGTTTAATGTTTTGAGCTGGAGGTAATCACTAAAATATTCCTCTGGAAAAGAAAAAGCCCTCATCTTCTTAAATGTGTGTCCTATTTATGGAACAATGAACTGTTTAAGTCTTGAGAAAATGGTGTTCTTGTAAATAGTTATTACGTAAATAATAAAACATAAAGTAAAATATAATTTGTTTAAAAATTTCCAAACAAAAGATTTTACTGCTAAGGGAATGCCTTTTACGCTTCACACTATTAAATTAAGTTGTGTAATTAGTTGGGCTTTGTCATCTGAGCCATGTTCCTATTACATGAAAACACAATGGGACAGAAGTGTAGCCATCAGATGAAGACCAGCAATTCCCAGAGCTCATAAAAAGCATAGAACTGTGTGGCCAGTGAGGAGCACAGCACCTGTCTCAGGCTCTTCTTGCTGCATGAGTATGCAATTGTTGAACAAAAATAGACAGCAAGTTGCTAATTTTGCAATTCTGTCTAAAACATATTGTACCCTACTTACTTCCATATGTTGTAACTCTGACCTAGACTTATTAGATTTTTCTATATTAACCAATTAAGGAACTAACAATTGAAGAAATATCTGGTTTATAACCCTAAACATTAAATTTCTCTTGAAAAAAATGTACCTTTGCTGTTAACATGACAAATAAGCCAATGAATGAACATAATGTCAAGCATACCTACCTGGCTAATCCATAATTATAGATTTGAAAGAAAAGTTCTTTACTCTTTATATACATCATTTAGCTGTCTGGGGTATACTCTGATTTGCATAGCATAAAATATACTTGTGTTTATTTTTAAATTTTAATACATATCCACAATAGATAATATTTGCTGATTATCTAAGAAGACTAAATAAAACATTACTAAAATATAACTTTTTGGGTCAGTTATAAGATAATAGCATCACTAATGTTTATTTTTTTACTAGGGGCATGGCTCAGTGGTAGAGTGTCTACCTAGCAAGTGTGAAGCTCTGAGTTCAAACCCCAGTACCACCCAAAAGAAAATTGTGTTTCAAATGAAGAAAAAAGGGTGGCAGAGAATACAGTCATAAAATTCAATGTATAATCAACAAAATTAAGAAAACTGAGGGAAAGGATGGCTCTGGAAGAATGGGGGGAAATGTTGAAAGAGGTGACACTGATCAGATGCACTCTATCCCTAAACTGCTTTGTTACATGCCAACTCCTTTATACAACTACTCAACGATAATAAAAAATATTTTTAAAGATAAATTTGGTCTATAAAGTTGTATTTGTCACTAATTTATTTTATTCTAAACTATCTTTTATTCTCTTTAACATATTGTATAATCTATTGAACAAGGTATGTATGAATTTTGTTAGTGATTCTGAATACTGGTTCTAATTCATTACAGAACATACAAAAATACCATTTCCCTTTTTTCTATACACACTTGTTTGGCAAAGTTTGCTACCCAATACAAATAGTCTACAACCAAAAATAAAATCAGTAAGAACATGAATTTCAATGTGTGTGCTTTCATAAATTTGTTTTCCTTAATTATTAAGAATAATAAACTTAAATTGTGCTCTATTTTACAGTGTTTCAATTTTGGATTTCAGAAAAGAAAAAATTGAAATTCTTTTCATTTGCTTGGATGTATAAATGAATATCTTTTAAAAGTACATAATCCATTTTTATTTGTGAGTTATACTTTGAAAGGGATGAAATCTGGCATTTAGTTAAATAGCTTTTAACTCACAATTTTGATAGTTTTCAAAACTATCATATGTTGATTTTTTATTAAGCTTATTTTGGGAGAAATGAGAGATTAGAAAGCATATTGTAAGCATGAACAACCAGTAAAGTAGGAAGTATCCAGGTAAATGTAATGTTATTCTGGAATGCAAGTGAAAGGTATTTCTAAAAGGGGACAAACCAATATTGTCACATTGTACTAATTTGGTACTATGGTGGTTTCAAATTCATTACAATAAAGTGCATGTGCTCATTTCCTTTCCAACTTCCCTTCAATGAGAATCAAATAATAAAGAAAAATATCTGAATGAAGGCAAGGACCACAGCAGGTAAGCAATAGCACAAAATTTTGGAAGATAAAGATTAGATAAACATGCAGAAGTGGGTTAGCTAAGAGGAGAGAGAGAGTTCCAAGCATTGGTTGCAGGGATAGAAATCCACAAGAAGCTACAGAGAACCATAGACAGCATCAACTATTAGAAGGGCAGTTTGGAAAGGTTGAAGAGCAGCTTTTAAAATGAACCCCAAGATAAGGACTCAAATGGTTTTTCTTTCTTGCTATTGTTTCTAGCATATTTATAAGATGATTTTTTGTTGCTTTGTATATCCCTACCCCCATGGTATAACCCCTGTTTTCACTGGATTTGATGTTGGTATAATTTGTGGAGGGTAAGGAAAAAAACAAATTGTTTAAATAGGGATACAGGTGGACCCATTGCAACAATGAGATGTACAAGATGCTATGTCGAAAAACGAACTTTACAACTTTGGCAGCGAGGTTCAGGGAGATGGGAGGGGAGGGATGGTAGGGGAAACAAAGGAGGAGGCAACAATGCTTGATAAGAAATGTACTCATTATCTTGCTCATGTAATTGTAACCCCTCTGTACAGTATTTCACAATAAAAAACTTATTAATAATAATAAAAATTAAAAAACAAAGTTGGTTGAAAATTTATATGAGGAAAAAGTAGATGCTCCCAAATATACTCTCTAAGCTCACATATTCAGTGGTTATCTCACCTAGTCCCTGATAGAAAAATAAGAGTAAAGATAGAAAATAAGAGTAAAGATAGAAAATAAAGAGTAAAGAATTTTAAACAGGGGCTGGGAAGGTGGCTCAGTGGTAGAGCACTTGCCTTGAATGCATGTGGCCCTGGGTTTGATTTCTCAGCACCACATAAGCAGAAAAAAAAAGCTGGAAGTGGCACTGTGGCTCAAATGGTGGAGTGCTAGCCTTGAGCTGAAGAGCTGAGGGACAGCACCCAGGCCCAAAGTTCAAGCCCCATGACCGGACCCCCCCCAAAAAAAATAGAATTTTAAACAGAGTCTAGTACAAATGAAGAACTGACATTAGGGGTGAGGTTCCAGACTAAATCCTTAAAATACTACATTTATATTAACAGTAGAATTTCCAGTCTCTTTTCCCATGTAGGACCCCCAAAAGCCATTTCTCAGGTTTATTCTCTCTAACCAGGAGAAAGACAGAAATGAGGCCAAGAGAAAAGGCCTACAAACACCAAAGAAAGAACAGACTTTTTCACTTTACCGGGTGATCCTAAGAAAACATGTAGCATACATTCTTAAGCTCCCAGTCAACTCACCCTTCAACTAAAACAAGACAGAAACTACCTCCACCACCAACATCCTGCCACCAGCATAGAAGCTGGAACCTAAAATAAGCAAACAATAAATATAACTTAGAAGAAGCAGATGTACTGAAGGAGAAGAAAGAAATCATTAACTTTGATACCCTAAAATAAATACTCTACACTAGACTTGTGTGTGCCAGCTGTTATCAAGAAACATCTTTGGAGGAAACAAAAGCAAAAGTGGGCAATAGCCTTGTGGTTTATTGTCAAGCTTAACGTGGTCCTGTGTCACCTAAAACCTTAGTCTCTAGAGCTAGACCAGACCTTCAAAATTCTAATAAGTTGGTCGAAGACAGCTAAAAATGCATGTTCCACATGGAACTCTCTTTAGAAATGGGTTACACCATAGGCTAAGACAAGAGAATCATGAGTTTGAGGCTCTCTTGTACACATGAGACCTTATCTAATTCAAAGCAAACACAAAGAAATGAAGAAACTATATCAAATTATTATTTGTGTTTTTTATTAGTGAACAGGATAACTATTTCATTTAGATAGACTATGAAATACTTTAATGTATTCTGAGAACATAAAGAAACAAAATATAAAAACATAATGACAAGTTTGAGATAGAAAACAACACTGAAAAAAATTATAAAACAAAGTAAAATAAGAGAGATTTGGGGAATAGCTTGAAAGAAAAAAAATTTAATTAGATGAAAAAACTATCAGCAGATTTAATATCAAAATAATGAAAACTTCCAGAAAGAATGAACAGAGAAAATAAAAGAAAGTAATAATCAAATAACTAATATAAGAAAATGACACATGTAACAATCACAAAGGACATTTTGTTCTAAGCTGGAAAGTTTCATTAACTCTCAAGTGCAATAAATAATAGGGAAAAGGACATATTTTGGGATATATTTCAAAACTCCAGAAAGAAACAGAAGATTCTAATAGCTTCCAAAGAAAAACAGGAAAAATCCCACATTCAGGATTAACACTTGAAATAGGTTCATGTTCATAACAATAAACATAAAACATAATGGAATATATTTTAAATTTTGAGGGAAAATAACTTCCATCCAAAATGCTATATCTAGCCAAGCTTTAATAAGGTGTGAGAATAACAAAAACAAACAGATTTTCCCACTTAGATTTTCTTAGAGAGCAAACTGGTAGGTAAGATTTAGAAGAAGAAAAAAAAAAACTTTAAAAGCATGTGATTCAGGAAATAAGAGCAAAGACAGAAAAAGATCAAGACTTCTCCACTATTTATGGTGAATGAAAACCCAGGACAAATCAGGGCAGGAAAAAAATGATATTTCAAAAATGAAATGGCAAGTCACCAGTGGCTCATATACTCCCAGCTATCTCCCAGACTAAGAATGGAGGATCATGGTTCAAGTCTAATCTGGACAGAAAAGTACATGAAACCTCTTTTCAACACATAGCTGGCAACGTGGCACAATTGTCCTTGCAGCTGCAATGGAAGAATATAATTCCAGGCTAGCCTAGTGAATAAACTCGTTTCAATGGAAGAAGCTGAATGTGGTGACATGTAGCTGTCATTGCAGTTATGACAAGAAGCCTAAAATGAACTGATTGCAGTCCAGGTGCATACGCTGGCAGGAAGTGAGACACTATCTCAAAAATAACTAGCACAAAAAGAGAACTGGACATCTTCAGGACCTTGTGTTCAGGGCCTTCCAAAGGTAAGACTGTTTTCTTTGAGAATGAGTACAACTTGGAGGGGAGTTTGAGAGTCTCTCTCTGGGAGTCATTTTCTCCTTGCTATGCCCCATTATTTGCCTTTAGTTTTTCTCCAACTTACTCTTTAAGGCTCATTCCTGACTTAGTGTACTGGGGGAATCACAATGTTACTTCCAAGTAGTATAGGTTCAATTGGTGTGGACTAGTGTTTTCTCACTGATCCAGGTTTTTTGATACCAGGAAAACGCTGAGATTAACACTTCCCCAGGTCAATGAAAAGAGGCCATACTGTGTTTGTGCTCTATGATTTGTGTTTACTTGCTTTGTAAATATTTATTTCCTTTACAGATTATGAAGAAAACACATTTAAGAAAATAAAACCCCCAAAAGGGCTAGAGAAATGGCTGAGCAGTAGAGCACCTGCTTAACAAGCAGAAAGCCCTGATTTCAAATCCCACTACCACCAAAAAGAGAGAGGAAGATTAAGAAACAAAAATGAACTTTACAATTTAAGTGGGGAGAGGGGGGAGGAGAGAAGAGGGGGAAGTGTAGTTGTGGAGTTGGGGAGGGAAAAACAAAGGAGAAGGTAACAATGCTTGATGGGAAATGTACTCATTACTTTGCTCAGGTAACTCTAACCCCTCTGTACAGTATTTTTACAATAAAAAATGTATTTTTTAAAAAAGAAAAAAGGAAGGAAGGAAGGGAAGAAAATAAGGGAAAGAAAAATGATATGGATCACTTATTTCTCTACTGCAAAGAATTACAGGACTTACATGTCACTGGATTTAGAGGCCTAGTCACAACTAGGCTGCATAAACGTAAACTGATAAAAAGTACAAGTTTCATTTAGGAAGTCAAAAATAAAGGTTATAATATCTTACTTGGCTCAGCTGTATACAGTTTTAACATAAACATCAAAATGGTAGTACTGAACTTGGTTTAAACTAAAACTGATAATGTAACTGTATTTAGGAAATAGGAAATGCATGACAAGTAGTATGGGAACTAGAGGTTATAGAATTAGATTCTTTTCTCTAGACGAAGAAGCAATAGTGTGCCCAAAACTTAGACATTTCTTTTTACTAGAAGAAATGTAGTATCATCTGCACATAAAAAGCTGAAACATAAATGTGGAACAATACTGCTTTTTCAATTAAAAATATTATAATACTGTTAATTTCTGTTGTATACCAACATTGGTATGAATGCAATATTAATTTTTAATCAAATTTTATGTCTAATCCTTCTGGAAATTTAGATTTACAATACTTCAATTTAGTCTAAGAGAGATGAACCCAAGTTGATGTATGTTTTATAATACCTGGGAAATAAAAAAAAAATCAGTGAAGCAAAGGTGATTTTACTAAGGCTGACCTTAATGATTTGACTCCTCATTTTAATAAATAATTATTCCCTTGTTCATGACTTTGTTCTCACATGACCTATTTACCCTTTATCTCAGCTCACTTTTCTTCAACTATCATTAAGCAAGAAGAAATAGCTGCTGTAACTTTATTTTTTTTTAATTTCTCTCCAAATTGTTCATTTAACCTGGATGACTGAATGAAGGGCTGAAGGATCATCACACCCTTTTGTAATAATTGATGTTGATTTCAGTAAATGTCATAGATCAAGCTGTCAAGCATTGTCACCTTAATAGAGTAAACAATTAAAAAGAAGAATTGTAACAATCATGTTAATGGGCTTCTTGTTCATTTATTTCCTAGAAAGAAACTAAAGCTGATTTGTGAAAATAAACTACTCATTCTTCACCTTTCTCCCTTTTTAAAGTAATCCATCAACGAGACCCTCCCAAGTATTCTGTAAACCTTTATTTTAATAGGAAGATAAGAGTGGATCCAAGAGAGGAAAGAACATTGTCTGAGTTCTTATGGTCACTTTTTACTCACAGGTTACAGGAGATTTTCAAAGGTCTTTAAATTGTATATTATTAAGAAAGGGTTGTCTTTTTTAGACAAGATAACCCACCATCCCCCTCAAGTGGTCAGCGTGGATTAATTTTTCTGTTTTCAAAGATGACTTATGGTTTATTTTTTTGTTAATGTAGAGTCCTATGAAACATTTGGTGAAATGACGATGACCATACTTTTTGATGGCAACTAGATGAAATTCCTTTTACAAACTAAATTTATTGGCTTTCCAAGACGTGATAACACTGAACTTTGCTGGCATTTTAATTCCCTTACATCAAAAAAATTAAAAACCAGGCTAGCTGGTTGATGGGGTTTGCTGACTCAGAGGTGCCTTCGCTCTGTTAGCCCTTTATTTTCTGCTCAGAGCTTAGTCCAAACTCCATCACTGCCACTTAAAGTTTTGTATGAGTATTTTTTTTTCACTAGAGCAGAGTTGTTCATTCCTGTTTCCCAAAGAAATTGACCTTTCAATGATCACATATCACTCACCAAAAATCACATAGTAATGTTATTTCCTAACTGAAAATGAATTCATTTTTAAATAAGTTTCTTCAGTTAAGCCATGAGAAAGAAAGGGAGAGGAAGAAGAGGTACAGGTGGCTTTTCTGGCTTTATGATAAAATGAATAACATTCTCAGTTTTATTTATAGCTGATGTATCTCTAGGGTATCTGCACCAAAACTTGGTTTTAGAAGCACTTAGAAAAGTCACTGCTCTAAGTTATAGCACAGAACTTGAGGTCTATAATCTTCCAAAACTAAAATTACAACAAGGATGCCTGCAGGGTATTGATTTGAATTGATGATATTCATGCTTTCTGCTGGTAAATGGCGGGGATAGCTTTGCTATTACATTCACCTCTCAGTTTTCTAGGAGGATTCAAAAATTATGAGAAGATTTAGCCAGAAACCAGGAATCAAAGCAAGCACAATTTAATATTACTTTGTTGCCTATTATTTTAAGTTTTCTAATTGATTTACATAATCTAGCAATCAGGTTAATCAAATATTTAGAAGCATTTTAAGCTTTTTTTTTTACTCCCTTCCACACTCAATCACAAGATAAATTATCTTGTATGCAAAAAAAGAGGGCTGCTGGAAACGTGGCTTAGTGGTAGTGCTTGCTTAGTGGTAGAGTACTGGCCTAGCATGCATGAAGCCTGGAGTCCAATTCCTTAGTACCACATACACAGGAAAACCCAGAAGTGGCACTCTGTGGTTTAAGTGGTAGAGTGCTAGTCTTGAGCATACAGAGGCTCACGGACAGTGCCACGCCCCTGAGTTCAAGCCCCAGGACTAGCCAAAAAAAAGGCAACCTCCTTGGTATTTTGACTCCATAAAAGACTTCCCAAGGAAGCCAAACCGCTAGTAATGAAAAATTGCCTTCATGTACATGTCAAACTTATTGCATATGAAATGCACTAAATCTATGTGCAAAAGAAGGCCAAATGTGAGATCTGTATACTCTAATCTCAAAATAGACTAAGCTGTAGCAAAATCTCCTTCTATGTCCTACTCCACTTTTAAGCTGCTTTTATTATTACTGACAAGGAAATCTGGGTTTGACTACTGCTCCAGGGCTAAAGTTTAGTATTGTAGGATTGATCAGTAGGAGAAATCTTGATAATATTATAGAACACATAGATACATATACCTTATTGGCTAAAAGCAATAGGTTAATATTATGTATAATTGTATAGTCTGAATGAAACCTGAGAAAGCTGTGACCTTACGTGTACAAAAGTCTCCTCGATTCATACACTCACACACACACACACACACACTCACACACACAATCACTTTTCTGGGCTACAGACAAGGGCTGTTAATTAATTCCACTTTCCCTTGGACTCTGATTTTTTGCTTACCAATTTGTTCTTACTTCTCATGGGCTATACTGTGCAGGAAATCCCTTTAGCCCAGACAGGCTCTTATTGGAAGAACTTTAATTGTACTCAGGGGTGCTGTGATAATCCCAGAATATTTATAAAAAGGGAAAGTTCATTTATATTTATATTAGTTTGTATAGAAGCAGCACCTTGGTTGGTTGTGTATGTGAAATGCTATATAGGAAAGTGCGGTTAGGAACAACATTGCTTTAGGGGGCAGGGGCTGGGAAAAACAGTTTTCCTCATTATGTGGGTATAATGTCATAATGAAGTTTCCGTATTTCACTAAATTGAAGGCCATGGCAGCCAAACAGATGCTAAGCCATCCAGATTCAAAATTCACACCCTGAAATGCCTTTTAAGTGAGCTTCCTGTTGTTTATTAAACAGCCAAGACTATAGATATGTCTGCAATGAAACCATTTCTTTGTTTACTGTGACTAAGACTGTTCTGGGTTTGAAGTCTAATTTCAGTGAGAAGAACCAGATGTTTATGAATGACCCCTGCACCTAGTCCTCCATCAGTGCAGTCCCTGATGGTAACCTACAAGGAATGGGTGAGAGACAAGAATGAGAGACAAGAATGAGGAAGATGCAGAAGGAAAATGTGTTGCCTAAACCAGCATTCCTAATTCAGACTCCGGATGTGAGACTTGAGCTGCTTCATATCTAGCAAGTTCCCAGAAACACATTCTGAGTAGCAAGGACACAGGGTTGGGCTTATTCTTCTATCTGTTGAAAGGCAAGAGATTCTGCCTCCACCCCTTTACCCAGTCACATGCAGAGCTCTGATCTTACTTTCTCAGACCTACTCTTGGGGCATAGGGTTGACAGAGACACCCTTGTCACTTCTGTGACATGGTAGTGATCAGATACACCACCAGAAGTTCTGCTGGATCCCAGAATGGCCATCTGAGAACAAAGACAACCAGCATTCCTCAGTTCACAGCTTTCCTCATACACTGGGGGAGGATGACTTACTTTGGGTTCCCTGAAAACAGCCACTGACACTAGCTATGTATTAGAGTAGGATTTAAAATCCACCCACAGCCTATTCTTTTTCACACAGCAATTCATAAAGTTGATTTTTCCATATGCTTCTCATCTCTGGGTCTGCTTACCAACTGACTCTTGCTTAGTATGTTTGTTTGCTGCCTTGCAGGACAGATGAAATTCAAGATTCCCCAGTAACTAAAGTGGGACAACTCCTCAGACCAATGACCTTCCAAATAACCTTCTCATTCCTTTCATGTCCACAGAATGGAAAAGGAGTCCAGAAAAGTATGTGAGGGTAAATGAAAGCCAGAATTGTAATTTATATCTGTGACCTGCCTGAAAGGTGGAGATGGAGAGAATGTTACTTAATATTTTTTTCATTGTACTAATCTCTCCAGGAGGATAATTTGCCAAAACAAATTATGTATTTTTACATGAAATATCTCTGACTTGTGCCTTTTGCCATAAACAGACATGTCAAACTTAGCAAAGGTAGAATCCTTTTTACTAGAATATTAGTTCCACAAAGAGAGAAAATCTGTCCAATTCATTTCCTTTTATACTGCCAGAGTAATGATGAGTTTTGTAAATGCCTGCTGTTAGCTGGCTAACCATATTAGCGAGGACATATTGAGAGCTCATGGCATATCCTATATGGCTACTATTCTGCATAGATTTCTTACAGCACAAGCCACCTTTGCCAGCCTTCTCTAACTATGTTCATTTTCTATTAGCACCTTTTCTGCATTCATTTATGGTTTTCTCCCTATATCACCAACTCTTCTGTATGTCTTCCAAATGTTCTTCAGTCCCCATGATCTTACCTGCTTAATGCCACAAAAGAGGCCATCAATGACAACAGGGAAAATTGGAGTTAAAGACAGACTTCAGTAAGACTGCTCACTCCTTCAGAACTTACTCATTTCCAGTGTTGATAAAGCCACAAGTAATCAAGTTAACTATCTTGGAAAATTAATTGCTTCATGTGAATGATGCCCACAATTATATGAGTCTTAAAACATGATGCTAAAAAAAATTCCAAACTATCTTCTTCTCCAGAATCTGCTAGATTCCCCCACTTTGCCTGAGCTCAGTATCACTTCTGAAAGGAATATTATCATAATCCTAGTTATAAACAAGGATAAGATTGTGCTGCAATACACCAGAGCATCAGAATGATTGAGAATCATCTACCCTAAAAATGATCTCCCTGGAATTTGCCTGAGGGCCTTTCCTCTTCTTCTGTACCACCTACCAAGATTAGAAACCCTAATTTCGTGTTCTAGACTCTCTCATGTAGCTTCTTCTGCCTCCCTTGCCCTTAGGTCTGTTTATAAGAGCAAAACAATTTGGAAATTGTAACAACAAAACTATCAGGATATTCAGAAAAACATAAAGCTTGGCCTTTTCAGATACCTACCTGTATATTACCGATGACTCTGAGAGGGGCTTTAAAGATGTGATACTTGGGTCTTGTGGAAGGAAGGCATGAAAGGGTTTATTGTTGTCACTGTTGTCCTTATTACCTATAGGTAACATGAGGTAATGCCAATTTAGTTACCTTTGTTTTGACCATGGTAGAGGCTTCTGAACATAAGCACCTGGATTCCAATGGCTCACTGACATGTTATTTGGCCTTCATGTCTGAGCTATCTCTGATTCTGAAACATGAGTAAGAATACTGACAACTGAGATGGTCACTGTTATGCTAACAGTTAGCAAACTCAAATATTTAAAAACTAGATTAATAATAATAATTATAGTACTAATAACTTACCCTGTTTCAAACATTGAGGCCACTGTCTATTCTTTCAAACTTCTCTCTGAAGTTTGAAAATAGTGGAAAAATTCCACCAGTGAGAAGGAAGCCTTGTGAACAAGAAAAACGGTTGAGGTTTTCATTAATCCACTGCAAATTCCAAACACTCTCAGGAGAAATCCCATTTGAACCAGAACCAAGCCTATTGTTATTGTGCTTTAAATTTTCCACAGTATTAAGGAGGGTATGAGAATTTTCATAAGACTGGAGTGCATTTTAACTGAAGTGGTGACACCACAAATTTTGCCTCACTCTTAGGAAAAAAGGAAGCCCTGGAATTCATGTATATTGAATATCATTAGTGTTTGTAAGTCCAGTTCACTGGTACAGATTAATTAATTTGCTATCTCCTAGAATATGCATTGATTGAAAAGCAAGAAATATAAATTTAGAAAGTGTCAGTGATTAAGAATAAAACAGGTAATGTTTACAAAATCATTTTCAGTCTTAGTTTTTTATACATATATATGTATGTATGCATGCATGTATGTGTGTGTGTGTGTATATATATATACATATATATTATATATATATTGAGGACTGAGGAAGTTAACTGTTGTTTTGTTTACATAGCTGAATTTTAACAACACAAAATATACTTCTATCTGACACTACTTATGGTTAGAATGATAACCCGACAGATCAAAGTGAGGAAAAAGAATGACAGGAGTTGCTGGATTTCCAAGTTCAACCTCTATTTCTGGGACACCTTCCCTGCCTCAGACTATCACATCTTTCAACACTTATGTTACCATCCCATCTAAATAAAATCCTTAGAAATATATATATTCTCTCTGGAAAGTTTTTACTTCATTTTACTTTAGAATATCAATTTACTTTCTTTAAAAATGAGAAATAATATTCAAGGATTATTTTAAATTTTTTAACCTTGAAATAAGATAAGGTAAACATATAGGAATGCTCTGGTCAAGTTTTTGAGGAATAACTTTTCAAGTTCCTCCCTCTACAAAAGGATGTGCCTTGAAGATTTACAAAGATCTTCTTTGCAAAAATTCTAATAATGGTAGCAAGCAGGAGACCAAAGAGCAATCAAAAGGGACACAGAGTAATGCCAACTACATGGAGAGTTATTTCCACAAGAGAAAAAAAAAAATATATATATGCAATATAGAAATATCTTCTACTTCATAACTTTGAAAACAGCTAGAATAGCTGTTTTGAGAGGATATGTTTGCTGACTCCTTGTGTGATTTGGAGCAATCTGTGAGGTCAGAATGACACAGCTACCAGAAGTTCTCTTCAAACATAATGAAAGGCAGCCCTCAGTTCAGCCTTGGTTAAAGATGCTGCTTGGAGGTTCTGCTTCATGGTGGAAACGACAGCTGGCCTACAAAACTGGTGTGTCTCTGCTCATATGACTTCTTACAGTAACAATACAGAAGAAACCAAAAGGGTATCTTATTCTAAATAGCTCTCATTATTAATATGATACCTCAGAAATCCTTGCATGAAGACAGTGAAACTTAATGATGCAAAAATAATTCAGGACATGAAAACTGAGAGTAAAAGATGCAATAGTAAGCTAGGCTCCAGTGGTTCCCATCTGCAATCCTAGCTACTCAGGAGGATAGTGGTTTGAAGCCAGCTGGAAGTACAGCTGTGGGTCAAGTGGTAGAGTGCTAGCCTTGAGCAAAAAAAAAAAAAAAAATGCTCAGAGACAGCCCAGACCGAATTGAAGCCCTAAGGAATGCCTCCCTCCTCCCCACCCCCACCCGCCCACCATACAAACACACAGAGTGCAATACTAAAACAAAAACAACTTAAATACATTTTCTTCTTAAGTCTGATCAGGTAATTCCAGTTTCTCACTACTCATTGGTGAACCACTTAACTCTTTTTAAATGATCAATCTAACCTTTAAGAATGGATTTCTCAGGGTGAAGGTGGTTCACTCCTATAATCCTAGCTACTCAGGAGGCTGAGATCTGAGGATCATGGTTCAAAGTCAGCACAGGCACAAAAGACCACATGATACTCTTATCTCCAACTAACCACTCAAAAACCATAAGTGGTACTGTGACTCAAATGGTAGAGCACTAGCCTTGAGCAAAATAGGCTCCTGGACAGAGCCCAGGCCTGAGGTCAAGCCCCACAACCAACAAAGAAAATGGATTTCTCAAGGTCTGACTTGAGAAATGACAACAGAAAATAATATCCATAAAATAGTAATGTTATCCCCTTCACCATCCACTCTTGTGATAAATTGTTTTGTGAATATTCCTTTCTAAGTCTCATACTAATACTATACTGACAAGTTTATACTAATACTAAAATGACAAGTTGTTTTTAAAAAAATCTCTTGATTTCAATTTTTTTAAATCAGCTACAATCCAACAACATGAAATAATTTAAACTAACTTGGAACTTAATTGTTCAGTAACCCAATATAGCATGTGGCTGTTCGAGTTCATCCAGTCAACATCAGCATCAAGTTATAATGAAATAAAACCATCCCATAACAACATATCTACTCCCAACGCCTAGTTCTGTTAGGATGCAACATTGTATCTATCACTCATCAAAAGTTACTTCTTTCTGTTACTACAACACTCCAGAAATCTGAGTAAGGCTTGAAAATACAAATAATAAGTGAACTTCATTTTGTACTTACAGGCTTCTATGTACATATGGTGCTTTCAGTACTTAATCTGGTGGATCTGAGTAAGTAAAACCAAATATTTTGGAGCTCCCTCACTGATAGCATCACAAAGGGAAGTAAAAGTTCAAACAGCAAATGTAAGTGGGACTCCATTTACTCAGAAAAATTACCTGGGATATTAAACTGCCATCGCCAGCAATTTTTCAGGAGGTGAACTGAGAGGCAAGCCTGAGGTGATGACATTTTACTGAAACTTCTTGGGTGATTCGGCTATGCCTTGCAACCACAGCAGTTTTCACTAGACATTTTTTCGCACTTACTTTCACTTAGTAAAATCAATTTTCACTTATTTTCACGATATCTAAATCTGGAAAAACCCTTGGAGATCATCCAGTCTGTACTTTTCATACTTCTGTGGGCACAGAGAATTACCTTAGGATCATGTGAAAACATCAGGTTGTGAGTCCAGAAGTACAGAAATTGTGTATCTCCTGCACGTTCACAGCTAACTCTGATATGGCTAGTCAAAAAAAAAAACCCACCATACTTTATGAAGCAAGAAGGTTCTCTTCAAATTTAAAGAGATAATCTTGTTTCTTTAAAGTAATTACAATTTGCAAGGAAATATGATCAAAATATGACAAATATGATCAAAACCCCAACAAATGACTTTAGTACAAGGTGGTCAGTTTCAGTACAGTCAGCAGCCACCACATTGAAAGAACATTCATGTTTTGTAATCAATCAATCAGCCAAATTTCTACAGAAAGTTGAGAAAAATAAAAACTAAGTTATAACAGGATTTTGACATCATTGAATACCAAAGATTGATTCACAGGTAGAGTCAGCATAAAGAAGCTAAGGAGAAAGCAACAATTAACACAAGTAAGAATCCATTTTTAGTTGTGTGTGTGTGTGTGTGTGTGTGTTTGAAGCAGGAGGCAATAGATGGTAAGAGAATGAAATAAACTGACCAGAAGGGATAAATAAGCAAACCCTCTATAATAGTCCATGAAGGAGAGTACAGAGAAGAGAAATGAAGTAACAATAGACTGAAAATAAAAGACTCCAAGCTGACAAAAGAAAAATAAGAATAAAAGTAGAAAGCTGGAAAATTAAACACAGATTCTACAATAAAAGGAAAATGCAGCAGCATGGAAGGAAAAGAAAGAAAAACCTAATGGGATGGAGGGATTCCTGGAAAAGGACTGAATAAAATGGATCACAAGAGAAATAGAACTCACGGGAAGGTGGCAGATTAAAGACTCAGACCCAAGATCATGTATAGAGGAGTATTTGTCTTATTTTGTATTAAAATACCAGAAAAGAGGTTGTGTTTCATTTATCATGTTTTTTTCATTTTACTGTTTGGATTTATAAAATATAAAGTTTAATTCCTTGCTTACCAACTGGCACAATCCTGGGTGGAAAAGGAAGCAAGAATTCCTCTGAGCTTAGCAGTTCCTGAGGCAGAAGGCACTGAAGAGAGAAAAAGGTTCATCTAAGTCCAAAGATATTCCATTGTTCTTGTCCTCTGTAACATACCACAAGACTTAGAAACTTTCTTTCCCAGCAGGTGACTATATGTTACACCACAGCAAGACACGCAGGCTTCTTAAATCCATACACATCTAGCCAAACAAACTGCTCCCACAAGGACTAGTTTTCATGGAAAAGCATCTTCCCTTGAAGTGTTTCTATAGAAACTGAATAGGTACTGCTGATCTACTTCAGATTGTACTTAGGTGGTTGTTCAAAGGAAATCTATTTAGTTATATATTTTCACTATTTCCATTCTCTGACCCTGACTCATTTTCAACTCAAATGTTTTTTTTCTCTTTCATGCAATTGTTTCTAACATATTTATAAGATGATTTCTATGTTGCTTTGCATGTCCCTCCCCCACAGTATAACCCCTGCTTTCATTGTGTTTGATGTTGGTATAATTTGTGGAGGGAAAGGGAAAAAACAAATCATTTAAATAGGGATACAGGTGGACCCATTGCAACAAGATGTACAAGTCATTATGTTGAAAAACAAACTTTACAATTTTGGTGGGGGAGGAGGATCAGGTGGGGGGATGTGGGGGAAGTATGGGAAGGGATGGGAAGGGGAAACAAAGAGGAGGCAACAATGCTTGATAAGAAATGTACTCATTATCTTGGCCATGTAATTGTAACTCCTCTGTGCAATATTTTCACAATAAAAAATAAATAAAAATAAATAAATTTTAAAAAGAACTTTTAGACTGTCAAGGAAGGAAAAGGGGTTGTAGAACTTTCTCTACTATAGATCAGACATTGAATAGTCAAATACAGACAAAGACAGACTGGGTCATGAAGTGGGTAAGGGCACCCACAAAGGCACAACTATGAACTCATATCCCATTGGAAATTGGCTGTTCTACTTTGGCGGCAGCATGAGAACCAAAGGATGACTGTCCAGAATTTTAGGAGAGATGAAAGAGATGCAAATGTTGATGTGTAATCCCTTGATTTGTAGGAAATTTTGAGAAGGGGGTAGTGGAGTGGGAATAGCTTTACCATTTGTGTTTAAATCCGACATATCTTTAAAGAACATAGAAAGTTTATTTTATGAATCAAAGACAAAACAGCACACCTAAAGGCAGGTGACAAGTAGATCCATTACAAGTAGTCCTGTTCATAACAGAATACCATAGATTGGCAATTGTGACAATATGGCCCTTGGAGGAAAAGAATAGCCTCACTTCTAGCCCTTGTTCCTGTATCATTCTATATTTTGAGTATTTCTTTCCATTCACTAATGATAGATTAATCATTTACTGAAATATTTGATTCTTGAGTTTTTTCTGAAAAAAAAAAGTGAAATCTTCCATTGTGGTTCACAGAGTCAAAACCTGTGAGAAGCCAGAGAAAAGAATTCAGCCTGGCACTAGTTCTCACTGCTTGTCTTGCCTGAGATGGCCGAGGTTAACTGTGTAAAAGACTTTCCATGGCCTCATTGTTCACTATCAATATTTACTGATAAAGAGAGGTGTGTTTCTTAACATGATAACCTCCAAGGCTCCCTTAAGGCCCCACTGTAGCTAGCTCTTAGGCAGCCCATAGCAGTCTTCCAAAACACATCTGAAAGCATCCAGTTCACATTCCACTATAAACAGGGGGCACTGACCTAAGTCCAAACAAAAATAAAAATCATCCAAAACCTCCTTTCTTTCCAACCTCACAGACTTCTGCAAATATGTTTAGATTTCCCCAGTCTGGAGTTTATCCAGACAAGGCTGGAAAGCAAAGTCCTAGGGAATATCTCAGCTGACTGATAAAAAAAAAAAAAAAAACAGCATCTTACTTGGAAACACATGTCTGAGGTAGGAGAAAAGGATTCAGTTTGAGATGTTTGTAAAGACAAAGCAACCCACTTCTGTGTTGTACATCTGCATATATTTGAGAGACATTAAGGATTTTATACACAAACACATGCACACACAAACACACGCACACACAACACACGCACACAAGCACATGAACACACAAACACACGCACACAAACACATGCACACACACACAAACACACAAACACATGCACACACAAACACACGCACACACAAACACACAAACACAAGCACATGAACACACAAACACACACACGCAAACACACACACACACTATCCATGGGAGCTTTGCCTTTTCACATGTCTCAGGGTCTCAGACTTAATGTTTTACTTAGGCTGACCACAGGATAACAAATTAATGTTTTCAGAACCAAAATAATGATTGTACTGTGAAGGCCCTCCATGTGTCCCATAGATTGAGGTACTTTCCCCAAGGCGTGTCTTAGTCTATAACTTTATTTAATAACCCCTGCTTTTACTGTATTTGATGTTGGTATAATTTGTAGAGGGGAAGGGAAAAAACAAACCGTTTAAATAGGGATACAGGTGGACCCATTGCAATAATGAGATGTACAAGTCGTTATGTCGAAAACGAACTTTACAACTTTGGTGGGGGGGGGGAAGGGTTGCGGGGGGGTAGGGAGAGGATGGATGGGAAGGGGAAACAAAGGAGGCTACAATGCTTGATAAAAAATGTACTCATTATCTTGCCCATGTAATTGTAACCCTTCTGTATGGTATTTTCACAACAAAAAAAGAAAAGAAAATTCTTGAATAAAGGAAACTATCTGCATATTGTTTCATGGTGGTTCTCATCAACCAGTCACTGCTCAAGCTTTTCCTATTAGAAGGCTATTGGTTAGAAGGCTAGTGGATGGAGATGGTCTGATTATCATTTTCCCTTAACATCTTTTGTAGATCTCAGCACAAGTTCACAAAGAAAGATTAACTGCAAGGTCTGGTTCGAATTTCATGTCTGTGGTCATGTCTGTAGTGGTGGTAGTAGATGGGCAGGAGGGAAGAAAGTAGTGTTAGCCAGCAGTGCCTGTGACTATGAGTCTCCTGGAAAGACTTATGTCGAAGAGTAGAAACAGCTATCAGGCAGCAGGTAGAACAATGCTTCAGCATAAGCATTTCCCTTGTTGTGTCTTTTCCTACCTCTTCATCATCTCCAGTGGCATCCTTCCAACCTTCCCTCCCCATGGACTTGGGAATGAGTTCAGTGAAGATGGTAATGCATTCAGAGTGAAGAGACAACCAACAAAATGGGAAAAGATATTTTCAAGCTGTACATCTGACAAGAAGTTGCTATCTATAATAGATAAGGGACTCAGGAAATTCAATAGCAAAAACACAATAATAAATAAGCCATCTTAAAAACTGGCAATAAACCTAAATGGATGTTTTTCAAAAGAATATATATAAATGGCCAAGAAATATATATTTACATATGTATATATATATTTCAATATCACCAATCAACAGGAAATGTAAATCATATATAAATATATGTGATTATTTACATACATGATTGTATAGGTTATAAATATATGATCATCATGATATAAGTTATATACATAAACACTCTATATCACTAACCAACAAGAAATGCAGGTAAGAACCACAATGAGATTAATTCACCAAAAAGATAAAGAGAACAAGTATTGATGCGAATGTGGAAGAAAGCAAACAATTGCACACTCTGAAAATGTAAATTAGCACAGCCAAGATGATGAAGAATATGGAAATTCCTATGTAAAAAGACCTAAATATGGAGGTGGGAGGGAAGGGATGGTGGGAGGAAAACAAAGGAGGAGGCAACAAAGCTCAATAGGAAATGTACTCATTACCTTGCTCATGTAACTGTAGCCCCTCTGTACAGCATTTTTACAATTAAAAACATACAAAAAAAGACCTAGAAATAGAACTACTTTATGATCAAACAATTCCACTTACGGGTCCAAATAAGATAAAATCATATGTTGAAGACTAGTAAGTTTATTGCAGCATTATAGCACAATTCATAATAATCAAGAAATCGAAAAACCTATTTGTTACTTGATGAATAGATCTAAGAAAACATGGTGTTTATGCACAAGGGAATGCTATTCAGCCCCAATATGAATAAAATCTTGCCATTAACAGTAACAAGGATGGAACTGGAGATCACATTTTTAAGTGAAAGAATACAAGCTCATAGCCTCATTCATATTTGGAATCTACAAAAGCTAATCTAATATGACTAGTGCCTTTATAAGGGAGAAGAGATATAGAAAGACACATATGGAGATGTGGACAGCATTAAGGGCTAAAAAGAAGGGAAGAGTCTCCCTACAGATTTCAGAGGGAACATGGCTTCTTGTGTAAGGGAGGCCACAAAATTTGCAATATTTTCATAGTAATCATAAATCAAATACTATAAAAGGTCCGTTGTCCCTAAAATGACAATTCAAGATTGGAATTACTTCTTAATTGGCAGCATTCCTCCACACAGTGATTCAATAGCAAGGTCTTTCCAGCCTGTGGTTTGGCCATCTCCTAGTTCAGATGGAAGCAAACATGCACACATTGACCCTTTAGGCGTGTAAAGGTTTATGAAAGCACAGACTTTTTTTTTATTTACACGTAGTCTATGGCTGATTTTTCCCAATAAATAGCTTCATTAAATAGCTGTGACAGAAAACATATGACTCTGAAAACCTAAAATATTTCCCTTCTTGCTTCTTAAAGTAAAAGTTTCTGCCACAGAGTCTCTACCACAGAGTGTTACCATTTTATGTCTCTAGCCAGTATTGAGGAGAAAGAGAGTTTGTTGGGGACAAGCTAACCATCCCCAAAGAAGCACATATGGCTCCCAAACACATAGCATTGCCCAAAGATAGCAACATGGCCACATTAAATGGTGAGAGAGAAGTGTCATGTCATTGAGCATGCAAGAAAAAAGTGGTAATAAATATTTAGAGCAATTATGAGTCCATAGTTTGGGGTATCAGTGGAAGTTGTCCCCCACATCAGTATAAGCGTGTAGAAGCAGCAGCACCCACAAGGGGGGATCACCTAAATGAGATCACATGGGATGCAGATACTTTAAAAAGGAGTCAGAACTGAGATGAGTAACAGAGAAGGGAAAGAAAAATACACTAGTGTTATTGAAAATACCCTTCTCCCAAAACATACAAGAACCACCGTCTGGGGATATATGTAGTCACTACTAGTTGAGACCTTCACAGGAAAGCATTTCACAGCGGCAAAAGAAAGAAAAGAGCCAAGAATTTCTCTTTTCCTTGTAACTCAGGCTCTATCTTTGCTTCAAGTGGATGCATTCATTGGAATCTGGTTTATACCAAATATAAAAGTAAGTTAAATACATGTACAAATCTTTTAAAAAATATGGTTCCATTAAGAATTCTTAGCTCCCATTTGTGTGACATCTTCCAAATCTTGGATGTATATTAAGGATTCAGAGAATGCAAGTAGCACTAAAGTGTATATTATATATGTGGACATTGATAGAAAGCAAAGGAAGATGTGACATTGTACTCATTACCTGACCTATGGATTTGTAACCCCTCTGTATGCCACCTTAATAATACCAATAAAATTACATTTAAAAAATAATGGCTAACATCAAGAAAGAAACAATTAGAGAGTTTGATGCTTTTCAAATGCTACCTCTATTCTCATCAATGAAATTGAACTTAAGTCTAATCTAGCCTTTAGGGCCAGTTGCAATTTACAGAAAATACAAAAGAGCAAAGGTATAAATTTAAATTGTACCTTAAGTGTCCAATCAGCAAACTCGACTATGGGAAACTAGATTAATGGTTCAAACCTTCAAGGACAAGACCATAATGCTTAGGGGTCAATATTTAAATATTAAAATTAGCCATAAATATATAATGAAGTGATCAGATTTATTCTGTAACAGATTTCTTTTGATTATTTTAGTGTGGAAGTTAATTACATATGGCAGAAGGGGGGTGATTATGTTTGGGGCCCCACATATAGTGGGCTCTTTTTCTTTTCCCTGCACTTATAAAGGTTGAAAGCTCATTACATAGACAGATGGTTATGGAAGAACTGATTTGTATTTAGTTCCAAAGTGAAATCGTGTTTTTGTTCTTTTTTTTAAGTAGCAGACATACTTTTCATCCAGGAAAAGTTCCAAACTGCTGGTAACCAGCCTGCTCTGAAAGCTGGTGCGAAAGGTACTAGTGTGGACTAAACATGACTCATATCCTGTAGGCTATCTCCAATATACAATAAGGCACAAGGGGGCTCCATTGTCAGAACAGCAACAATGACTCAGTGACAGTTGCTCAGACTACATCACATGTACTGAAATAGGAATTTTGGTCACACATCGTGTCTTTTCAGCCACACCCACACACATGGTTAGCAATCCTCAGCACATCATTTTAAAAATATAGTGTACAAACTGTACAATATGGAATATGTTGCTTCAAAAGTTCAATTAGACATTATTAAGATGGAGGTGGTGAGTGGATACAGATTGACAATTTGAGTGATCTTTTCCCACTTTACTATCTATGATGTGGTTGTATGTGGATTCTGTTTAACAAGTTTATAAACAAATCAATCTGCCTCTGGCAACTAAGAGATTAAGCCAGCTAAATAAGGAAAGCAAACCACTGAACATGTTTCCCCAGTATTTTTCAAAGAAACTGTAAAGTGGCCATATTGTTACTGTTCTGTAGCTGTATTTTATGTTACAATTAATTAATATGTATCTTAGCCAGTGTAACTTCAACTAGCAAAGCATGCCTGCACCCTTATAGAAATCTGGAACTTAATGATGCACTTCATTTTCTGCTTTGACTAGTCTCATTATATTCTTAGCTTCCAATATAGCTAAGACTATAGATGTGAGCCACTGGTACCCAGCTCCTCTTTTCTTGAAATCTGAATTTCTGCTCATCCCTTCACAATTGTGACTGGGGGAGAACCAAGGAGCATGCTGTGAATTCCAACACTGTCCCTTACTGTAGTTGATCACCCAAAGCCTCTTCTTGCCTACAGGGTATTGTCTATTGAAGACAAGACAAGAGAATGAATATAAAGATCAGAAAAGAAAGGATAAAATGATTTGCAAATAGCATGACTATCTGATCCCCAAGTTTAAAACAATCAGCTCATAGCTTATGAGAGTACATTTGACCATTTAGCAAGGTAGCTAAAAGGAAGTTGTAATGTAACACATAGTTCACAATTTTTAATTATATTTTAAAACACACAAGCTGGGTGACAGTATCTCAAACCTAACCCGCATTCTAGCTATGTGG
Source organism: Dipodomys ordii (assembly GCF_000151885.1). NCBI lineage: Eukaryota > Metazoa > Chordata > Mammalia > Rodentia > Heteromyidae > Dipodomys > Dipodomys ordii. The sequence goes on along the minus strand of NW_012267313.1, from coordinate 1,063,850 downwards.
AAGACAGAGATATGAGGATCATGGTTTAAAGTCAGCCCTGACAGGAAAGTCTATGAGACTCTGATCTCTAGTTAAGCAACAGGAAAGCTGGAAGAGGAGCTCTGGCTGAAGTGGTAGAGTATTAGCTGTCAGAAAAAACAAAAGCTCAGGGGCAGAGTCCAGGCTTTGAATTCAAGCCCCAAGACTAGCATAGGAAAAAAAAAACATATGCACATTCAAAAACAGTGCAATAGGTAGCCTTTACCCATACATATATTTAATAAATATTTAATAAAAATAAAATGGTCCCAAAATATACACATCAAAAAGAATTTGAAATCATAGGTGGCCATCAAAAACACTAGAAACTTCCTTAGAACTTTGATTCCCTAAGAATAAGAACTCTTTCAATTCACTTATAAAATCAAGTTTCTGAGAATTAACTTCAGTTTTGGATGTTTTCAAGGCTTAGCTGAAGAGCAAAGTAACTTGCAAGCCTAAATTTCTAAGGATTTAAAGAAGCATTATATTGTGAGCCTATTATTTTAGTATAGAGATATCTGAAAATAAAATTGCATAAGATTGAGTGAAAAAGAAAAGTGGAGTCGAAGAATATGGATTAAAAGAGAGATCTAAAGCCAGGAACCAGTTGCTCATACCTGTAATCCTAGCTATTCAGGAGGCTAAGATCTGAAGATTGTAGTTCAAAGTCAGCCCGAGAAAGAAAGTCAGAGAGACTCTTATCTCCAGTTAACCACCAGAAAACCAGAAGTGGTGCTGTGGCTCAAGTGGTAGAGTGCTTGCCTTAATCTGAAGAGCTCAGGGACAGTGCCCAGGCCAAGAGTTCAAGATTCACGACAGACCAAACAGAGAGAGACAGAGAGATCTAACAAGTGTGTTGATGTCTCATATCTATAATACCATTAGGGATCCCAAGAGAATCACAAGTTGAAGGAAAGCCTAGACTACATAGTGAGTATAAGACTAGGTTGTATTACATAGTAAGACACCATCTCAAACAAAATCAAAGAGAGAAAGATGGGCTGATGGGAGATAAAGGGATGGGGAGAGGAGAAGGAGAAGAGAGAGAAGAAATCTAGAAAAATAGCTCAAGTATGAACAGCATGCAGCTTAAAATCTTGGTTTATATATTCTAAATTCCATCCACTGTCTAGATCTAATTGATCCCTTTTTCTTCTTCTTCTTCTTCTTCTTCTTCTTCTTCTTCTTCTTCTTCTTCTTCTTCTTCTTCTTCTTCTTCTTCTTCTTCTTCTTCTTCATTTTTTTGTTTGTTTTTGTTGGTGGTGAGGCTTGAACTCTGGTCCTGGGTGCTATCCCTCACCTCTTAAGCTCAAGGCTAGCGCTCTACCACTTCAGCTACAGTGCCACTTCCAGTTTTCTGGTGGTTTATTAGAGATAAGAGTCTCACAGACTTTGCTGACAGGCCTAGCTTTGAACTGCAATCCTCAGATCTCAGCCTCCTGAGTAGCTAGGATTATAGGCCTCAGCCACTACCAGTGCCTGGCTCATACTTACATCTGTGGGTAGAGTTGACAATCTGGTTGTTACAACCTAGTTTGCCACCTAAACATTCTATGGGTGATTAATGAAATATAAGACTAGACACTACTTTCTACTATGTATGACTAATATAAAGATAATACCAAACTAGCAGTATGGGTCAAATGGTAGAACACTTGTCCAACATGTGCAAGGCCCTGATTTTGAGCCCCAGTACCACTACTGCTACTACCAGTAGCAGTATAATAATAATCTTCACTAAACATATGAGGAAACCAAATTACAGGTAGATCATTTTGCTGGAGGAATGAGCTGGACTTTGAATTCATCGCTTAATTCTGTCATTGATTGTCCTACTGGAGCAGAGAGGCCAGTATGTTACATGAAGTATGTCTTGGGATGAAGATACAAAATGTCTTCATTGAAGTTGAACAAGTTCTGCTGAGAAAAATGGGAAATATCTAAAATACTGGGCTATGAAGGAACTGTAACTCATAGGAAAAATAAACAAGTGCTCTATTCTGTTCTTGGTTTGGAAAAATGCCAGAAGTCTAAATTATCCCAATGGTCATTACAGGGATGCACATTTGCTGTCATACTAGCTTATCATAAAGCAACCATTTGTCCTTTACGCAAAGACCAAAGTTTCTAGGATTTTATGAATTGACTATACTTACATAGTTTATGAAATAAAACATGTGGAATAAGATAATCATGTTGGATATTGGCCAAACCACAGCAATAATGAATTATATAAATCTTAAGTCAGACTGCACTCATCTTTAAAAGATCAGATGTTAATATCTAGAAAGTGATGAGGTGAGGGAAGCTATGGTAATATTATATGTGTGTGTTTCATATGTATGTATGTATGTATGTATGAGCTTAAACAAAAAATTTTAAAGGACTATGCTTAGCTTAGCTCAGGGGAAGCAAGAGAGCATGAGCTGAACACACAAAACACAAAATGGAAGCCAAAAGATAGTACTAAGAAGACACAGAAAGTAAAGCAACAAGCTGAAGTCTAACCATGAGATGGCTTCTGGAAATCACTGGGTGCTGACCATGGGGTCCACTGCTGACTCCTTCCCACTTTCTGCTTACTTTACCCTTAGTCCCTTCTTCTGGGAAACAATGCCTGAGCAGAAGAAACTGTGAAGCCAGGTCTGTGAGTAAGATAACTTGCCTTTTCTCTACCGGATGCCTGGTGCTACATGGAAGATTAGCTGTACACATCATGAAAGCCCTTCAGTCTTTTTCTCTCTAAAGCCTTCTCCCTGCCAGCAAGCTAGCATTGTCATCCCTCTTCCAACATGGCTGTGCATCCACCAGGTCCCTGCACACTCTTCTGCTGTCTGTCCTGTGGCTGAAGGGTGATAAGTGGTGTGCTAGACAGACCCAGCTTGTAAAACATCATCACCCAAGGTCTAAGTTGTTCATGGATTTAAGTCAGAACTAAATTTTCTTAGTGACTACTGTTTCCAATTTTTCTTTTCAAGACTGACATTGTAAGAGATTTTCCATATCACGTCTATTTGCTTTCTTTAGCCACTCTAATAGCCACGACCACAGAGAAACAAAACTTTACTCAGTCTTTGAAAATTACAATGAAACTCTATCTACTACTCCACAAAGTAAGTGTCATCAACAATAATTTGCTACATATTATATAGTAACTAGAAGAATCAAAAAGTTTCCAGTACACAGAACTCATAAATATTTGAGGGGATAAAAACTCTAATTACCCTGACTTGATTATTGGATATTGCATACATGTATCAAATTGCCCTAATGTTTTCATAAAAATGTACAAATAACACATCAATTACAAAATAAAATATAGAAGATTTATAATGGAGATCTACATTTTCTAACATGGAAAGATTATCACTTGAAATTAAATGAATAAACTTTAAAATCTAACTACATAAATATCATATATTATCAGATGTTATAGTATATACCTGCAATCCCAGCAGTTGGGAAGCGAAACAGAAGAATCATGAATTTAAAGCTGGCTTGGACTACAAAATAATTTTTTTAATTTCTATTTTTTTAATTGTGAAAATACTGTACAGAGGGGTTACAATTACATGGGCAAGATAATGAGTACATTTCTTATCAAGCATTGTTGCCTCCTCCTTTGTTTCCCCTTCTCATCCCTTCCCATCTCCCCCCACATCCCTACCCTCATCCCCACTCCCCCCATCCCCACCTCCCCCATATTTATAAGATAATTTCTTTGTTGCTTTGTATGTCCCTCCCCCATGGTATAACCCCTGTTTTCACTGTATTTGATGTTGGTATAATTTGGGGAGGGGAAGGGAAAAAACAAATTGTTTAAATAGGGATACAAGTAGACCCATTGCAACAATGAAATGTACAAGACATTATATCAAAAAATGAACTTTATAAAATAATTTTTAAAGAGTCAGATATCAAATAATACCATTACATAGGAAATGTTTGCTGTAACTGTTTATTTAAAATGTTTATTGTAAAATTTTATGAATATATGGCTTGTAGGAATTTGGTAAATATGGGCTTTTTTTTTTTATATCTTAACATGACTAAACCAAACCAAGCCAGAGAATGAAAGAATATTAAAGCCTGTGTGTGTGTATGTGTATGGAAAACAAGCATGGAAGAAAGCATTTATCGATGTGATGATCTGGAAGTTGGTGAGAAAGTTTGATAAAGAACAGGGATACTGTCTTTGCAAAGCTTTGGAGAGGCAGATTATAATTTACTTTTGGGAAAAATATTTTTAGTCATAACAGCAGCCTAACTATACAAATTACTTGAAGCCTTGTTGGTTGATTCTAAATAATGCACACTACTCAAAAAAGAGCCCAGGGAAGTCTGAGCTCCAGCCCGAAGAGGGCATAGGCCACCAAGCCTCACTTGGTAAGAAGTGAATTCATGAAGGACCTCCAGTTTGGATGTTAGTTCCCGTGGAAGTGATAATCGCCTCCTCTCATTCTCAAGAGGAAACAGCTATAGAAATAAAAGGAAAACACCACAAACAATGTTTAAAGCTGAAGAACACAAAAACACTGGGCCCCGGCCTTACAAAATGGAACAATGGCCCAAGTAAAACCTAAACTTCGGGGGCGCCAGACCGTGAAATGGAGAAACAATGCATGCTGAAGTGGGACTGAACAGTCAAAAGCAGCTATTAATTCAAACAAGATCAAAACAGAAATCAACCTATTCATGTGACTTCCAAAAGATCATTAAAAACTAATTACTTTCTGTCTACCTCAATTGCTTTGTGGCTATAAGTGGTGAATTGCTCTTCCTCACTCTGTCTAGATGGTGGTGGAATGAAACTGTGTTCCAGTTCTCTTCACGGTGAGTCAAGTGGCCCTATCCTAGAGCCCAGATACTAACGCCCAAATATTTCTCCACTTACCAGCACAAAGCTTATGTGTGCAACTGAAGATAGTTAATTACATAAAAGCAATGTCATGAGTTATTCTAATTTCACAAATAAAAAATAAAAATAAAAGCTTATGAGAAACATGCTGAAATTTCTGAAACTGTGAGACATAATTTAATTTTGAAAAAAAAAAAGGCCAACTGTTCTTTTCTAGGGCTACGGTCAGTGAGTTGCATGTTCCTCTGCATTGGTAATTTACTTCCATTGTTCAGAAAGAGTCCAAATGACAATAACAGAGACAAGTCTTATGTCTTTTCCAAATCTGTTGAAATTATCAAAAATAAAATGAAAAGAAGAAAAAAATCTGCCACTTGAGTAAATTTATTGTCGTCTCATTTTTGAGAGAAGTATTATCTTTAAAAAACTTGTAATGTTATTATTGTTTGTTATTTCATCTTGGTAAAATATTCTCATTTTCCTTTCCACCTAAAACTTTCCACTATTTTTATTCAAAATGAAACTCCTAATCTTGTTCTTCTCATTATGTGGATATATTTTCTAGAAAATTCAAGCTGTTCTTTGTTGTTTCTTAGGAAACCAAAGGTCTTTCGGTGACCCATAATTATATTTGTAAAGGAACAAATGTTAATACTCAGAAAATCCTTTTTCAGAATCCTTATTTGCACAGGGACAAAAGAAAATTAACAAGGATAAAGGGTATTAAAATGTGACAGAGAGTACTTCTTTCTGAAAAGTCTACTTATCCTGTTTTGTTTTGTTTGTTTGGTTTTTTTTTTTTTTTTGAGATCAATACATGTGTACTGTTAGTGCCAGAGTTAATACTTTCTTTTAAACAAGCTTTCTGCTGAATTCTGGTTTGCAAAGTATATTGTATCATTTGATAGCCATAAAATTTTGCTAAGATACCTCTTTAATTTGGGTAACATTTCTTCTCATTTTAAGAAATTCTCATTTTGTAGCTAAGAAAACTGAGGCTCAAAATATTTTATTTAAACTATCACCAGTAGTTTGTGAGAAATGGAGACTAGCACACGAATGCATCTCTTTGCTTCCAGGGCTGTTAATTTATCTATTGAAAGAAAGAAGATTCCTTCTGTCCACATCCCCCCCAGCATCTGTTGTTATTATTAGAGTTCTTGATTATAGCCATTCTAACTGAGTGAGGTGGAATCTCAGTGTTGTTTTGATTTGCATTTCTTTTATGGCTTATGTATCTATTAGCCAACCTTCTTTCCTCTTCAGAGAAGTTTCTCTGTAAGTCTTTAGCCAACTTATTTATTGGGCAGTTGTTTTTATGAGGATTTGCTGTTGGGGGATGGAGGTTCCTCAAAAGACTCCACATACAGCTCCCCTATGACCCAGCAATCCCACTTTGGGGCATTTAGCCAAATGATCACAAACAAGACCATACTAAAGCTACCAGCACAACTATGTTTATTGCAGCATTATTTACCATAGCTAAGATATGGAACCACTCAGATGCCCCTCAGTAGATGAATGGATTAAGAAAATGTGGTATATATACACAATGGAATTCTATGCCTCCATCA